>NC_089721.1:69213585-69562335 GCF_031753505.1 Anomalospiza imberbis
TGCTGATAAGCCCTTCTGACTGTATTTTATTTTACTGAGGTTCTTAACAAACAATCTTTATGAAATGCAAACCTGGCTTATCAGACTAATGCAGATTGTCTGAAATCCTTATCTCCATGGGCCAGTTAGCTGGAGTGATTCCCTTTTTATAAGGAACAGAGAATGAAGAGCTGCACACAAGCCTCCCCCCGTGCCCCACCTCCTTCCAATCACTGCCATTTACTGGCAGTGAACCGAACGGCTCTGATTTCCAAACTCATAAATAACGCAGGGCCCCCAAGCTGAGCTGTCCTGGGCTCCCGAAGAGTTGTTCAGCTGCACAGGAGCCGGAGTCAGCCGGGAGGGGCCCGGGAGCAGGGCTGGGCAAGGGAGAAAGGAAAGAGCCCCTGGTTTGTTGCAGCTTTTTGAGAACAGCCAATGTTTAAGCTGACACCTAACGCTGGAGCGGCACAGCCGCCTCACAAGATCCATCCCTCCTTCTCACCACTGTGAGCAGACCTAGACCCTGAATTTTGAACGTGTTTCCTTGGCGTGATTTTTGCTCTATAACTTGGCCTGCTGTCTGCTGGGGAGGAGCTGCTGCTATTTGTATGTTGAAGATTTATCGTGAGAAATGTGCCTGCTGCTCAGGAGAAGGGTTTTTCTCCCTTCATTCTCTTTGTGCTGTGTGTGTATTTTCTGTGCCTCGCATGGGTCAAGTTTGTGTGCTTGGGGAATGGATGGCAGCTAAATAGCTCTGCTGCTTTTTCTGGGGACAGAAGCATGGAAAAAAGGTAATAGCAGCTGTGAGGAAATGTTTTTGTTCTGGTTGCTGAGCCTCTGGGGAATATATACAAAAGTCCCTCTCTGGGAACACACAACAAAGTAAACAGATGTTGCTGTTGTCTCTGTTGTCTCTGTGGTCTGTGGAAATGTTCTCCTTTTCTGGGACACCATGAGGTGCTCGATGATCTGTACCAGGTCCTAGCCCTTCAATTCCTGTACTGAAGTAACAAGACCAGGTGAAAAGGGGCCCTAACTTTTACACACCAGCACGTACAAGTTCCTTTCACATCTATTTTGCGTCCTGAGTGCTTTTCTGATCAGGAGACAAGGGTCTAGATTAAACAATCATGAGGTGTAAGGAGGCCTCACAGAAGTACAGCCATACAGAAAAAATAAGGCTCTGTAGGAAACAGGTTTCCCACAGCATGTGACACAGAGAAATTCTAGTGGGGTTGCTGTTGGTTTCTCGTTCCTCTTGACATCCGGGAAGATGCCAGCATGAAGGATTAGTTTAGCAGCAAAGATTATCTTTCTCAAAGCAGGAGAGCTTATGTACCCCAGGATGCAGTATTATCCCTATCTGCAGATACTACTTAACTCCTAAACCCAGGAATATTAATTACACCAAAGCATGGAAATATCTTGGCTACACCTTTGCCCTGGAGAGGAGCACGGAGATGCCACTGCCATGGACACCTTGGACACCTTGTTAGACAAGGTGCACCACAGGTGCAATTGCTGTCCAGCCTGGCAGGTCAGCCAGCAGCTGGCAGGGGTCATCATTTCCAGGCAGCACTGAGGGCTGAACAGCGAAAGGACATTTCTCTGTGTCACAGCTCCTTGAAAAAACACAACCCACTTAGTGGTGACGGCTGTATGCACACAAATGTGTTCCCTGGTGGCTGCTTCTCAGCCTTTGTTCTTGTGTTTTTTACCCTGAAGTCAGAAGCATTTCCCCTTCTTGATTAAGAAGAGGAGGAAAATTTGGATGAGCAAACAGGCAGGATGACTTCACCACACTCTGCAACCTCCCTGTTCTACTAGGTCATGGTGTTCCTTTGTTCATTCACTCCATGGGCAGGAGTAAGGAAGACACACTCAGCTGTGAATCTGTTTAGGTGGTGTCTGTGAATGGCAGCTGTCAGGCAGGTCTTCAGAGACAAATGCAGCAGTCTGAGTCACGAGTGAATATGTAAAGCATCTCCAGACCTTGCTGTGAGGATGGAGTGTGCTCCTGGAAACAAAGACTCACAATTAGTCTTGGGTGATTATATTGCAGCATTTCTACTGGGGGGGAGGGGGAGAAGGATTAAATTTGGTTATGTCTCTTTTCTTCTAGGAGTCCAGTTTTAGAATCCTTGGAATGTTCTAAAACCCTTTATAGTTGCCCGCTTTGCAGATGTCCCTCTGTATAATGGAGGGGGAAAAAAAAATCCAAATTCTTCCTCTTTCCCTGGTTTTGATGTGAATGTGTTCAGGAGGGCTTAGCTCACACTGTCTGGTTTTTCTCCTGAGCTGAAGATCTCTGTGTCCCCAGTTCTCTCCATTCTAGAGTTAAAATGTTTCTCAGTTTGCAGTTTCAACCCTTCATCATGGGCGGGTGCTTGGGGTGCAGACCTGCTTCTGTTGAAACCAGCAGATATTCAGCACATCTTGCCTTGCCAGGACCTGAATTTCAGCCACCTCCCATTCCTCTTGGGAGAGCTGGACTCAGCCCCAGTCAATGCCCTTATGTGGTGCTGAGTTTTGTAGTGTGTTAAAGGAGCTGTGCCATTTATCTGTCCTTTCAGGTTGGTTTTCTTTCATCCTGCCTGAATTGTTACAGGAGAGTTTGCTGCTCTCCACTATGACAACTGGAATCATTTAGCCTGGAGAAAA
Organism: Anomalospiza imberbis; assembly: GCF_031753505.1. Classification (NCBI taxonomy): domain Eukaryota; kingdom Metazoa; phylum Chordata; class Aves; order Passeriformes; family Viduidae; genus Anomalospiza; species Anomalospiza imberbis. The sequence goes on from NC_089721.1 coordinate 69,216,229, forward strand.
GGAGGCTTGGGGTGAAAGTACCTTATTTTTCTTTCAATTACCTGAAAGGTGGTCAGTCGTAGCAAGGTGGGGATTGATCTCCTCTTCCAGGTGACAGGACAAGAGGAAACAGCCTTAAGTTGTATCGGGGAGATTTAGATTGGATACCAGGAAAAATTTCTCCTCTGAGAGCTTTGTCAAGCACTGGAACAGGCTACCAATGGAAATGGTGGAATCACTGTCCCTGGAGGGATAAAAAAGACATATAGATTAGGCACTTAGAGACATGTTTTATGGTGGACTTGGCAATTAATGACTGGGCTTGATGATCCTAGAGGTCCTAGAGCAAGGGCTGGGCCTGGTTTGCTCCAAGCTGAGCCCAGGGGAAATTGTGCTTCAGGTCCTTGCATGTGCAGGGCCCTTCTACCCAGCTCCTTTCACGGTAGGTCAGGATGGGCCCCACTGAACTGGCCACAGGGAACCTGGGAGGAGCCACACAAGCTGTCCCTTTTCAAAGGTGATGGCTGTTCCTGATAATACCAACTGGCTCAGCTTTCATTTCATCTTCCTAGTGACTAATGCAGACAGATCAATTAGGGGCTGCACACAAGGAGCTGCAGCTCCTCAACCCTCCCCCAGATAATAATAAAAATATGCCCCTGCTTTTCTCCTTCCTTGAAGTCCCCAGGAGAATATTAGCTGGTGCTGCAGGTGCAGCCGCCCTGCAGGGTGGTGAGAGCAATGAATAGTAAGGTTTTTAGCTCAAGCACACTAAGGCTGTTCAGCAGCCATTGGATAATCCTCTGTTAATCAGATTATGTAAATTACTACTTCAGCATCCCCAACCCATCTCTCATCCCACTGCTCTCCAAGCTGGAAATAAAAGGCACTCTAAAAAGGAACATTTAAACTGCAAAAAGGCAGCACTGCTGAAAGGGGTGGGCAGAGGGTGCTGGGATGAGGAGCAGAAAAAGGGCTTTGTTTCGATGCAGGCAGGCAGGCATTCTGCCCTGGCCAAGCAGTGAAGAGACACCAGCAAACCAAAGGTCAGGAGTGGGTGCTCCCTGTGCATGACCAGTGCCTCAGTGCTGGGCTGGGGAGGGCAGTGCTGGTGCCTTCCTGGAGACCAGCACTTTGCCCCAGGATGGTACCTCTGGTGTGCTGGAAGAACATCCCCAACCTCCTTGGAGCACAGAGACCAGAAATGTTTGGACAATGCTCTCAGGCACATGATGGGACTCCTGGGGACAGTGCTGTGCAGGCCCAGGTGTTGGGCTGATGATCCTTAAGAGTTCCTTCCAACTCAGTTTATTCTGTGATTCCTGCCTGTCACTTTGCAGCCCAGCACCTCAAACAAGGTTTGATTGAGAGATGCTGTCCCCAGCCTGGAGTCAGCCCCTGAGCACAGCGACCAAACTGAAGGAAGGGACAAATTACCAAAAATAATCTGTGCCTGCAAAGTCTGGACTTGTATTGGCCCAAACCTGCTCCTGTGCTTTAATGCAGGCAAGGTAATCACCTCCTCTGGCTCTGGGGTTTAATACAGTCTTGTGTCTTCCTGAAACACAGGCCAGGAGCCCCAGCAGTCACACCAGCACCTTGCTCAAGTTTGACCATTGCTCAGAACGTGGTTTATTGCTCAGAACGTGGTTTATGGCTCTCACTTGGTCTCTGAGGCTCTCATGTTTTTCATCCAGGGAGAACTGATGGTATTTTTTTTACCAACTGGACTAGAAAGCTGGAGGAGGCAAGGGAGGTCAGTTATAACTAAAAGAGAGGAGCTGAGAGCTTGTTAATTCTCTGTGTGCTCACTGAAAATGACCCAGACAACCGAGCTGAGCTGGGTAAGGTGCTCCTGGATGAATGCAATTTATTTGTGACAAGGGTGAGGCTGCCTCTGTTGTGGCAGGTACAACCAGGGCTTTGCACTGGGCTTTTGGTACTCACAGATGGCCAAAAGAATTTGCTCCCCAGCCCTTCTCTGTTGTTGAACACACATCCTTATATTTACATCTTTTTCACTCAGAGTAAGCAAAGATGTCTCGAGGGCTGTTCAAAATTTGTACAAACAGGGTTCATATCCTGCAGGTTTGATGGGTCCAGCAGGTCACAGGCCACATCAGTGTTCCATGGGCTCAGGTGACAGACATAGGTGAGGTGGGGACACATTGATGTGTACACAAAGGACTTCTCTGGTGTCAATGGAACTGCTTCCTTGTGCTGCGCTGTGAGAGGCTGGGACACGAGCTCTGCAGGAACAATATTCATGGCCAGGTGGGGAAAATGAACACCCTGGTGCAAACTATTAGGAGCTTCTGCCTGACCTTGAGAAGTTATTTTGAAAATGCAGGTGATCAGGTATGCATCTTGCACAGTTCTCACCCGTGCAATAGGAATTTTGTCTAAAAATTGTCTTCCTTTCTCTCTCTGACGTTGGCTTCTGTAGAGGCAGTGGAAAGTAAAGGGGTGTTTAGCATGGTCATGTGATGGAACACAGGTGAATTAAAAGAGTAATAGGGTGATTCCTGCAGGCTGCAAATCAGCACTGTTCTGTAGTGACTGATGACAGCTCATCCCTTTGCACCAGCTGAGCATTGGAAATACAGAAATACTTAAAAAAGTATCGATCAAAATTGATCAAAGATCATCAGAAAGTACTTAAAAACAATGGAAGCGAAGCCATTGAAAAGGAAATACCATCTCTCCACCATCAAGGCAGCAATATTGGCATACATTCATAATTCAGCAAAACAATAGGATGGAGAAACTTCAAAAGTGAAGGAAGAAAGCTACCTTTAAGAGTTAGGATAGTGAATATATCTATATATAGTTTGTTCTATATGAAATGAACTGTAAAGTCATAATGAACTCCTGAGAAGCTGGTTTCATTGGAGTGTCCCTTTGCACACACATGCACTGCTGGTCCTGTAAGAGGAGCAGCCCCAGGCACCAAACCTGGGACCTCTCCTTCAAGGATTTCAACCTCGGCCATGCCCATGCAGCAACTTGCACTAGGAGATGTTGGAGAGAAAATTCCCTCCTCTCTTACAAGAGTTCAGGGCAAATTCCCTCCTTCCTTACACCTCAGAGAGCAAGCTACATGGTTCCAAAGACTTGTACATGTAGGAAGAAGACTTGCCAGACTGTGGAAAATCCTGGAGATCCCCAGCAGGTAAAATCCAAATGGCTGGAGTTGAGGGGTTTGCCTGCAGTCATACTGGAAATTAAAGCTTTTGGTCTCTTGACAACTTTTGTGACTAATTGTAAGTTTGTTGTAGAAGGTGCACCTATGGCAAAGACCCTTTGGGGCTTTTAGTCTGGTCAGAAAAATTTTCTTAAATTCAGCTTCATGTTTCTTTGAATCCCTGTTTTGAGTGATGCTGATGTGGTTGCCTTATTGCTGCATGCAACCTGGCTGAGCTCCATATTGTGTGCTTCTGAAAGCAGCAGCTGCTTATCCTTTCAGATGCCTGACTTGTTTTCCTCTATTTTAGGTGATTTCCCATAACTTTTAATGTTGAGGTGCATCTGTGTCAAGTGGAAAATGAGCTGTTTGTCTTTCCCCTTGCTCCTAGTGAGAAGGTTTAGAGGCACATTAGGTTTTCAGTTTATTCTGTGGCTAAACATTTTCTTCAATGCTATCAGCAAGTTTCAGCATTAAAAAGGAGGAGATTTTTGGCTTCTGGAATTAAGCCAGAAAGTGTGGCCAGAATTTAAAGCACCTGCTGATGCTTTTTGTTAACACTAATAAGAGATTCAAAATGCTACGAGAAAGCTTTAGATGATGAAAGTTTAATATTTCATCAGTCTGCATGCAGCTGCTATTCTGAACCTCAAGCAGCCTCCTCCAGCTCAGTGTACTCAAAATCTATTAATCTAAATTATGATTTTAAAGGGCAGGAGCCCAGATGTGCGTAATTGTTTCTTATTGTTCCCATGTGTAGAGCAGGGCTCTGAAGTCACAGTGATAACACAGCTGTGGGTTTGCAGCCTCTCGCTGTCCTTTTCCTGCCCATCACTCTGTGTGTGCTGCTTTCATCAGGCTCACCTGGGTCACCTCACAAAGCAGAAAAAATTACTCAAATCCAGGCCCATCCTCTGAAATCTCTGCTTGTATTTAGGCAGGATTCTCTTCCATATCCTGGTCACTTGCAAGTAAGAGTTTTGCTAGAGAAAGACACAGTTTGAGGTCTGGCCCAGTGGGAACCATAAACACTTGTTTGCCCATCTGACCATCACTCTCTCTTGGAGAGGCTTCTCTTGGCTCTGGAAGTCATGCAGCAGGATAAAGCCTTTTGCTCCTGCTGGCGTACCACACAGTTCCCTACACCAGAAACAGCTTTTCTTCCTTTTAGGAAGAGGAACCACAAGAGTTATGCCCCTAGTTTGTTTCAGGGGCTGGAATTTTAATCCTGGCAAGCCAGAGTTCAAAAAGAGGCCCAGTTTTGAGATGTTCACACTTTGCAGTCACCCACATGTTCTTGACCTCTTCAAAATGGCCAACTCTCAAGTGTCCCACTTCACAGAGTCACAGGTGGAAATACAGTTCATAAGACAGAGCGTTGAGTCTGCTGCTTCATCCAGGTCAAACAGTTCCTGTGGTGCAGAGGTGAGTGGCTGAAGTGACCTGCTAGTATCACACCTTACAAAATCCATTTGGTGTCCCCTTTGATTTTCATGAACTGGTAATGGGTGGCTGCTGAAAACCAGACCTGTTGCAGGTAGAGAATTGCCCCAGACTCCAGGGAAACTGTTAGGATGTGTCCCAGCAGAGATTTTTGTGAGGAGGAGCAAACCCAGGGTGTGATGTTGCTTCCACAGTGCTTTTTCCTGGCTGAGCTATACTATCCTGGTCTGTGGAAAATAATGCCAGGGCTGCAGGCATGGATTGTAATGTGTTCCTCCTGCTGCCAGGTCACTGACAAGTATGGAGAGGAAGATGAATAAGACGGGTGTTGTTCATGGGTGCCAAGTAATCACAGCTGAATAGGAAGCTTAATAAAGACACAGTGAAGCAGACCCTGATGTATGACCCCTTCGGAGCATTTTGACAGTGTGAAAAAGACCCTTGAAGCTGGTGTAAATGCCAGCAACCCTGTGCCATCTCATCAGCATTGCCCAGTGCTGGCTCTGCACCTGGGACCTCCTGCCCAGTGCCTGGCAGCGGGTCCTGGTGTGCCCCAGCTGTGCAGGACAAAGTTCTGTCATGTTTGCACCCTGTCCTGTGTGGATGCACGAGTGGGGATGAAAAGCAGTCCATCCTACCCCTCTCTCTGCAAGGAAAGAAGCTTTCCTGGTTGTGTATTTTGTAGTGCTTTGTCTGGACAGGTTTTGAAAGCTCTAGGCAGTGAAGTATCCAAGCAGTTAGGGATCAGGGGCTTCAGTTCCCTTACCTTTCTGGACCTACAAGCCCCCTCCCCTGCTGCTGCCCACTGGCTGGAGCATCTCGGGGCAGGTTTTGGGTACATAATAGGTTGGAGGAACTAACAGAGAAGAGGGGCACTCTCCAACTCTCCAGTGTAAATTACATGGAAATTAGGCTTCTGTGAGGCCAAAGGCCCCTCCGGAATAGGGCCTTTAGTTAACATAACACTTGTGCTAAATGAAGCGGTTGACACAGCTTTCAGGCTGTAGTGCCACTGTTAATTTACCGTGTGAAAGGGCTGAACCTTCGTTCGAGTTCTGCAGGGAACAGCTCTGCCCTGGCAGGGACCCGAGGCTCGTTCTCTCCGGAGAGCAACCGCATCATTCCACTGCTGGCTTATTAATATTTATGGCGCAGCCCTGTTAGCTGAAACATTCTCTGTGCTGTTAAAAACTCTGTAGGCGACCACTGCTGAGCCATCTTACAGTTTGGGGTGACCTGGTCTGTGTAATAGCTGGGCTTTCCTGGGACCTGGCAGAGGGAAGTGGTGGGGTGTGCCTGAAGCTGCTTATGCTGGGTGCAGAAGCTTTCCTGCCCCATGAAAGTGGGGTGATGAGCTGGGGCTTCTTCTTCCCCACCCCTTGTTCTCCCCAGGAAATATCCCCAGAATATTTCCTGCTGTTCCAGGGCATAAGTAGGTACCTTGCTCTTGTTCTCCCTATTTGCTTATCCAAATGTTCATCCAAAGCAAACTCCCAGCACTTAATGGAAAAGTGGATGGAGGAGCAGAAAGGACTGGACAGGTCCCAAAGGATTTGTGTGATTGCAGTAAGGCTAGTTGGCCTGTGCCTGGGGCAATTTTATGACTATTTTCATAGAAAAAAAGACTGGTTTGGTTGGAAGGAACAATTAAAGGCCACCTAGTCCAACCACCCTATGCTGAGCAATATCTTCAATTAGATCAGGTTGCTCAGTTCCCCATCCAAAGTGGCCTTGAGTGTTTCCAGGGGTGGGGCACCCCCCACCTCTCTGGGCAAACTGTGCCAGTGTTTGACCTATACATGAGTGGTTACCCAGGGCAAGGGTGAGGCTGGATGGACCAGTCCGTGTCATGGACACAGACACATTATTAGGGTGGGGTTATTCTGCAGGTTTTGGGTTTTGCACTCATATGTCACCTTGTTGCCTGTTGTCCTTGCTCAGAAAAGAAGCTCTGGGGACAACCCGGCAATGGAAAAAGAAGTCAGTGTTTCACTGACCCTACATCTTAGCCACGGGGGTATGTAGCTGAATCATCTTTGCTGTGAAAGCATGAGTTAAACCTTCAGTGCACTGCCTGGGCCCTGGAGTGAAGGGCAGGCTGGAAGAGGTGTGAATTCACACCTGTGGCTCCTGCTGTCACACAGAGTGCAGCAGAGGGGCACCAGGGCTTGGGGCAGCACTGGGACAGCAGCAGCTGTCGCTGTCCTCTGGCTGCAGGAGGTGCCAGCTGTGACTCCAAGTGAGAGGGATCTTGCACCAAAGAAGGAAGGGCAGGATCCATTTGCCTGCACGTGTTCACCCCCTGGTTACACCTCACATTCTGTCAGAGCAGAGCAGGAGCTTCCTCCTCTTGGGAGTGCAATAAATACCCCCAGCCTGTTCCTCAGTTCCAAGCCATGCTAAGGAGGGCTTTTGAAAGAGCCATCTTCATTTCTGGAAACAATGACAATGTCAGAGCTGGAAAAGAGGGGAAAATCAGATTATTGCTAATGCTGGTTCCATCCTTTCCTGCAAAGTTCTAGCCAGAGTCACTGAGATAAGTGACTACAGCTGGTAAGGATGGCTCCAGCTACCACCCCACCCCAGCCCCAGAAAAGGGCAGGGGGCATGTGGTGAGCAGAGAAAAGGCAAGGCAGAGAGAGGATCTCCTGGGAGATGCAAAACAAGCTCCCTGGATTGCCAGGACTAGTGGTGACACGCGCCAGACAAAGGAACTGCTACTCTATAAATGAGGCAGCCAGGACCAGCGCTAGGCTGACTCCAGCGAGAGCAAGCTCTGTGGCCAGGCGCTGGAAAAGCAGTCGGGAGAGAATCACAGGAAGAGCCTGATTTTGCTGCTTGTTCGCCCCCTGACCAGGTTTCCAGAGACACAAGTACCAGAAAAGTAAGTGACAGTGGCCTCCTCTCTTTACAGCTGTCCTCCCCTCTTTTGGGCTTATCTTGCAACTTTCTTAGGAAAGCCAGAATTTCCCCTCAGAGCTGGGAATATCCTATAAGGAAGGGATTTTCTGCAGTGTCCTTTTACCAGTTCTCTGGGTTTTCATTTCTTACTGTGGCACCTCTGGTTCTTGTCATAAAAAAATTTAAGAGTAAGGCATCTCATCTGACAAACAGCCACTTAGAGGTGGCTGCACTTCATCAAGTGAAGAGGCAGTTTGTACCTGAGCTTTCCAAATTTCTTGTTCCCACAGAGACTCAGTGAGTCAGACCTTACCAGAAGAAAATACTGATTGGTTTTACTGCTTCTGAGAGAAATGTTGGTGGTGAGATGTGGAGGAAATGAAAGTGATTTTATAATCACTGTTCTTAACTGTTCCTAGATTTTCTTACAGCTGTATAATTACACATTAGGCAAACTCATTTATAGCACTGCAAACTGCTGTAAATCAGAGTTATTGCACTGGTGCAAAAGAATTAGACAGAGAGTCATAGATCCCTGAGTTTAGAAATAAAACTTAAGTGAATTCTAAAATGCTGTTTGAAATTTAAAATAAATTCCTTACAAAAGCACAAATAATCATGTACTAATTATTCACTAGACTCTGTGGAAATTCACTGACAGTTTCAACAGGTAAAAGTGTAAGGAATAAGTTTTAAATTCCAATCCTCACATATTTCAAAATATCCCCATACTTTACTGGTCATCTGTGTTACAGCTGATGCAGATGTAAAATATATAGGCATTTGAATTTCGGCAATTCAACACTGCACTTAGCATTTTTTTAAAAATTTCACTTCTCTTGTTCAATATTAGTAACTCTCAGATCTGTGAAAAAAACTTTTGAAACTGCCAATATAAAACATGTTTCTATTTCCAGGAGTAGCCTTCTGCATAAAACTGTTTTTTGAGAAAGTTAATAAGCAGCAAAACATGCATGTTTTTGTGAAGTAACTGTCTCTACCCGTCCTGATTTCCTTGTAATGCTACAGGACAATATTTCATTTTCAGAATCTTCTTCCACCATGCATTTCTAATTATTTCACACAGATTAAAAAAAAAAAAAAAAGAAAAAAAAAAGGCCAAACAAACAACCAACCACAAAGGTAATCAACCAGGAAAAAACCTTAAAATAAATGCAGCTTGTTTTTACTGCCTGTTTACCTAAATCTTTACAGTAGTTGTGATATGAGCAGGTGATCCAAGAAATTAAGTGCTCATGGAGCCAGCATACCAGGCAGGAAATTTGTGGACTAAACAGAGGTGGCTGAGGCAGGGATGATCTTTGAGCTGCTGTTTCTCTCAGGAGCAGCCCCACAGAGGTTGGTGGCAAGACATTCAGGGGAAAATGGGGTTGTGCTCCTTGTCTTGCAGTGGTTTGTATCTCACTTTTGGCAGCTGCGTTTTGCCATGGTGGCCACGTTCCTCTGTGCTCGTGGTGACCTCTGGTCTCGGGCACAGCAGGCACTGGTGTGACCCTAGGTGGTCAGCAGCCTGGTGGAAGCTTTGGCAGGAAGACAGGGCTCGGCACTGGATGCTGTCAGACCTCCAGTCTTGCTTTGGCTGCAGTCACAGACAGATTTGCCACCAGCCTCAGAGCAGACCTGGATGGAATGCAAAAGCAAATATTGTTTGGGGGGCCACGTCCAAACATAATAAATATCTATGTGCCCCCTGATGCAAATGTCCTTTGCATTGGCTGGATTTTCCCCTTTCTGCTCCCAACAACTTCTCTTAACAGCATGAGCTGCTGCAGACTGCTCTCTGCAGAGCTGTAAGACATGTAGCATCTGGTCTCACTCTTCACTTACATCCTCCTTCCAGGATGTTGACTTCCCTACATACACAGGCAGGGCAAATGTTTTCTGCTATTCATAGCTGCCCTCCTGCCTCCTTGTGCCAGAGAGAGGGTGGCAGGAATGAGTGATGCGATGAGTTGGGAGAAATATCAGTGTGGAACAGGGTTTTGCACACTGGGTCTGGGGGGAGGGGAAAAAAAAAGAGACCTGAAGAACTCCTGGAACAGAACCAAACTGTTTTTCTTCTCTGTGTTTACCTTTAAGCATGGGGAGGGTGTCTCTATGTATTATCTGGACTGTTAATTTGGCAGAGACTGTTCTTAAAGGAAACCCACTGGAACTGTCATTCAGGCCAGAGAAGCACTTTTCCAAGAGAGACTCTCAGATTCTCTGGAACAGAAAATAACACAAGTGCAACTTCAGCAAATAAAGGCTAGACCTTCTGGCAGAGTGTTCCTTTCTCAGTTTAGCAAGCTGTCATGCCCCTGCCAATGCACTGGAACTCCATTTAGCAAAAGCTGTTGCAGCCCATGAGTCGGTTCTTTTTTTTTTTTTTTGGTGGTGTAATTCATCTTTCTGCAAATAGCCAAAAAAAGTATTGAGTAGAAGAGAGCTACATGAAAAAAATTAAAAACCCAAACCAAACAAAACAAAACAAACAAACAAACAAAAAACCTAAAAAAACCCCAAACAAACCCAAACCCCCAAAAAAGCCCACTCCTGTGTGCAGAGTAAACCTTTTCTTGAGCTACATCTTAATCAATATTGTCAAGGTCTGGCCATATACTTAGTGTTCTCCCAAACCCCATCTGGGTGGCAGCCCATTGGTTGCTTTGCAGATCTTCCTTTCCCAAGGCAGGCCTAGAGGGCATGATGACACATTGTGCATACTGTGAAGCCTTATTTTCTCAGAAAGCAGAGAGCTCTTGGCTGCTGAAGACCTGAATCCTTCGGAAGGGCAACTGGATTACAAAGCTCAGCAACCCAGGAGCAGCACTGGGTCAGGTGAAAGACCTGCCCCTTGGAACTGGGATCGTGTGTAATGCAGTAACCCCAAACATGAAGGATGACTTAGTCCTGAGACCTTCACACAACTGCTTTTGAAGACTCCAGTGACTTCCCTTTTCTAAAGGTTCAGCGAGAGCACAAGTGTGACTGTGAGAGCTTCTGTAAACGCTGCCCTTAGACAGGAGGGCTCCCAGAAGCAGAGATTCTACTATGTGCATTTTGTCCTAGATTTAAGGCTCTAAAAAAGGTAAATCACTTGTCTCAGCATGGACTGTTTTTTATAGTGCTTTTGCTGCTCTGCTCTACTTGTACCGTGGTGTGATTGTCACATAACACCCCTAACAGAGGCATGAGGCAGAGAAAGGAGCCCTTGTTTACTCCAGAAGTAGTTCCTCTTCCCAGATCTTATTTGAAATAAAATGAAGTTCACTGACAGTGTATGGAATCACCCTGGGGATGCAGGGAAAGGCTCTTCTCATTCATTATACCAGCACTGCAAGGCTGGGCCACCCTGTGCTTGTGTCTGCTCTAACACACAAATTCTTACACTTGACATTTTTTTTTCCACAAACCTTGCAGAGGTTAATAAGCAGGAGGGTCAAGAGGTGCAGGGAAAGAAAAAGAAGACAAAAAAAAAAAGAAAAAAAAGAATTTGCCTGAGGCAAGGGAACCACAGAAACACAGACTGAAGTTCAACTCCCTGGTTGCCAGCCCAGCATTCACTCTCAGAACTGAGATCTCTCTGTGTCCTTGTCCACCGATACACCTGTGGGATTTTGGGTGGGAGGAAATTTGGGAAGGGTCAGCACTGAGATGCAGGGAGGCAGCAATGGGGAGAATGAGCTGAGGAAAGCTGGGGGGAAGAGCCTGTACCTAGTGGTGAGCTCCTCTTGCTATCCATCAAGCTGGGGTGCATTGTCCCCTCTGCCCTTCCTTCCCCTCCCAACCCAAAAAAAGTCCCTGAAATCCAAGCAGCCATGGTGCAAACTGTGCATGGTTGAGCTGGAAGGAGTGAGTTTGTTCCTCCTAAGGAATGGGAAAAAAAATAAAGTCCCATGTCAGCGATAGGTAGCATTTTGTCTTGTAATACCCATGCTCAGTCTTGCCCTCTGCATGAAGCTAAGTGCCACGCCCTGGGGCTTGTGTAAAACTGAAGGAGGAAACTTTGAGTTTCCCCTTTCCCTTTGGCCCAAATCACAGGGATGCAAGTGAACATAGCACAGCAGCAAGGAGTGATAGCTGGAGAATCTTTGCTCCCTGTGGCAGATCGGGCTCACAAGCACCTGCGTGGAAGGGGAAACAGGCACCATCTGCTCTTCTGTTGCCATTTACTTAAGGGCTGGGGGGACTTAACAAAATCCAATGCAATGTGTTAAATAACCAATTTTAGCAGGCACTTGGGTTTCCCCTGTGGAGTTATGGTGTGGCACCACAGGTTTACTAGAAGCACTCCAATTCTTGGTGGCAGCAGGCATCTGCTGTCTGATTAAGATTTGCAGGAGCAGGTCTCCAGTGGCCAGTTTCAACATGGATTTAACTTCACCGAGGTCAGAGGTATAACTTGAGGGAGGAACTTTCTCTTCCAAGATCTTTATTTAATAGCATCCTCCTAATTATGACTGAGTGCCGGTCTGCCGGCGAGTCCCCTGCCAGCCCTCAGATATTAACCGCTGGCTCGGGGGCCATTTGCTGGGGAATGTCTGGCAGAGATGTGCTTTGTGCCTAAGCTGCTCTGCTGCTCTGCTGCTGCCTGAATTGCCTGCAAGGCTTTAGCACGGAGAGGCTATGAGAACTGCTGCTGGGAGAGATCTTCATCGCTTCCGCCGTTCAGTCTTTTGTCTGGCAAAACTCGCGACTGCATTAAAAACAGTCGGTATTCCGCCCACCACACATTTTTATATTTTTCAAATGGGTAGGCAGGGGGTGCAAAGAGCTTCAGTTGTCTCTTTGGTGGGTGGTGGTGGCTTGTTTTTCCTTTTTTTTTTTTCTCTCTTTCTTGCTGCTGGAGCGGATTCGCTGGGGCTCTCTCTTTGCATAATTCTCTTTACGTGTTGCAGATGTGCCCCTTAGCTCATGAAACTGCATTTACCTCCTACTTCTGGACATGCCTGCTTGACCTGAGTTAAATTCTTTCCTCAGTGCAAAATTTTGTCCTTCAAAATGTCTCCAGTGAAAATGGTGTAAACTTCCAGATTTATGTAGCTGAGAGCAGAATTAATCCTCTTGAATGTAAATTGCTGTCTTCCCGGATTTTTAATTGTCAGCTAAATGTGGGGCTGTTAATCTGTGGTTAGGAAAGGTGAGCAGAAAGTAGAGTCCAAACCTGCAGGTTAATGCAATAAATCTGTACATTATTTGTACAAACAGGTGATTTCTGCACAGATTTAAAACAGACTAGTGGGATAAAAGCGGCACACAAGCAGTAGATGAGACGTATTTTATACAGGGCATCAGAGAAAGCTAAAGAATACTGTTATAAGCATCACTTGGTTTTAAAATTTTAAAAGTTTAATAATAATAAAATAGTTATAAAAATAGTAATACAATTAGAGTAATGAAAATTTAGAGTTAGGACAATTAAAAGACAATAAAAAGCAAAGAATTACAGACGTCTGGATGCTCTCGGGCACTTAAGCCCGATAAGCATGCCTTGTGAACAAAGGAATAACCTTTAAAAGCAATAGCCTGTTGCATATTCATACATCTCATACATGATGCATAAATTCCTTGCAAATTAAGAACTTTTCTGGTTTTTGCCAACTTCTTCCCCTTAATCCTGGTGGTTCCATAAAGACGGAGAGAAGGTGGAAGAATGTTTGTCTTTTCCGATAAGGAGGCAGTAATTCTTTATGGGCCCCCATCATTGTCATCTCTGTGTGAAGAGTTTCTTCATTATCTCATCTCTTGCTTGAGCTAGTAAAAAAAACCCCACATACATAGGTTCTATTTTAACTAAAAAACTACATTTACCATACATTAAAATGTTAATACAGCACTTCTAATCAATATAACATAATACATATAGTATTCAAATTAATATTTGCGAAAAGCCAATCATAAAATATGCATTTTTCACAAATACATTGCTTGGTTGTGCAAAATTAGCAAAGAACTGAAGTTGCAAATAATAACATTGAAAGACAAGTTTGGTGAGAAATGTTGGAGAGAAGGAAGGAAAAGAAGGGAGGAAATGAGACAAAAGAAATGGAAATCAGATCCCTTGCCAGCAAACTGGCTGCATTTTAACTGGAAGGTGCTGTGGTTACAGAGAACTCGAGGGATGTGTTGGTGACTAGAGCAAAAAGCTGTGCTGAAACCTTAGAATCACTACAGGATTGGACCAGGATAATTTTTTCTGCTGTGTTTCTAATGGAAACTTCAAGCACAACAACAGGAAACCCACACCAGTAAAGACAAAAAGGAGAGGAATTTAAGGTGGAGAGACTTTAAGGTGCCTTACACCTGAAACAAAGCTCCCCAGAGAGCTATCCCTGCAAGAGGAGGCAGGGAAAGGAAAGGAGCTGTTTGCTGATCTCGAATAAATGTCAGAAACACAAACACTTTTTTTTTTGAAGTGTAAAAGCAGGAGCTGTTCTCACAAAGGCATCTATTTGCTGACAAGGCTTGTGACCACAAATGTAGCATAGTCCTTTCCAAAGGCATGAGTGGAGAGACAAAGAAAGCACGGTGTGAAGGAGTAGGCTGGGTTTATTTTTCCACCAATAACACCACTAACAGGACAAGAGGGCATGTTCACAGCACCAGGGCTGGATGTTAACCTGCTTTCCTGGAGTGCTGTGCTGGGGGCTGTCTGCAGCAGGAGGAAGACAAGAAGCAGACTTCCTCTTTGTATTTGTAGCTGAGGTGTAAACAGGTAGCCAGCAAACACTGACCCACATGGCAGAATTACAGTGCACAGCCCCAAAGGCCTGGCAAAATACAGTCCAGTCAACCCATTAGAAGAAACAAGGAAACCCAAATAACTTCCCCTATGTTACAAAAAATGACTACCTTTGTACAGATAAGTATGTCTTCAGAAGAAAAAAAACCCAAAAACAACAACAACAACAGCAACAAAATCAAACAACAACATAAACAACCAAAACAGAGGACAGAGAAAGAAGCAGGTGGCATTCTGCATTTCACATGGATTTGAGCAGCTGCTTGGAAGAATAAATCTGTAAAGGCAAAAGTTTTGCCTTGGGCACTGAAAACATTGCAGTACAGAGAAGCACTGAAAGACAGTGTTTAAATCTGTACCACTGATGTGGCAGTCCTCTTGCCAGAAAGGTACATGCAACATATTTGAGGTAGGTGCAAAGCACCAAGCAAAGGTTTGTTCCCACAGCACAAACCAATAATGATACACAGAGTAGGAGAACAATTAAAAGAAAAATAAATAAAAAGAGAGATATAATCCCCATTTAGATCAAGCAATGAGTCTTAATTTAAGTCTACAAAAGACAAGAAAAACTCCCAGCAATCTGAAATGTAAGGGTTTGTTTTTTAAAGGAGCCTTTCACGAAACAAGACCATTTTGATGAGACAATTTTCTCATCCCTTAAAGGTATGACAGTAATTTCAGACCTCTACCAAAATAGAAATGTGTTAACAGTGTAAAGGCCAAGAGGAGCCTGTGAGGTGTTGTCAGCGCAAGCAGGCACTTACAGTGTACACGGGTGTGCCTGTACTGGCTGCATCCCTAGAGGTCTCCAACCAGAGGTCTCTGAACACAGCTGTAGCAGGATTCATAGTGCTGCAGCTGAGCTCCCCTGGCAGATGGTAATGCCTGCTGGACTGGAACTTGAAGGAGCTGGGCAGGAATTTCCCTGCCTTGGCTCCCTGACAGCTCATCCCAATTAAAATGTGAGTCACATTTGTGTTTCTTTATTCCCTTGGACTTCTACCATGTGTTTTGGTGAACCCCGAGTGTCTTACATGGTGTAAGGCTGCTTCAGATGGAAACAGGATCACAGCTGGGCAGTCATCCCCAAGTTTCCTCTTTCTGGGGATGAAGGATGCTATTCCCTCTGCTCCCCACTCTCCTTTAGAGGTCTACAGTAAAGAAAGGTTTGCCAATGGGTATAACAAGCTGAGGTTTTCACATGCATAAGAGGGTAAGGAAACATTTGTCCTTTAGTCTCTTGGCTGTGGAAAGCTCTTCCCTGCTCCAGCTGTCTGCATGCCATTGGCATAAAGAGCTGCTTCAGAAATGGAGGAGTCTGTCTCCTCCAGGGCTGTGGGAGAGAAGGGAAGGAAGGCACTTTCCCATGGTGGTGGGAGAAAGGTGAGGGCAACACAAAGAGCTGTTGGCAGTCTTTTTGGTAAATGGCATTTAAAATCACTGTGCACCCCTTGCCTCAGTACTCTTCTTTGCCAGGTCTGCTCTGGGCACGGGGCTCCCTTTGCGTGGCTCTGTGAGGGTGGACAGGGGACAAATGGGGAGAGGTTTTGTCTGGGATGCCAGCATGCTTTGTAGGAATCACATTTTCCCTCATGCACTTATGACACTTGTGGCTTAAGTCTTGGCATTTCTCAGAGGCTAAAGGAAAAGCCTTTAGACTGAAAGTGAAAAGTGGCTGACCACCAGCAGTGAGCAGCCACTGTGGGCTGTGCAGGGAACCAGACTGGTGCAGCCCTGGAGAAATAACCACAGTCACACATGTCTGTGGTGTGGGCTGGCTGCTCACTGAAGGCCCATGGTGAAGTCCACCTGGCTTAGTTCCAGCCAGGAATCACCAAGCTTGGGCCAGCTGGGTGCAGACTCCAGGAAGGTGTGAAATGAGGCTGGGAGAGGGGGGATGTGTTCTGCACTGGGTCTGCCTGCTTTCCCCTGTAAAAAGTGCCTGTGTGGCTCTCACACAGCTTGGAGGGATGACAAATGCATTGTCTGTTGGGAATTCTGTTGCAGGGGGACTCTGAGGAGCCTGGAGAAGCTGGGCTTGTAGCAGCACCAAATGCTTGTATAAGGAAATTAATCTCCTTTACCTCCTTTGTGAAGTTGTTACTGAACTCTGGCATCCAGTTGCATCTCCAACACTTCTGATCGTGACTTTAGGATGAATCTGTTAAAGACATGGAGGACAAGAACGCCAGCCAGAGAGGGTAAAAATTAGAAGCCTAGCATCACCACTCAGTTCTTGCCACTAGCCCAGAGGTTACAGTGGCCCTAAGAAAACAGCCTTTGTGAAAGCCAGGGGTATCCAGTATTCACTCACCATCTCCTTTGCTTTGCAGCACCTTAAGAATGACAAGGAAGATCTTCACCAACACCAGGGAGAGGTGGAGGCAGCAAAATGTCAACAGTGCCTTTGCCAAGCTGAGGAAGCTCATTCCCACCCACCCACCAGACAAAAAACTGAGCAAGAACGAGACGCTCCGCTTGGCTATGAGATACATCAACTTCCTCGTCAAGGTCCTGGGAGAGCCAGGCCTGCAGCAGACAGCAGTGGCAGCTCGGGGCAGCATCCTGGGATTCTTCCAGCAAGCCCCACACTTGCAGAGCATGGAAGAGCTGACACTGATTGAAAACTGTGGTGTCTCCTGTCCTGGCATGAGTGGCAATATAGTAGAGTGTTGGTCAGAGCCATCATCCCCCTAGCAGACAGTGAGATGTGCAGTCTCCGTGTTAGTGTGATAGTACCTCTCTCCTGGCAGAATCTGTGTATTGTGATTATTTATTTGTATTTATTGCTATTTAATTTGCATTTTTATTTAATAGGATAGGAAATCCTTGATTGTGCAAAAACATGGAAGTCCAGATGGAGAACTTGCGGTCTCTGGGAGCTTGGAAGGACTCGCTGCTGTCATGGCAGAGTCCAAGCCAGAAGAGTCTTCTGTCCAGATCTCCTCCATAAATCAGGGCATAGAAATTCCTTCAGTGTTTCTGACAGGGAAAAAAATTATTCTCCCATTCTATTTCAAGGAAACACTATTAAGATGAAAAATTATGACAGCACCACAAAATTTGTCCACAACAGACATCTGGCCTCGGCAGTGAAAGATTTTGAGAGATGTGATATTTGATACAGTCCTCCATGAGGTGTTCTAAGGACAAATTGCACTCAGTCTTGAACTTGTGAATCTTATTTCTAGCTTGATTCTTTTTTATTTTTTAGATTTTAAGTCCTAGCCCTTAAACCTGGCTACATAATTCTTCATCAGACTGGAGGGATCCCTTATGTCAGATGCACCAGGTTTAAGTAGAATGGCTTTCTGGTGAGATCCTGCTCCCACTGACACAAGTGCCTCTTGATTTTCATGTGGACCAAGGTACATGTCAAGGCTTAGAAAAGACAATTGTTCATGACTGGTGAAGAAATGTAGCTCCTGTAGGCCAAGGCATGTCCCTGGGCTGTTTCTGTTTGTTCATGAGACAAAGAGGTGCTTTCAGAAAGCCAAACTAGGGTTTGTGCATGCAGCATGTACGGCCTTTCTGCATGAGGGGATTTGGCACCTGAAGCTGAGCTGCCTTTCAAAGCCTCACCAAGCACCAGGTGCACCAAAGAAGCCAGGGCTGGCTCCTGCTATGGGAATGTTGAGCTGTCCTCAGCATTGACAAAAGCCAAGGTCTGACAGTAACTCAGCTCAGCCCATCCAGCACTGGTGCTGGAAGGTACAGGCATGCCAGTGGACAGATTTTGACCAAAAGAAAGAAAGAAAAAAAAAAAAAAAAAAAGCTAAAAGGGTTCATGTTGATTTGGTTTCCTTTCTGAACACTGCTAGCAGTTTGCTTATCCCTGGGTTTGTGATCTGTCAGGATGGCCCTGGGGAGCAGCTGAGTGGAAAGGCACTAAGAGTCCTTTGTTTGTTTCTCTCCACCTCTGCCCACCTTAATGTGACTAAATGGAGCCACAGCCTCTTCTGCATGGCACCTCAAAGGTAATGAGCCACATCCTCCACCCATTTTTCTGCTGGCTTGCTGGGGTTCCAGCAGGACAAATTAGTCCAAGTAAGTCAGAGCACTTCCTGCTGAGGCATGTTGGTGCTGCTGGGTCTATCAGTCACTTGCTATCCTAGGAAACACACATCACCAAGGCGAGGAAAAACATCTTGTGAGCAGCTGTCATACTGGGAAGGGGAAAGAAAACCTGGCAATTTTGTAACATAATATGCTTGCTGTATTTTCTATGCTAAAAACCTTCCCATCTTGTTATTGCTTTGGTTCATATCACTGTTTTCTTTGATCTCCTTTCAGTTTAGGGGCTCCCTACTGTCATATTCAGCAAGTATTTCCCTAGATCTCTCTACCAAAGATTTCTTTTTTTTGGTCAAGTTTCTTCTTTGTGTTTTGGGGATTTCTTATCTGTGTCATCATGAACAAATACAGTGCAACTGATAACATTTTGTGCTATATGATGTTATTTAACACCTAATATATTCCAAATAAATTATTTAAGAAACAAATATTCGTTGCTCTAAACTTCTCTAAAATTTCATTTTACATTTGCACACTGC
The DNA here is from genome assembly GCF_031753505.1 of Anomalospiza imberbis. NCBI lineage: Eukaryota > Metazoa > Chordata > Aves > Passeriformes > Viduidae > Anomalospiza > Anomalospiza imberbis. The sequence continues at coordinate 69,235,037 of NC_089721.1, forward strand.
TTGGTAGAGGATCTCAAAGACCTTAGGATGTGATTTCCAGCAGAGGATTTTTCTGCTGTCTCTTATGCAAGAGTCTTGGTGGTAGAAAAACATTTTCAGATGATGAATAATGACAGGAATTCTTTGTTTATTACAATTTCTTACACTTTTAGTTCATATTGTATTTCCATCTATGTGCTAAGAAGATTTTGACCAGCTCTTGAAAAATTTCATTGCACAATGTCGTTATCTCTTCCAAAGATACACGTTTCAAAATATTTTAATCAACTTCATTTTAGAAACATATGAAACTCTAAAGAATTAACTCTAAAGAATTAATTTGGAGTCTCTTGTTATCTGGAGATGTTCAGATAGGTATAACCAAAAGATTCAAACAGGAGTCCAGGTTCGGATATAAAAAATAATTCAAGGTTAAGGGGAGCTTAGGATGTAAAGCTGTTCTTTCTGGCTAACATCTGGTGGGAACAATCCAATCTTGAACTGAATCTGAGGCTGGGAGAGGGAGAGGAAGCACTAGGGTGACAGATGCAGAAGAGATGGGAAATCACTAGATCACAAGGACAGTTTCAGCTTCATGCTTGATTGGATGTCTCACATCCCTGAGAGTGTTCTATGAACACCAAGAAAGGAAATTCTGCACAAATTGTGTGCCAGGAAAGCATCGTCTCAAGGAATTATATACACAAGTCATGAAATCAGCAAATGTGAAATTCAAAATATATTTATGTGTGATGTCCAGTATGTTTTTATACTAAACAAGGCAATGTCACCTTAGAGAGAGCCCTCTGCTTCCAGCAGGTGATGCCAAATTAGTTTGTCTGCTGAGGATCATGTGGCAATCCCTCCTCTGGAAGTGGGCATGGTACAGCCATGCCAACACAGTGCTGTGAGATAATGGGACCTGTGCCATGGAGACGTACCAAGTTATTTGGAGTTGGCTGAAAATGTCTCAGATATGTTGTTGCAGTGGCAAAACCTTAGTACAAATGACAAAAATATCCCTTGTCCTAAGGGCCCTACTGTCCCTGGTTGTAACGAGCAGTGCTAAATAGAGTTGTATGAACAGCATTTTTTTTGGTGTGTGTGGAGCTATGGCTGTCAATACTGCAAGGAAGACCAGCTAAGGTGGTATTTTCTAGAAGCATCCTTGGTATCTCCTGGTACAAAAAGGAGTACTGGAATGTTAAAAGAATCATGGTCTGCTCCAACCCATGGTACTCCTAACCTGCACAGAGGGTGTGAAGTGTGCTCCTGTGAATTTGTGATGCAGAAACCTCAGTGAGACACTCCTTTACTTGGAACTTCTAACAGGATCAGTGGAACAATACAGCTCCACATTTCAGCTCAAATGAGGATTACTTTCTCCAGAGGCAGGAAACAAGTTCTGCCACTGTTCACCTGTCACAGAGCCTAAGGGAACTGACGCACATCGCATCCACTTTCTCAATATCCCTGTTGTGGCTGTGTGGAATTGTGGAATGTAATTGCAATTGGATATTTGGGCCGGGAAAGGAAAGGAATGAGTTGCAAATGTATCTTGAAAGGATGCTGTAGTCTTGTGCATGAATCCCAGTGACGGCCTAGTACCTGGTTCTAAACAAAAAGTAAAGGTGCAGCACCAACATGTTTCACAGGCATATGATTCATGAACCATTTAGGAACTCATCTTCCAGTATATCTAACCAGCTCCCACAAATTTCTTTGCTGCTAGGGAATGATATGCAGTGAGCATGGCTAAAGTAGTGTGAGCAAGGCAGATCTGACTTTTGTTCTTTGAAGGCTGGGTGATGAAAGGAGGTGGAGAGAATGGACGACTTAACTACTGACCTGTGGGGCAGAGGTCACTTGGGAGCCAGTCTTAAATCTAAAGGTCATCGGCACAGTGACAGAGTCCAAATCCACCACTTTTCAAGGGTGTAATTGTATTTTTAATACAGCAGGCGCTGAGAGAATCAGATGGGAGAAGGTGGGTGGAAGAAGCAGCTCAAACAAGTACTTGGGTTACAGAGGGTAGAGAGATTGCCCTGTGCCAAATCAATACCTATATGTGGTTGAATTCATTCACTTTTGTTCCCTCTGTAAGCCATGGACAGCATTTTCTTTCCACTCTGAGTTGGTCCAATTCTTCTCTGTAAGGAACAGAGCCTCATCCCAATGTATTCTCACTCCACTCCCTTTCTATCTGTGCACACAAATGCATATCCCATCCCTCTCCAGTTTGTTTCACTGCCTTGGATTGCAAACCCAGCAGAGCACAGGAGAGGACCCTGTGATAAACTTATTTTGCAGAAGAGATACCTCAGCACCAAGAGCCAGAAAGAGAGGACAAGAGCAGCCAGCCTTTCCTGGGTACATCTGTCCTGCTGTAAATGTCACAGAACAGCACAGAAGAGGTTCAGGATGAAGGGCAGGAAGAAGTCAGTGAGACTCCTGTGGATCTCAGCATGGACTGCACTGGGACTCAGATGAAGTCTCTGACTTTTATTCTGGCCAGCCATGCAGAGAGGTACTCACAAGCACAGGGCAGCAGTGGTTTCCCATGCATACAGCTTTCTGCAGATGGCTGGAGGCACAGTACCTTAGAGCTTGGGAAGGTCCCTCACTTTCTCTGAAATTCCCTACTCTGCACCTTGAAAGACAGGCTCTTAGGTAGCCTAAAACCTGAATGAAAAGCTATATGATGACAGCCTGCAGTCAGCAAGTCTCCAGGGAGGTGTTCTGCCTCCAACCCTGTCTGTAGACATTGATTAGCATTGATTTTCTCTTGGTGACTGTATTTGGCAAACCCTGGCAGACAGCAGTGCTCAGCCCTGGAGCAGAGAAAGGCCAAGAGCAGACAGTATTAACTCTGCCTTCAGATCACAGCAGGATTGCCGTGCTCTGATACATTGATTTACAGCCAACCAGAACGCAACCTATGGATTCCCTCAGCCCAAGACTTCACAGCACTATATTCCAGCTTTAAAAAGCTTTACACTTACTGGAAAGACCTAAACTCTCAAGAGGAAACTGCAATGCCTAAAAGCACCTTGAGTGGAGGCTATCAGACCTAGTTAACCACAGGAACTCTGACCAGCTGACGGTGACCCGTTATATTTTACTGCCTGTAGGTTAAAAGATATTTCAGAAGGAAGAATCTGGTCCTGCTGAGAGGTTCTGCAGTGGTCTCTGTGGGACTGAATGGCAAAAAGCCAGCTGCCAGTTGAGAGTTCCCTACAGAGAGAGTGAGCTTGGCAGATTGGACTTGCCAAGAGCACTTGGTGCTGGCACAGCCTACTTGGGTGGGAAATATTCCCACCACTTGAAAGGGAACTGAAATAACCCAACACTGAAGGGAGCTGCCTGCTCTGGCTCTTCCTCCTGAGATATGCTGCAAACATTTTTCCCAAATTTCCAGGCACAGAAGAGCAGCCAGCTGCTGTCTGGTGAACATACCCAGCACTGTGCTTGGCACAGGACAGACCAATCTCAAAGGCCACATTTCTGTATAGACATGTGGAATGCAAACAGGTGTTCCCCAGCTCTTAGGTTTAGAAGTGAGAAAGTCATGGCAGGTAACTTCAGCAGCATAAGTTTACCTGTCAATTTTGAATGGAATAGCTGGGCAGATACAGAAAACACAAAACAAAGATGTCTGTCTTTATATCTTTCTGTCTATTTTCTATTGATCTATGTTACCTTTATCATCTCCTTGAAATTCATTTAAATTCACTTAAGGTCACATGCAAACAAAAATACACAAATTTTGACTTTATAACCAAAATAATTCTTCTTTCAGACTAAAGACTAATATAAGTGAAATAAATGAAAACAAGACAGAATGCCAGTGAAAGCATGGAGGATGAATTAACCATGCCTGACACAACCTGGATGGATACTACACTTGTTGTAGGGACATAGACTTCTGATTCTGACATGGACACAGACTCCTGAATATGTCAGCTGCAGAAAATAAAGTAACATCACCTTGTTTCTCTTACATCTAACGAATAATTCAAACTGCTAGTTTGGTAATTCTGAAGTAGTGGCTTCTGTTAATCTCAAATATTTCCCAAAAGTACAGGCTCTTGAACTAAAACAGACCTACACTGATTATGTGTTTCTGGTTATCAAGTATGTTTTCTATATCCCTCAACAGTACAGCTGTAAGTTGCTAAAGTAAAACTTATAAATTCAAAGAAGTGAAAATATGACTAAAATAATAGTAAAAAAGAAGTTTCTCTGCTATTTATCATAACTTCATCAGTTAAGTATTTCCAGTAGCTCTCTGTGTGGTCCTGTTAAGATAAATCAAACCAAAGACAGTCTTACTGAAAACTGGAGGTTCAAGTTAGGCAGGAGTTTGTCATAAATACTGCCTCAAAGCTTGACTTACCCTGACATTTATGTTTCCTTTTATCCTGTCTCTCTGAAGTAAGGCAAAACTCTAGGGCTGGGGCTTTTAGTAAGACTCTTGATCTCAAGGGCTCAAGTTGAAACATTTTAGGGTTGCCGTGACTGCTTTTTGGGGTATTTTTCTTGTAATCTCTGTCCATGAATGCTTTTAAGATACATCAGAAAGACGAAGTTGACTGGCCAGACAATTCAGCTGGAAGAGCTGGTAGCGTAGAAGCAGCCTGAATGTATTTTTAAAAATAGGCACCTTCAAGTCATTTAATCTCATGCTCCTGAATACACCAGCATATAGAGCCCCTAGCTGCTTTTAAAACGTGTGGCTGCGGATTTGAGTTTTGAGTCCTCTGGGAACATTCATTTCCCAGTATGGGCAGAAAGAAGAGAATCAGGGCAGGCTCTAAGTCAATCAAGCAGATTGTTTACTACTCTTAGCAAGGCAAGTCCACCACAGAATTTGTCCAGGAACACCCCCACTACAGACACATACCCTGCCCCTAGACAGTTGGCTTATTTTTCCCTTCCACGTTTCTTATCAGTCTCCTGCAGAAACTCTAAAATTCTTATCTTGATAGGCTAGATTACCAGCATGATCTCCGCACCATGATGAATAGAAATCAAACTGATTTTCTCTGTCAGCAAAGCATACATTCCCAGTACAGATCCTCTCCCCTCCCCTCCCCTCCCCTCCCCTCCCCTCCCCTCCCCTCCCCTCCCCTCCCCTCCCCTCCCCTCCCCTCCCCTCCCCTCCCCTCCCCTCCCCTCCCCTCCCCTCCCCTCCCCTCCCCTCCCCTCCCCTCCTCTCCTCTCCTCTCCTCTCCTCCCCTCCCCTCCCCTCCCCTCCCCTCCCCTCCCCTCCCCTCCCCTCCCCTCCCCTCCCCTCTCATCCTTTCAGTGTCCTTACCCTCCCCCCAATTAATTCCTATGCTTTAATACCATCTAAGAGTCCTTAGTGAGAAGAGGATCTGCTTGCTATGCAGGTGCAAGTTTTCAGCACCACAGCACAACAGCAATGCCACCCGCTCTGCCCTCCTCAGGGCTTGTCTTTGTGAGCCACTTTTTCTTTTCTTCCTTTTCAGCTCCGTGCTGAACAACCCCATGCAGATAATCTGATTATGCTAATTTGTACTTCATGAACCCAAAGTAAGGGGATCTGTGGAGGGTGAGCTGGGCTGGGGATAAGGGTGGTGAGGGCAGGGGAGGTTTGGGAGGGGGGTGCGCAGACAATGTGTTCAAGTCAGTTAACAAAAAAAGCCGTCTGTATTGCCAAACAAAGCACACTCCGGGTAACCCCTTGCTGCTCTTGACAATTTAGAGTGTCCCAAACTGGCCTGCGCCACTGAGCAGAAAAGGGAACACGTAGAATATACAATGAAGGGGCACAATGAGAAGGGTGTTTCCTGTTGAATGTTGTTTTTTTTTTTCCTCCTTAACTAATCCTTCCCAGAATCTAGTAGTTGGAAGTATGGTCCACAAATTGTTTGTCAGGTGGTAGCTATGGCACTAGGCAGCTTCTAAGCACACACACCCTCATCTGTCCAGTTAGACTGATGATGCACTCAAAATTTATTGAGTGGCCGTGATGCACTCAAAATTTATTATGGGCCGTGACTTTGCAGACACAAGCTCACAACTCTAAGCTTGGATTTGTCCCTCTGCAGGAGCTGACGAAGTCCCAGCTTGGTGTTAGGTTGTCTTTGATGCAGCAGGAATTGGTCAGGAAAAAACCCTGAGGAAAAAAAAATATAAGGGGTATGGAAAAAACATTTTCAAGATTAAAGCAATCCCAGAACTGTTTGCATTGGCAGGGAACTCCTGAGATCATCTGATCTAGCCTCCTGCTCAAGCCATGTCACCTAGACTTGTTTGACTGGACTGTGTCCAGTCAAGTATCTCCACTGATACTGATTCCTGCAAGGTAAAATGGGAGAGGGAAAGAAGACAGTTGCTCTGCACTCTGCCTTAAATAGGACAGCTCCTCCTTCTCATGCAGAACAGACTACTTGTTCAGTCCCGAAGCCCTATATAGAATATCTCTGGACACCATTTTATAAAAGCAAATGGAGGAGGAAAAATTACTATCCTGAAGCTGTCATGTCAGGTCCAGTCTTGGGCTCAGTTGCATTTGCATTAGGATATTGAATGAAGTTTACATGATAGGGTAGAAAACATGCCAGCATTGCTGTTTTTTATTTGAGATCTCTTTTGCTGAATGTGTAGTGTATTACAAGGCCTATATTAGTATTTAACAAAATTAGCTTTAAATAACACTCTGAATGGAGCAAATCAGTAAAGGAGCAGAAAAAAGGCATCAGAAATATAAGATTACCAGGTTAAATTCAAGTATAAAGAGTATTTTGAAATTGTCAGATGTTGATGGAAACATCTATGTTCACTGTATTCATGGAAACGTGCCTTGCTTTTCTCTCTTTTCCCTGGGAAGCAGGTAAGCTTATCAGATGGGATCCAAACCAAACAGTATTTTATGAGCTGTGTAATATTTCACATAAATAGATCTGATTAAAAACCAATTTTAAATCTGAGACAATCAGCAGTCACAGATCCTATGTTCCCTGAATGCTAGGTGCCTGGAGCTCTTAGAAAACTTAAAATCCACTGGTATCTAATGAACTTTAAAAACCTGGGCTTTTGCCCTGCTGATACAAGTAACACAGAAAAGCCAGTGAATGCAGCAGGACTTACTACACAGGAGTAGTTTGAGGCCTGTCATTTGTACTGTTTGAGGTCTTCCTGTATCCTTTTCTTCCCTTCTACAGCAGCTCTTGGGTTAGACCAGACTAGCAAGGATTTGACAAAGTAGATAAACAGAGTAAGAAGCATAATCTGGAGGAGAAAGTTTTGTTCTGTCCCCTTGTGTTTCTCCTGACCTGAAGGATGACCTGTCCCAAACCTCTGCTTTTACCTAGCTTTTTTTTTTATAGAGATAGTGAGTTACAGTAAGAAAGGATGTTTATTTTGCCATATATATATACAGGGAGTTAAATGCAATGGGTTTTGGCCTCATTTGAAACTATTAAGTTATATGAAACTATTAAGTTACATACATATTATGTTAATATATAACAACAATATGTGAAGAATGTATTGCCAGCTGTGATTGATTGCAACCTTGAAACTAGCTAGCAGTGGCTATTATTGACATGTGTTTTTCCAGAAAAAGAAAATCCTGAGCAGTTGGATGAAGCAGGCCCACAGCTGCTGCATTACAGTGATGAAAGGCACAGCAGGTGCCTTGAGCACCCAGTCCTGAGAATCAGGTACCTACTGAGAGGACAGGGAGGTGCTCAGTGTTTGTTGGAGCTGAACCACAAGTCAATACAATCACCAAAAGCTCACCTAGGGGACATTACAGGACAGTGACAGTACAGCACTCCTGCATGCCATTGCTGAGAGAAAGTCACAACTGCAGGGAAAGGCATCCTTTGAACCTTGGTTGGATCAGCAGAGGGTTGGAGCTTGTCTCAGTCCCATCAACTAATCAGCAAGTGATATATCTAATGATGCAGTAGAGAGATAAACAAGGTAATAAGAGCTAAAGTCTACTCATAAATCAGCTCCTTTCAGAAAGAATACTGTTAAGGAACAAAAAATGCTAAGGAGAGGTCTAGCAGCCAAGATCCTAATTTTTGTTAACCTCAATTAAACTCTATGTGAAGTCATGACTGAGTTTACTACTGCAATAAAGATACAAAACATTGGAGTACTTCTTTTACAGACATACAAACTCTTTTTGTACACATCCACAGCCTGGAGCACACACTTTTGCTTACTTTTGCATCCATGACCTAAGGGTAGACACCAGGGACCTCTTGGATAGAGCCAGCAAAACTGCTTACAGCTGCTACAGTCCTAGGCTTCACCTAGGAAAGAACACAATGCTTCAGCTTCAAAGGCTGCAGGAAAAGAGAAAATGGATCCTTAAATACTTGTGAGGATCTAATCTGGCATGAGGCAGGATGGATCTGAGGTGGATGTAAGTCAAAGAACACCACTGCTCAGTTTAAAAAAAAATTATTTCTGCACTTTGCAATTTAGATTGGCATTAACCAGCACGCAAAGAAAATAAACCAGAGTAGTGTTGTGTTAGGAGAAACCTGGCCATCTGAACTTCCTATGATTTATTTTCTCAATTTTTTTTTCAGAAAATCTGAAAAGATACAGGTCTGACCTTCTGTTGGAAAACTGGAAAAGAAGGAGGGTAACCAGAGTGATGAAGCTGGAACATGCAGAAAGGTAAAGGTGGGGCCTGAGTATATGAGGTATGATTGAAGGCATGCACAAGTAAGGTGACAAAAGTGGAATGAATAGCCAGATTCTCAGAAACGGACAGGAATCTGACAGGTGTACTAAGCCGTGAGTAAATGCTGAGGATGCCATGAAGAAAGCAAGAAAACTAGGCAAGCTGTGGGGAGTGACACTGGAAGAAATATGCAGGGTTGATGAATATATGGTGCTGGTGAGAGAGGAAACAGCAGAAAATGTTCTAGAAGATCAAAGTAAGCAGCTTGATGGGGATAAAAAGCTGTTGGAAAGCAGAGAAACAAGGCAGAAAACTGTGGAGCAGACTGAGAATTTTTTTGGAAGGAGACAAGACAGCAGTGTGGCACACAGCTACAAATCACAAATGTGGCAGGATGAGAGCAAACAGTGGAAATGTCCATTTCCATATTGTGACAAAGATTACTATTTTCATCTGACTTGATTTTGATGCACAGACTTGAGTTTAAGAGATCTTCTTAGAAGATAAAAAAACTCAACCTAATAATTCATAGACAGGGATTATTTCTAATTTCCTGATTTGAGGAAGAGTAAGAATTTTGAGGCACTCTGATGAAATATACTAAAGAAGTTCTCCTCCTTTTTTTCCCCCTAAGGCACTATTTTTGAACTCCAGGTCACTGCCTCTAGGGCCCCCAAGAGACATTATGAAATAAAACACTAAATAAACATATCCCACATTAAGCAGCAACTTCACCAGCTATACTTCCATGCTAAGTACACAGACCTTTTTTTTTTCAAACACAAAAATTAGCATAATACTGCTGAAAAGTACTCTGGAGAATATGCAAGTTGGGGAACTATTCAGCAGGTGTTTACAGTGGGGGTTTTAAGATCAGGATAACATTCCTTGGGCAAGAGAGTCAGTTCAGGCTTGTGCTTTGATTTCACATTGAGCTTTGCACTTATACAACACAACATACCATCTTTAAAATTCTTATATGCACACTGTGCTGCTCAGGTCTCACTATTACCCTGCTCCCAATAAATGAAGAAAGGGGCATCCAATTTAAAATCAGTAAAACTCAAAAAAATCGTTACACACACAGACAGGTGTAGCTAGCTTACACACTAATACCATCAGCTCACGCTGACACAGTTCTCTCAGCATCCGTATACTTGGCTCAAGGATGAACAGGATTATTTCAGGTGTTTTATTCCCTGCAGTCTTTAAATTACTGCTGAGATATCCAGGACAGCGGGGAAATTGATCAAATGTTAAGTTTTCTTATTTGTTACTCTACTTTTATTACGCAGACTGTTTTCTGTGGTCTGATTTCTCTCTGGTGGCTTCCTCTGTTCTCTGCTCTGCTAAGATGCCACCCTGAACACACAGGAATCTCTCCCTGGTCACCAGCAGTCTTAGAGAAACTGCTGCTCTTATTTCCTGCTGGAGGTAGAATACTCATCAAAATGTCTTTCTTGTTTAACTTGTGGTGGTTAACATACTCTCCCACCTCACTGCTGTGAGATCCAGGTCCACACCAGCTTCATCTGTGTTGTTTAACCCCAGTCACCAGCCAAGCCCCATGTGCCACCCTCTCACTCTCCCACCAGTGGGACTGGGGAGAGAATTGGAAGGGTAAAAGTTCATAGGCTGGGACAATGACAGTTTAATAGGGGAAGCAAAAGCTGCTCACACAAGCAAAGCAAAACAAGGAATTAATTCCCTGCTTCCCACGGTTGGGCAGGTGTTCAGCCATTCCCAGCAGAGCAGGGAACACACAGAACAGTTCCCATCACACAGAACAGTGTCTTGGGAGGACAAATGCCATCACTTTAAATGTCCCCCCCTTTACTTTTCCCTCCCACCTTATACACTGAACATGATGTCACATGGTCTGGAACATCCCTGGGATCAGCTGGGGTCACCTGTCCTAGCTGGGTCTCCTCAGCATGAGGAAGAGCAAAGGCCTTGGCTCTGTTTAATCCCTGCTCAGCAACAACAAAAACATCTCTGTATCATCACCCCTGAGCTCAGCACAACTCCAAAACACAGCCCCACACCAGCCTCAGAGAAGGAAATTTACTTTACCCAAGCCCAAACCAGCATAACTCTGCTTTGGAGAGCAACACTTCAAGTGCAGTGACAGTGCAGTATTATGTATTTGAGGACCTGACTAAAAATTGAAAGTTCAGGCAGGTATTGCTGATATGCTGCAAAATAGCACCAGTAGAGGTATCACTGCTGGCATGTTAAAGAATTTGGGTACCTCTACACAAGTTGCAGGCACAGTGATGGCTGCAGTGCAGATGTTGCTGGCCCAAACTGTGACTATTTTTTTGTGTCACTGTAGGTTCCTTGTGATCACTGCCATTTTAATTTGCCTCTCTCTCCTTCTATGATCAATTACTGATAGATAGCCTGAGTAGTTTTCACTGCCGAGCAATGAGACGGATGCCACTCGGTGGGGATAAACCAGTACTGCAAGGAGTGAAAAAGACTACATAGTTTTAAATCCCGTCAGTAGCTCCGTGGCTGCAGCTGCAGAGACGCAGAGCCCTGCTCAGGGGGAAACAAAATGATGCTGAGCTGATTTCTGCTACAGAATGCAGCCTACTAATGTATTATGTCTCATTACCTATAAACTGGGGCAAGTCGATATTCTGCTCTTGAAAAACTCTAGAAAAACAAACTCTGGTTTCTGTGTCTGCACGAAAGCACAACAGGAAATAAGAATTAGATTTGTTAATGACAAGGGTAGTAAGAGATCTCTTTGACTACATCAGGATCTCTTCATGTAGGTGAAATGAAGATGGAAATGGCCGGGAAATAGAAACGAGGTGCACGCACATGGGTCAATTATCAGGGAGCAAATGAGTCACTGGATGCACAGAAAGGAAGAGACACTGAGAATAGGAACTTATTCTGTGAATATGGTACTGATAAAAGGCAAATCAATGAAAATAATAGCTTGCTATTCATAGTGAGCTGAAATTATTCTGGGAAAAGTTCAAGTGTTTGCTATGTTGACTGGCACAAACCTTTTCCTCAAAATGATTCTGCAATCTGTTATTTCCTGAAATTAGTTCTTGGTAGGCAAAGAACAAGTTCAAGAGCACCTGTGAAAGTTGCACATCTTTGGACTACATTGTTGAACTTCACCATACAGCATGCAAAACTTGGAGCCTTTAAGAGTTCTTTTCACCAGCATGTGGAAGTTGAATAGAAAAGACAGAAACAATTCAGGGAAAATTTAGTAGGGAAAACCAGCCAAAAATTCACAAACTAGTAAACTGAAAGGAGCCTGTCAGAAAGATGGAGACTCTATTTACAAGGGCATGCAGTGAGAAGACAAGGTGGGGAATGGCTTCATACTGAAAGAGAATAGATCTAGATTAGATATAACGAAGAAATTCTTCCCTGTGAGGGTGGTCAGACCCTGGAACAGGGTGCCCAGTGAAGCTGTGGCTGCCCCATCCCTATGAAGAGTCCAAGGTCAGGCAGGACGGGGCTTGGAGAAACCTGGGATTGTGGAAGGTATCCCTGCCCATGAGTGACTTTAAGGTCCCCTCCAACCCCAACCATCCTCATTACATGAATTTCCTTCAGATCCTCCCAGTCTGGTGAACAAAGAAAAAGCACACGTCATGTATCTTGGAGTTAGCGGATCTTTGAAAATAGTTTCCCTTGGGCAGTTCACGAGCAAACTAGCTTTGCTGAAAATACTGTGGGATTGGTGCAACACTGGATATAGATCTTTAGGGAGGCAAAGTTAGCCTTCACTATCAAAATGAATGTAAAGATGCATTAAAGAGTTTCTTCTGAGCGCTGGCAGCATCTGGTGTACATTAATACCCCCAGTAACTGACGAATAGACGGCATCAACCTGGGAAAGACCAAATGTGGAACCGACCGTACACGCTGGTAATGCTAAGTATTCTCGATGAGCTTCAGAAATATTCAACAGGAGAGAAAACAATAAAAAATAATGTATCAGGGTAAGTGTAGTGACCTGTGCACGAGGCGCGCAGGCCAGCACCACAAACGCAGGAGTGGCTCTGAGTGAGGCCACAACCGATCCCAAACTGGACGGAGAGCAGGACTATCACCACTTTGACCAAAAAAAGGCAAACAAACGGCAGGGCAGGCACCCGCAGCGCCGAGCCGCGGGGCTGAGGGAGGGACTGCTCCGTAAGGCGCTCCGCTCCGCCCCGCGCTGACGGCGGCCGGGAGCGGCCAAGCCGCGTCCTGAGGGCTCTCCAGCTTCTCCCGTCCCGGACAGCAGCTCCGGCAGCTCCGTGCCTGGCTATGGAGCTGTGGCAGGTGCCTCTGAGCTTCTCCCGCCTCCGCATGTTCCCTTTCTTCGACCTGGCGCATTATGTCGCCTCCGTCCTGGCGCTGAAGGAGCAGCGGGGTGAGCGGGGCGAGACGGGACGGGGCGCCCACCCCACACCCCCATCCCAATCCCGGTGTTGTCCCGGCCCTGCTCCCCGTGTGTCCCGCGGGGTGCCCAGCCCCGGCAGGGTGCGGATGGAGTCCCGAGGGGCGCCGCCGTCCCGGTTACGCCATGGTCGTGCAGACGGGATCGTCTGCCGCCTGCTTTAGCCCGTCTGCCCGTGAGCGGTGCCTCACTGCCCACAGAACGCGCCTGGCTAAGCTTTTCTCGCTTTCCAGAACTTAAGAGGCGCTGGCGAAATCGGCCAAGAGTTTTGTTGGAAACCTTTTAGTTTTTTATTCAGTTATTTGTTTGTGTCAGTTTTGAAGTCTCAGGAGTGAGAGGGCTGGGGTCCCTCGAAGTTCGGTTTATGCAGAGTAGGTGTGTGTAACACAGGCCAATATCTCTCTGCCCAGAATTGCATCTGAGAGGAGAGATACTAGACTTTACATCCTTCACACACCCTGTTTGTGCAGCGGGGTGTTAAGGCCTTTCTGCCTTGTAGGAAACAGCTCAGGACTCATGGATAGGTCCTGTGCCAGTGGCTTGTCAGAGTTGTACCCTGTAGATTGTAAAGTGAATTTAGCAAAGCATTCCACTTCCACCATTAACGAGGTTTTGCATGAGAGCACATCAAGGCATTTCAGTCTCTGCCTGCTCTCTTCCAGAAAATCTTTTACCCTGTGGCTGTTAACACCAAGCCTTTTTTTTTTTTTTTTGGTGTTTTTTTTTTTTTTTTTTTTTTTTTTTTTTTTTTGGTTTTTTTTTTTTTCTGTCACAAATGTAGACGCTGGCCTTGTTTCAGTGTTTTGAATTAAGCTACTTGTGGTGTGGGTTTAGACATGTTTACAGTAACTGCATCCCAGGTGATAACTGTGTAGGAAACTGAGCTGGCTTTCGGGATTATAGTGCAAATTTGGGAGCTGCTGCTTGCCCCAGATTTCTAAGGCTCTGCACTGTTCATTTAGTGAGAGCTTGTTCTTTGGTTCCTTCCTAAGTGTTCCAAGGTGAATTTTGACCGTGTGCTGAGGAAATGCACTTAACAGACTGTGAAGACTGGTATAAAGTGCTTATGTATTCTAGAATCTTCACCAAACTTTGTTAATGCTGCTAAAATTTTTGATGGGTGCTGGGCAGTGGCATTGTGTAATGTGTCTGTTCCATTTAGAAAGGGACTTTCTGATGTTATTATGCAATACCTTTAAACTTTCCTGTGGAATGGGCACACCTAAAGATGAAGATGAGAGGCCTCTTTGCTTCACATCAGCATAGTTTTAGTGAGACAACACTTATGAAAAGTAAAATTGCTATCAGAAGTCTGGTCAGATCCATGCTCCTGATTTTCTTTTCTTCTCAGCTTAATAGCTGGTAGTTCTGAACTCCTGACTATTTTCTAATACTTGGAATTAATAACTGTAATCCAGGTGACTGCCTGCTAGCCTGTTTCTCCCTTCTCAAGTGGTTTGAACTGAGCATTAAATCATAACTGAAATAGCCATTATTATGAATACTCATTATGGATATATTATTGTCGATTAATGCTGTCTAGGTTTTATGTTCTTTTCGGAAACTTACAACAGTAGCTATATTTGATGGGGAAATAACGGGATAGCCTTGAGTGCCTGGTGATGTAAGAAGTATGTGGTCAAGTTACAGCCGCATTTATTTTACCCCAGATTACTGTCTCATTAAAATACCAACCCACCCCCACTGCTTAAAATCAAATTCAGTGTGGGCATTTGGATTGTGGATGGGTGCACACTAACTGAGACTTTTCCAATCCTCCTAGCCAGGCTTTCTTGCTCACTAGTGACTGGCAAACTACTGCAGTGACAAACAACTTGTTGCTTTCTGCGTGTTTTAAAAGAAGAGTTCTTGATTAGTGCTTTTAGGATGGCTTGGGAGTTGCTTGCTTGTAACTCCAGCCAGTTGTAGAACTGGCAATTTTCTTTTTTTGGGATGGAGGGACAGCAAAAGGTGTTGATGGTTGAGGATGTGTCATATTTGGTTTGTTCCTGACATTTTTCTGTGATGTGTTTCAGGTGATTTGAAGAGAAATAATTTCTTCAGTGTAGTTTTGCTCTGTTAAGTCTGACTCTATAAATCCTTTATCTTAGCTAATGATACTGAATATGGTTGAATGGGGTACTAGACAAAGTAGGTACAAATCCTCCTGGTGTGCTCAATAGATGTGTGTGTAGTATGCATTATTGCCTATTTGGAACATGCAGAAAAGTTCAAAGCACATATAATCCCATTGACAGAAATAGTTAGTTGGTAAGGGTTTGTTTTGTTTTGTTTGTTTGTGTATTTTTGTATTTGTTTTGCCTTTTTGTTTTGTTTGGACTTTTTCAGTTTTTTTTTCCCTTGGTTTTATTTGTTTGTTTTTAATATAACTATTGTTCAGGAACAATTCTTAAAACTATATTCAAAATTAGTCCTTGTGTTTTGAAACCTTTCCTTAACTTTCTGAAGGGTACATCTGCAGGGCTAGTGGCCTTCTGGCAGATCCACCATTGTGTGGTTGTGTGATGCCTCATTAATTTTAGAGGATGCATCAGAGGACAAATATAAATGACCACTTTGTATAAAAACATGTGACCTACTTAAAACTGAATTTGTTTTCTGAAAGGCTACATCCTAGTTATAATTTAGGTAGCAATGCTAAGATAATCTTTTAATTAGTATCTAAAGATCATCTAAAAATGATCTTTAAGTTAGTTTTTTTCCTGATTGCCTTCTGTATTGGGTATATTCCTTGTTAGAAAGCAGGTATGAATTGTTAAAAACTGGCATTTGAGCCATTTCTAGTGCTGACCAACAAAAAACCTTGAAGTGTAAAATAGGTTCCAGTTTCTTGACCTTTTACTTGTAAAATGAAGAAATTTACCTGCATAGTTGTGGAGCTTACTGGTAGAGGGCAATCCGGATGTGCCCTCAAAACTGAAAACCACTTGCTGCTAGTTGTGGGGAAAAGGCAGTGTGGAGAAGCTGGTGATTGTTGGAAAGCAGGAGAATGGATCTGAAGAGAGAACAGAGACCTAATTTTAAACTACACCAAAAGTAGTAAACCCAAGCCATTAATAATTTGCAAGTGTCTTAACTTGAAGCACTAGGTGCTGCAGTTTGAAAAATAAATTGCAAAATAGTTAAAAATAGATGTTATTTTATATTCAGGTATTCTGTAATGCTTAGGAGTGCTCATTTTTATAAATTGACTATTACATGGGCATTTAGGTAGTTCTGCAGTACTTGATATCGGTGCCAACACTAAAACTGGAACAGTCTTGTTAATACATTTAATGAATTGTAGTAAGAGTGTTGTATGCTTTTTTAAATGTTTGAGCTTCTCATTTTGGGTAAGAAACTTCTTTTCCCACAGAAATGCCTGATAAACCAAAGCTTCTACTCTCATTTGGGAACAGATGTCAAATTTCATTTTGGGGCAGACAGTATTGCTTTTGTGAACTTCAGCCTTTGGACTATGGAAAATTAAACTCGTTCAGGCATACAGCTCAGAACCAGTGTAAAGGGGAAGCTTTGGAAACACTGAACTTTTAAAGTGGAAGAAAATAGTCAAAACAACTACTTGAGGATTTTTCTAGCTTTGGTAAAATGTTTTTTCCTCTGAAAATTGTTAATACTTCCCATTACCTCCAGTATAATCTTTTAATATTAAGTACTCTTTTTGGCATAGTTAATTTGTATTTTAAAATGCTAGTTCATTTTGAAGATGATGAAACAAACCATCTTTTAATAATGAGTGAAATTTACATTTATTATTATAGTTCAAGGTAACCTCTTTTCTTCTCTTCAAGAGTGCAGGTGAAAATGATTTGATAATTTGCCATTTTCATTTTGGCCAGCAATCACAGCAGAATATTATGAGAAAAGAAGGGAAAACAGTTACCTTGAATTCTTGGAACACTCAAAAGCAGAAATGGAATTCCTTGAATAACCCTTCAAATGTCAGCAATCCTGTTTAGATTAGCCACTTAGGTGTTTTTAATACATATTTGAAAGCAAGTGTGTCCCTGTGTCAGGCTGTTAACAAGGCCTCACTGCCATGCTCTGAAACCTTTTTCCTCTTGGTACACAGATATAACACACTAATGCACAAAATATATTCAGAGGACACTTTGTCAGCCTTTCACTTCTGTTTAGGAGTGTAAGTTAAAGTCACCGTACCCTGAGGTTTGTATTTCTGAAGAATTTTCCTGTGAGAGCTTGCCGGTTGCTGGAAGATTTTTCATTACTCGAAGGAACTAAATTGAAAAGTACTGACCTTTAAAACATGATGTTATTCTCCAGTTTTCATTTCTGTTTATGCATTTTTTTTCTTTTTTCCACAGGAGTTGTGGAAGTGTCGGTCCGAAGTCCATTGGCCTGCTGGTTTAGTGCAATGCTTTATTGCTTTGGGGGTTCAGTTTTGTCTTCGTTGATGCTTGGTGAACCTCCAGTGGCATTTCTGGCAAAGACCATAAATATTCTCCTGGCATCCTCAGTCTGGTAAGCAGCCACAGTTGGGTAAGATGAGTGGTATTGGCTCTAAGGAAGTTGTGTGCTGTAAACCGATACTATGCCATCCAAGTTCCATGTAAATCAGAATTTTTACTTAAAAGTGTTGTGGATTTGGATGCTGTCCTTTCATCCATAGCATCACAGCAGCTATGATCCTATTCTCTGAGAATGGAGAGTGACTCTTACAACCTGTTGTATAACAAAATGCTCTGTTGCTAGATTAGGCTTATCTTTGGCTTTTTTAGTACTCCTGATCAAACAGCTGCAAACATTACTTTTTAATAAAGTTATTCAGTTGCTGATTTACTGAACATAGGTATGTCATAAATGAACTCAGATTTTTAAAAAGTAGCTTTGAAGACCAGAACCTGGATGATGTAAAAATTTTGGATTTTCCTGTAACTGAGTTTCCAAGACACATCTTTCCTCCAGTTCCTACTACCAGACACATTTTTTTTTCTGTATTTCATTCCTTCTCAGATGGGTGGGTGTCATGGTGGAAGACAGTAGCTAGCTCAATTGTATGGTTGAATCAAGTATTAAGCAATTTAGCCTGCTTTGGAGTTAAAAAAAAAATTCTGGAGTTGTTTTCATATAAATGTGGCCTTCCAGTGGAGTTTGTTTGTTCCAGAAAGCGATCTTTGAAGAAAACTTCAAACTTAACAAAAATTATGAGCAGCAGTGGGATTTTGAATTTAGAAATATCAATCACTGTATTTAGATAGTCTGGCCTGCTTAAAATCCTTTAGTTCAACTTGCCCCATAAGTTTTACAATTGCAAATCCTTTAAAATGAAAGCGTTTCTATCTGTCTGGGTATATGTATTAGTTTTATGGTCTTTGTGTTGCAGTAGAAGATGATGCATTTAATTTGGTGAAATTAATAAGATGTATTATTAGTGAATTATTAACAGAGCTTACAGAACCTGCCTGTGGTTGTTTTAGTCTGTTGTGGGCAGACACGAGCTAGGAGTACACTTGAAGAGAACAGGATTTCTGTTTCACTCACTGTGGTCAAATGTGATTTGCTGTGCACAAATTAAACAAGGTTTTAGTGAGGAGCTGTGAACGTTACGAAACGTTTTAAGCTTCCAGCTTTACAAAGTTTCCTCTTCCTGAGTGTAATGACCTTAATTCCTGGTCCCAGATCATGCAAAATTAAATTCCCCAAGCCGCACTTGGAACTGGAAAGTGAGTGGAGTCGTGCTGGACTTGAGGAATGCTCCTAAATACTCTGTAGGACAGCGGCATCTACTGTTAGCAGAGATTACAGGCAGGAATGGGCCTTCAGTGCCAGCCTCAGTCCTCTCACCAGTGCTTCAGGGTCCTAAACCTACATTCTGCAGATCTGAATTCTGGTGTGAGTTGTCTTGTGAGTAGGTGGCTTAAATGGCTTTTTGCAGTAGCCTGTAAAATACATCCTCTCTCTACGTCTTTGGCTTCATATCAGCTGAAGCCTGGTTGCATACAGAGGCATCTGACTTTACAATAAGGGATAAAGGGAAGGGCCTCAGAAATTCTTGGTAAACAGGATTGAGATCAAAAACCTTGAAGCAAGGGACAGTGTCTTTTTTTTTTTTTTTTAAGAAAACAGAATTGATCCTTCTTTTTAAACACTTTCTCTGCTGTTATGCAATTACTACTCTTACTCCTGTGCTGAAATAATCTACTTAAGATAACTTAATCAAGATACTTAATCTTGATTGGGTTTTTGTGAATGTGTCAGTAAGAACTGAATTTTATTTATAATTGAAGACATAAAATAAAACACTACATAATCTAATCTTTTAAAATTTACTGTCACTTAGGATTTAACTGTTAGCCATCTTTACTTCATTTGAAAAGCAAATTGATCAAAGATATTTTGTGTAGTGTTCTTTCAATGCTTTGAATAAAGAAATGTGCTTGTAATTGGCAAGCTGGAAAAGCTAGAATTGGTGAGTACTAAGATGTTAAATGTGTTTAAAAATAGCCAGATGCATTTCATCTAGTATGACATTAACTAGTGAAGGCATTCTTGCTGAAGTTATGTAATTCTAGGTACCTAGAGTCTGGAAGCACAGAGTCAGCATTTAATTTACCACTCTGTTGTAATCCTATTTTTAAAAAATCCCTAACAAAAAACCAAAACAAAACAACCCCCCTACACCGAACTAAACAAAAAAACACCTCACAAGATAAACTCAAACCACACAAAGTCAATCAGATACCACTTTAATGACTTGAATTATAAAAATGTGATATATAAGGTGTAGAACAATTGGAAAGTTGTAAAGCTGTTTCACATAGACTTCAGCAGACTCTTCTCTGGGACAATGAGGCAGTAGTGTTTGGGTTTGGTGCAAAAGCTCAGGTGTGCTCAGAAGCTTTTCAAATTTGTTCCAAGATGTGTACCATGAGGCTTTGAGTTGTCAGTAGTATATCAGGCATTGCTAGTCATATTCCAAAAATATCTTTAAAGATTATGAAAAGATAACTCCTTAGTAAAAGTGTGGCTAATGTTTTTTTTCTGATGATTTTCAGGTATCTAGTGTTTTACTGCCCAGGAGACATATTCTGCCGCTGCTTTTCCTTTCTGCCTCTTCGTCTTCTGGTGGCAGGAATGAAAGAAGTGACAAGGACTTGGAAGATCACAGATGGCATTGCACATGCAGACGCTGTCTACAAAGATGCCTGTCTTATCACGGTGGCTGTGGGCTGGGCCAGAGGTAACATGCACAGCATCTTGTTCTGAGGGTTTGGGGTTTTTTGGGGTGGTGTTTAAATGTCTAGCCTCTCAGCAGAACTGTAGCACCATCCTTGCTGTGCTGGGTGTGGTAGTCCTGATGCAGTCTGATGTCCCCTGAAGGAAAAACCCTGTGCTGCAGATTTTCTGCCTGAATTAAGGGTGACATTGAAGGACTTTGAGGGGAGTTCCCTTCAGAAGGTCTTATGAGAGCCTGCAGGATGGGCAGTTGATGACAATAAAGAAGTAAATCTTCTGTGTAGCTGTTGCTGAACTTTCCAACAGCATTATTGCCTCAGAGCTGTGTCCTTGAATAAGGCTGAAGAAGACAACTGGGTATCTGAGGTTTTTGGGTTGTAACCATTACTTGGTTTTAAACATGGGGATGACCCTTGTTGCCTGCCTGCCATTTGGAATTATGGAAGCCCCCTTCCTGACAGCTGTATTTGCAGCCACACCATCAGGGTCACTTCAGAAAGTAGTTGTGCAGGTCTTGTTTCTGCTGGATTCTGTGCTGCTGTGGAAAGCAACACGTGTGACTGTGATGATTGCATCAGTTCAGATGCTGTCACTTACAGGCAGACCTGAGTATCTCAACCTCTGAGGTTTCATGGCTGTCCTTTGAGTCTTGTTTGCATGAAAAGTTGGATTAAGTCTTTTTAAGTGTGGGCTTTGGTGCCACATTTAGCACCCGGTGTCATCAGTTTCTCTGGGAGCAATGGCATAGTAGTGGTAGCAGTCAGTGGAAACTTGCCATGAATCTCTTCAATTTCAGGTGCTGGTGGTGGCTTAATTTCCAACTTTGAGCAGCTGGTGAGAGGAGTGTGGAAACCTGAAACCAATGAGCTCCTGCAGATGTCCTAGTAAGTTTTTTTTTAAAAACTGCAACAAGTTAGCTGCTGTTTTGCTGGCTTCTTGTGTGGATGCTTACTTTCAGTGGCTGAAGGAAAAAAAAATAGGACATATTTGTACTCTGTTTTAGTGTGTATCCTTTGAAAGATGGGACAATGATTTTTGAGACTTCTAGAAGATGTTTTAATCATTTAGTGTTCACAGCCCAAGAGCTGCAAATGGGAAGTCAACAAAACTTGTAAGAAAGTAGTAAAGACCTAGAGGAGAGTTGCTAGAAAACTGTATTGGCTCAGTTTGTCATACATAGACATGGTCTTCTATCCAAAATGAAAGTACAGTGGTACTAGAAATACACAAGTGAATTTTGGTGTATATTCTGAGCATCTCTAAGATGGCTTCCTTTGAACATTGCCACCCTTACTTTTGCTGCCAGTGTTATTTTCCTTCAAAGACATCAATTATTTGAGAAGGTACAAATTGGTTATTCAGTGTGGCAGAAATGACCTGCAAGATGGGAGAAGTTACTTCTCTTGCAGAAGCAAAGAATGAGGAATATTACATGCCTCCTGTTTTTCTCTGTAAAATGAGAATTGAAGCAGGCTGGAAAGCCACAAGCTATTATTGTAAGCCAAGATAAGGTCACTGTGATAATTTCCGAAAATTCTTTTGATCTTTCCCAGGTTACAGTCAGGTCTTTAAAAATAATAATTTTATTTTTTTAAAAAGCTATCTTGCTTTTCAGCAGCCACTCCTAGACACAGAATAACAGGCAAGATATTTGTAGCCTTCTCTTTGACAATATTTCAACTTTTTGTGGATTGTGTTAGTTGTTGGCTTTTTCTGAAATTCTAAGTATTTAGAATTTCTCTTTCTCTTGTCAGTGCTTAAAAGACAATCTTGAAAGTAAACTTCCAGAAAAAAGGTGACTGTCAAAAATAGCACTGTGGACACAAGTAAAACTGTCTTTTACAGGTGCAACACCAGAACAATGCTTACTGATAGGCATCACTTGCATATATTCTCCTTCTCCACTGTGGGTATGGCTCAAAGTAACTCAAAAAAGATTTTAAAAATTTTATTTATGAATAAGTCTTAAGAGCATTAAATTGAACTAAGTGACAGAGTTAAAAGCATCAAACGTCTTGCAAATGGATGAGATGCCTGTGTACACAGGGTTGTTTTTTGTGCTTCTTGAGTAGGAATTTGATGTAGATTTTTGGTACTGAAAAGACAGTGAAGAACAGATCCACAATAGATGCTCTGTGATAACAGGAATGTCACCTGTACATGTCACATGCAGATTAAGAAATGCACAGAATTCTGGATAACTGACCAAAGACCTCTTGCTTTCTGGCTGCATACCTAGGAAAGGATTTAGTACCACAACAAATATTGCTGTAAACTGGAAATAGGTCGGAAATCTTCACACGTCTCAGGTCAGCACAGCTGTGTTGGCAAAACCTGGCAATACAGGCCTGGCTCCAGTCAAGTCTAAGCTGATACAGCCCCAGAAGTGTTACAGTGGACCAAGACTTGGACTGTGTTACTCTTCAACACCTTAAGCAACTTCTTGGAGTAACTAACTCCTGGAGTATAGTATAGGAACCTGTTTTTATGTCTCATCCAAGTAGTGTGAGCTCTGTAATTTAACTCTTCAATAAGATACATTGGGAGAGGAAGAAGAGAATCAAGCTGACATATGAAGTCTGAATAGAAGCATTGATTTGAGGAGTATTTCTCAAACAGGAGTTTGCTGGGTGTGGGAAGTAGTGCTGGACTTGATGATTTATGGACAGAAAGCATAGTAATAGTATATAAAGTGAAAATATTAATGTAGTTATAGCTGGATTTTGGATCTTAACCACCGTTACCACAAGTTTTCATTAGTTCTATTCAGAAATAATTATTTTGCACACTAAGAACATGTATTGCTTTCCAAGCAGCTTCCACTGTAGAGCAGAGAAGAGAAATTAACATTCTTTGTTTGATTTCTAGCCCTGTGAAGGTTACTTTAATAGGAGCAGTTCTTTTCACCCTGCAACGCAGACAGTACTTGCCAATAGCAAAACACAACCTTGTGTTTTTATACACCATCTTTCTTGTTGTCTTCAAGGTAAGAATTTGAAAGTTGCTAGTGACCAAATAACAGAAAATATTTTATTTAATTGTTAAAATGCATGCTGCTTGGTGGGAAGGCCAGCTCCTGCTGAAGTCATGTGCTTAGAGTTCTATACAAGAGCTTTATACAAGAGAATGGAAGACCTGTTGTGTTACTGATTATGTTCAATGTATGCAGGAGACAGAGAGGAAAAGAAAAAAAAAAATCAGGAATTTTGGCACTCAGTATTTGATATTCCAGGCTCGTATCAAAAAAAGCCTTATTCTTGTAGAAAGAAACTCTCCTGTTCTGTCTTTTGTGTGAACCTATGCAGTCACCAGTTGGTCTGTAAAACAAACCAGCTGGATTCTCATTTAAAAACATTCACAAAATTAGTGTTTGGATGGGAAGGGAAGGCATACCAAAACTACCTTGAAAAAGCTGTAACTGTTTTGTAATAAAATAGACACTACTTCTCTATTAAAGTCTTCAGTCCCTCAGTCTTGTTCATTTCCAGGATGATGCCTTTCTTCGGGATTACTAGTTTATAAGAAAACTCTTACATAATCTATATAAACTCTATAATCTCTGTTAGCAGATAATCTGGCAATTTTTAAGAGCTTCAGAGCTGGTGTTGAACAGACCAGGGAATGTGTGGAAATGTGGTTGCCAGTCTCCTTTCTGTGAAGGGGCTGACAAGTTTAGTTCTGCAGAGGTTACTTTAGGGAGCCAAGGCTTGAAGCTTATGTCCTTGATTTTCCATCTGAAATGATAAAGGCATTGTTGAACTGTGGATGCTGAGAATGAAGAAGGAAAGGAATGCTATTCTGGAAGTGATAAATTGCAGGTGTCCACAGAAGCTGGCTGTCTGGCTTCACTGGAGTAATTAAATCCTTACACTGATGGTTGTACCGACAGTCAGGAACTCAACGGCCCACCTAACTAACAAACTAATACAGCAACAGTGTATCTGGTATAGTCCTTTGTCTCCTAGAAACTTGTCATGTCTCTGAAAGCTGTAGAAACTGTTGCAGTATAAACTTCTCCAATACCCAGATCTGAAAACCAGGTTTTTCAATCCTCATTCCAAGTTATGAGTCCTAAGGGGTGTCCACCTAAATCTCTGAACTTTATGGAATGAATATGGCTGTCTGGAATTCTAATTAACATCTGGTTATGGATCTACACATTCAAAATGGAATTACACGTTCCATTTTCCATTTTAAGTGGAAGGAAGCCACTCTAGCTTTTCAGTTTGAACAAGGCACAAAACTTGCACATAAGAGTTGGTCTTCACCTTAAATGTATGGCATTAAATGTGATTTACTCTCAGGATGATTAATCTTACCGTGAGTTTTTTTGTGCACATTGTTTGTGTATAGCTCATAGAAACATAGAGTCATACAATGCTAAGGGCTGGAAGGGGCCTCAAAGATCATCCAGTTCCATCCCCCTACCATGGGGCAGAGGCACCTTCTACTAGGCCCGGCTTTTCAAGGCTTTATCCAGCCTGGTCTTGAACATTACCAGGGTTGGGGTATCAGCAACATCTCAGGACAACCTGTATCTCACCATCCTCACAGTAAAAAATTTTTTCCTAGAATCCAGCTTAAATTTCTCCCCTTTCATTCTGTACCCATTCTCCCTTGTCCTATTGTGCTTACCACATCCTATTGCTACAGTTCCTGAGGAAAAATCCCTCTCCGGCCTCCCTGTAGATCCCGTTTGTAGCTGTTTGAAGAGTGTTGGTCAGAAAGAAAAGCATTCTTTGACCAATTTCAGCTAAAACAAGCAGACTTCTGTTAGTGATGGCACAGCCTCATCCTTGTGTAGAAAGTTAAAAATGCCATACACCCCTTCAGCTTTGAACTTGTTTACCTGTGAAGCCATCACAACTTTTATTGTAACTTGATCCTTGTTCTTCATAGGTAAAAATGATGTTGACAAGATGTGCAACTTCTCCACTTGCTCCCTTTGAGGCTGCAGTGGGCCAAATATTTTTTGCCTCACGAAAGACACCTTCCAAAGTGAAGGGTGAAAGTGCCACATCTTCCAACGGCTCTTCAGTCTGTGACCATCCTTCTGAGCAGCACCATGAGGGTGCTAAGAAAAAACAAGCAAAAAAAACAGAATAAGTGACTTGAAATCCTTGTGGTGGTCATGAAGATGTGTGTCTTCCAGATTAGGCTGGCTGAGAAGTTTCTCTAAGGAAATGAGAACAGGGCTGTGTTGTGGTTTGCCTTTTTGGAATGTGTTGTGTAAGCTATGTGTAAATGCACACGTTGGATTTGTGAGTTAAAACTATGAAATTTTATAGTGGTTAAAAGTTTACTAATTTTTGTACTTATGATAACTTCAAATACTTATATGTTAAAAAGATAGTTTCAAAAATGTGACAATCATTTTTTTTTCCTACTGTGTCACTTATTTCACATCTTCCTATCCCCCAGTTCTTATGTGTCATTTTGATAACACTGATTTGTACTGTCAGGTGTTCACTGTAGCACATCCCAAATAAGAAAGTCATTAAGGAAGGTTTAATCACATTGCACTGTGTAAAATCAAAAAAATGTGCCGATTTAATGCCTTTAACTAGAAAAGTAACTTAATTATTGTTGTAATTCACATTGCATTGGTCTAGATTTTCTTCATTTCTTAAAGTAAGTATTTCAAAATATTTTTAATGTTTTAAAATGAGAGTACATTATCTGGCACTTTAAAAAATCTTTACAGTTAGCAAGCAGAAACACATCAATATTTTTGTTGTTGGCTTACTTGGACTCTTATTTGCAAGCATTTGAGATGTAGGTGTTTTTTGCCACATTAGTGTTTTACAAGTGGTTTGTAGTTATCTTCTGGTTCATTTTTTTGCCTGCATTTTTTTTCCAAGCATATGCACTTATTTAATTTCAAAGACAAACTTCATTAGGAAGAATATTTCCTAATGAATGCATGTGAATGAATACATGAATGGATAGTACATTTACCTTGTTTAGTCAGCACCCTGAGCTGCAAGACAGGGATGGGGCAGAATTTTGCCCCCATAATCCACGAGGGAATGGTCAGTGAGCTGCTAGAAAACCTGGACACTCCCAAGTGGTGGGATGGGATCCACCCAGGGTGCTGAGGGAGCTGGCAGAGAGCTCACTGAGCCACTTACAATCATTTACCAGCAGTCCAGGCAAACTGGGGAGTTCCCAGCTAACTGGAGGTTGGCAAATGTGACACGCATTTACAGGAATGGTCAGAAGGAGGATCCAGGGAATTACAGGCCTGTCCCCTGCCCTCAGTGCCAGGAGGCCATGGAGCAGGTCACCTTGAGTGCCATCAGGAGCAAGACAACCAGGGCATCAGGCCCAGCCAGCTTGGCTTTAGGAGAGGCAAGTCCTGCCTGACCAACCTGATCTCCTCCTGTGACAAGGTGACCTGCTCAGGGCTGAGGGAAAGGCTGTGGATGTGTCTGCCTGGACTTTACAGAGCTTTGACATCTTCTGCCACAGCATCTCCTGGAGAAAGTGGCTGCTCATGGACAGGGCCCTGTGCCCTGGGGGAAGAACTGGCTGAGGGCAGGGCTGGGAGCGGTGGGACATGGAGGCACATCCAGCTGGGCTGGCACCAGTGGGGCTCCCATGGGATCAGTGCCTGTTCAACATCCTCAGCAAAGGTCTGGATGAGGCATCGAGGGCCCCCTGACTGAGGGTGCCCAGGTGGCCAAGAGGCCGATGGCCCCTGGGCTGTGCCAGCCGTGGGGTGGCAGCAGGAGCAGGGCAGGACTGTCCCTGTGCTGGCCCTGCTGAGGCCACCTCGAATCCTGGGGGCAGCTCTGGGCCCCTCACAACCAGAAAGACCAACAAGTCCAGAGAGGGGAACGGAGCTGGGGAAGGGAATGGAGCCCCAGGAGAGGCTGAGGGAGCTGGGAAGGGGCTCAGCCTGGAGAAAAGGAGGCTCAGGGGGGACCTTGTGGCTCTGCACAGCTCCTGACAGGAGGGGACAGCCGGGGGGGGGTCGGGCTGTGCTCCCAGGGAACAGGGACAGGAGGAGAGGAAACGGCCTGAAGCTGTGGCAGAGGAGGGTTAATTTTGATATTAGGAAGAATTTTTTCACAGAAATGGTGAAAAGCATTGGAACAAGTTGTCCAGGAAGGTGATGGAGTAGACATCTGTGGAGGGTTTTAATAGAGTGTGCATATATTGCATATGGGGATTTGGTTTAGTGTTGGCCTTAACCATGCTGGGTCAATGCTTGACTTGATCTTAAAGGTCTCTTCCAACCTAAGCCACTCTTTAATGTCAGAAGCACTGAAAGTTTTTATTAGCATTTGCTGAAATCTTGCTGCTTTCTGCTTGTTGCATTTTTTTTTACTCAAGATGTGAAGCCGTTCTAAGTGGCATACACTTCAAAACTGAGAACTCTGGCATTTTAGAGATGTTACAATACATAAGAATAGAATCTTTTCAGAAGAATCTTTTCATTGATGTGCCAATTTTTAGAATAAACTATTTTTACAAAATTGGACTATTTTCTTCAGAGAGTACTGCTTTGAAGAGCATTGTTCAGCAAAGAGGGGTTAGGTTAATCTTTGTGCAGGATGCCAAAGAGAATGTGGAGGGAGATCTGATTTGAAAAGACAAAGTTCTAGTTCCAGGTACGTCTCTAAATTTAGAAAAGCTGTCACCAATGCTGTGCTTAGAGAAAAGAAAAATAATAGTACCAAAGAAATTTCTTGTGCCTGAGTAGTCACATTTCCATGGTGATGACCAAAAGCATTGAACTCAGTTTGAAATCCAACATCATTGCAAATGTGCTGTACCTTGAAAGATAAAATTACTATTTTCTTTAACACTTACGAATAAAAACAAAATACTCCAAACTCTTTGGACAAACTAGCAGTCATATTCCTTACATATTACACTGAAATTTAGTGTTCAGTTACAAATGCTTGGAGTATTCACTTGGTGTCTCATTTTTTTGTAGTTTGATGTCATGGATTAACTTGAAGCTGCCAGTTGACTAGTTAACAATCAGCTAGTTATCAAGCAACACCAGCACATGCTGCCTGTCCGTGGTTTTTTAAAGTTTTGGATGTTTTTCTGAATAGGTGTAATTGTGTATTAGATCCCATGAACCATACAGAATGGGACTGTGGCATGGAACAGTGCTGCACATGTGTGAAATTCTGCCTGAAAACTGGCTATTCCTAGCCGAAGTCAATGTGAAAATATGCTTAGACTAAGTCTTTAACAAGTTTAAAATTAGAGGGAAAAATGTATCATTTTGTATTTGTTCTCGGAGTTAAAAGACAATGATAGTAATAAAATTTTTAAAAAATGTTTTCTTGTCTGAAGACCTTAAAAATAATACAGAACACACAAAAAGTGATTGTGAGACAGAGCACAAATTATGCTGGAAGAAATCCTGTTTTAAGCACCATGAAAAACAACACTTTGTATTTAAAGGTATCGCATGTTGCTGAAGGATGGGTGCTCAAAAAAGCTATTCTGAGAGCTACGTTTTATGACAGAAAAAGATAACCAGTTGCTTAGGGTTTAACCTGAATTCTGTAGGCGACATGAGTGTGTCCAGGATGCCTTAAATAAACAATTCCCAGCTTTCATGTTGATAATTTTCTATCTCTGGTAAACTTCTCCGTGTGAGAATTTTGTTAACAACTTATAACTTTTCTGGTAAGGCTTGTCAGATTCAGCACAGCTGTACACATGAACTACTTGGCTGTATCTAATTTTGTCATTAACCTGGTAAAATTAGAAGTGGCCACCTTGTGCCATTTTAAACAAAGTTGTTCAGAAATTGCTTTATCAGCTCAATTCTTGGGATAGAAGGGCATATTCCTGATTAAACCAATTGCTGTTCTGAGTAATTTCTACTAATACACCCAGCTTCTGTACAAAGGAATACCTTTAAATTTGCTTCAAGAACTGAACTGATGTTTCTTTAGACAATAAATGCTATTTGCTTTCCTCTTCTGTTTTTTCTCAATTTCATTTTATTGGAAAAAAGTGGAGATGGGAGATGTCACACAAGCAGTACCATCATCTGAAACGTGATTCTTCAGTGTGTTGTTAGGCAAGACACAGTTGTTCAAGAATTCCAAACATCTGTCTTCTGTAGGAATCTGAGTCTGCTCAGCATAAGGGGAATGCTGAAATCTAACATCATCCAGCAGCCTAGACAGTGAATGCAAGATTTACTCAGAGTGAATACTCTTAATTTATAAGGTGAATCCTCATTTCTAAGGTCTAAGTCTTAAATGAGTAGCAACAGAAACACCATTTGACGCCAAGATGAGAATCAAAAATGTGTTGTAAATAGTAATTTGCATTTGTTCTGATAAAACTGCTCTGTTAAGCAATCAAAAGCCTTTTGTGAAATGTGTGAAATTGTTTAGCAAGGAATAGATAGTAATATGAAGGCTGACATTAATATTCTCAGGCAAGATCACTGATCTGCCAGTGGGCTTTATCTACAGTCAGGAAGTAGAATGTGGTGATCAAAATTGCATCCCAAATAAAAGCTACTGTGATTTAGTGTGATAAATAGTTTATGCACAGCAACCTGCAGCTGGGTTGCACAACCCCTGGTGCCAGTAATTGCTGGTGGGTGAGAAGCTGGACATGACCCAGCCGTGTTCTCTGGCAGCCCAGGAAGCCAAACCTGTCCTGAGCTGATCCCACAACGTGGTCATCAAAGGAGGAGGGATTCTGCCCCTCTGCCCTGCTCAGGTGAGAACCCATCTGCCCCTGTGGGGTCCCCAGTGCAGGAAAGACATGGACCTGTTGGAATGAGCCACAAAAATTATTAAAGGGTTGGAACACCTCTACTGTGGAGACAGGCTGAGAGAATTGAGGCCAGAGGTTCCTGGGAGACCTCATAGCAGCCTTCCAGTACCTAAAGGGGGTTTATAAGAAAGGTGGAAACAGACATTTTAGCAGGGCTGTAATGATATGACAAGGGCTAATGGTTTTAAGCTGAAGAAGGGTCATGTCCCAGATTGAAAGGCAAGATGTATTCCATTTGCCATCTGTATGGCAGTTCTCTTAAGTGAGCAGTTTTCCTTATCTCTTCCACAACCAGTCCTCTCTCAGGGGAGACATCTGCTGATAATGGGCAATTGAGTGTCACTGCATGACTGATAAGAACTATAACATAAAATTGTGAGATGCTCTGCTCAGAGGGAGGAGCCAAGCATTCCTAACCGGATATAATCTTGAGTTTCTGGGACACCAGCATGGCTTTTTCTGCACAGAATTTCCCAGAGGAACAGCTGCCTCTTCCATTGCAGGAAGACTACACCCTTTTCTACAGGATCACTGCTCCAACAGAACCACACCTGACACTCCAGGAGGGCTGGAGCCATTCCAATTGGACTGCTGCCAACACCCTGTCCATCAGGGTGTCAGGTTGTATTCTGATTCTGTCAGTGTTGTTCTGGTACACTGCATTGTATATTTTCTCTTTTATTTTCTTCCCTGATAAAGAACTGTTATTCCTGCTCCCATATTTTTGCCTGAGAGCCCCCCTTAATTTCAAATTTAAAACAATTCGGGGGGGGGGGTCTACATTTTTTTCCCCATTTCAGGGGAGGCTCTGGCCTTCCTTAGCAGACACCTGTCTTTCCAAACTAAGACAACTCAAATCAGGTAATATTAGTGAAAAAATTATGGTGAGGGTGGTAAAAAACTGAACTGTAAGTAGCACTGTAAGTAGCACTGTCTTGTAAGTAGCAAGACTGGAAACTGGAAGTGGGTTGCCCAGAGAGGTGCCCCATCCCTGGAATCTTGGAGATCAGGTTGGATGAGGTGCTGATCTAGTCAAAAATGTCCCTGCTTATTGCATGTGAGTTGGATTAGATGCCTTTAAAGGTCCCTTCCAACCAAACTATTCTGTGATTCTTTGATTCTATGAAAAAAAGATTTCTTCAGTGTTGAAGCATGTTGTCAGAGGGGTTGAGGCAGCCCTTACTGACCCTGGAAGCTAATACTACCAGTATCACGTAGTTCTTATGAAAGGAACTAAAGGGCAAAAAAGGAAAAAACGTGTCTAAAAGAAAGAAACGTGCATCTACTGTGTTGTCTTTGGCTGAAATTTTATCAAGCTCCCTGGCACTTTTTCCCAAAATAAATTACATAAAAAAAATTTTTAGTGGTAGTCATTTCAATCAGAGTCACCTTTAGTTTGGTGAAATTTTCTCCTCCCCCTTAAAAGAAGACTGTTATCAGACAGTTGAATGTCAAGGCTAGATTAGACGCTTTTGGTTTTTAAGTTGGACTTCTTCATGGCCAAATTTGGAATTAAACTACTGGAAGATACTTTGATCTAAAGCTTTTTGGCACACATTCGGTTTTCTGAAAATAATACCCATTTATGGTCCTGGGGTCTTTAGAAATTACATGGAAGTATTTTTGAGTGTCTTTCAGTGGAATTTCAGAATGCCTTTAATGCACTTAACAAGTAGATTACACTGAGGAAGATGAAAGTACAAACTTACATGGTTCTATTGTCATAGCAGAATGACAGAAAGATCCAAGGTGAAGAAATCAGTTTTATATTGAAGAGGGTGCAATTTCATGGCAACTGCTTTGTCACATGAAAGACTTCTGTGGTTCAAATGTTCTTTGCGTGAAAACTTTACTCTTTTTACTTACCTGCCACCCATCATGCACCAAAGCCTGGTTCTGACTCTCCCACAGTGAGCTGTTTCCCTGCAAAGAAGGCAGTTGTTCTCTGGTGTTTGCTTTCTAGCTCCTGAAGGCCTTAAAGCAGCAGGAGAGAGAGAGGCTGAGTGCTTCACTTGAAATTCTCAAGCTGGGAGCGAGGCCCGTCTCTCTGGGCATCTGGGGCTTGTTCTTTGGCTGCAGTCCAATTACCCAAAGTATTTTTAATCACCTTTAGTTCAGTATAGCAGGTGAATGTTAAGGAAAACTCTCCTGTATGATCATTCAGATGCTTCTCTGGGAGTCACACTCATTCTGCCTGAGACTTTTAACTGCTGGGACTGAAGCCATGTTGGAATCTGGAATTAATAATTTCCAATAAGTTAATTAATAAGTTCCAATAATTTGGGTATCTTCTCCTGCAAGAAGTACACATGTGCTTTTATGTATTCTGGACATTATGGATTAAAAAGTTTAGGATCAGGTTAGATTCTTCTGAATCCATCTCTCCAATCCAGGTGTCCTGTAGCTGGCTGATGCTTAGAACTGTCTTGCCAAAAGAATGGTCCCTTAGAAATCAAATGTGTTGATGATTTTTTCCGTTCCCTTATCTTTACCTAAATCTCCTGGTTATATCAGGCTGAAGTTTTGTTTGAGTAAGTTTGGCAGGAATTGGATCATAACCGAGTTTAGAAGAAGCTGGAACACAAAGGCTGTTAAAAAACTAAAGTTTCAAGGCTAGTGTCTATTAGGTAAGAAGATACAGATGCCAAATGCTAAAGGGTTTACCAAAATCACATAAAAATTAGTGCTAATACTTTGGGAAAGCAGTGAATTTTCAGGAAACAAACTCAGGCATTGCTATTGAGAGTATCCACTGTGTGGATACACAGGAACCAAGTTTCCAAGTTGTGCATTGCTGTGATGGTGTTCTTGTCCTCAAATGTAAACAGAATGGAGCACAAGGATAATGAGCTTCAGACCAAGCTGAAGCAAGAACACAAGGAGTCAGGACAAAGTGAAGTAGCTCCTGGGAATGCTATGCAGCATCTTATTACATGTTATAGCAAGAGGAGGGAACCCAGACTGTTGTCAGAAATTAACTAGGAATATGGTTCTAACACTGGTACAGCCTTATTGTTGCTGACCTGAGAGGTGACATGCTGCATTCCTGAGTCTGTACCTGGTCTGTATGGATGCCTAAGAAATCAGAGCATCAATGCTGCAAGGAAAAGCAATGATTAAGAAGGTCAAGCTGGGTAACACCCCTGGGGATACATTTGCAGCATGAACTACAAGAATGTGACCAGGCATTTCAAGTTACTAATGAGAATGTGCTTGTGATAGCTTTAAACAGTGCTGATTTTGAATATTTTTTTACCCAGGGTGAAATGATATGAAGAAGAGTGGGGTCTGAGCACTTCACTAGTGCCAGAAAAAAAAAAAATAGGACATTGAAAATGATATTCCTGGTAAAATGCATCCTTACCTTCCAGGTATGCAGTAGTCACGTCAGGCAACATAGACTTTAACTACCCCTAGTGTGGGCTTCTTACTGCTCATCCAGGGGCATCAGACCAGCGAACCTACTAGGTCTTCTTTGTTCTGAAAGGAAAGAACAAGAAAACTGGTAAAAGTTATGGGTTGTCTGTGGCACAGAGAGTGACTGACTCGGTAGGTCGACTGCTGGCTCATGACTAGCAGGAGAGGAGAACACTGCCCATCACAAAGTCTGTAAAATCAACTTGACCCTGATACATGTGGAATGAGTCTTGCACAGTACATCAATTTCAACTGGAACTGGTAAGTAATGGACCCTGAGCAAACAAACAAACAAAAGCCATTTAAGTTGCACTATGTACAATTAAGCTGTGGAACTCATTGTCTGCAGTAGAAGTGCAAGAAGTGGAAAGCAGTTAGATACCAGTTGTGACCCAGGCAGGCCTCACAGAGTTTTGTCAGATGGTGGGAGAGTGTTTGTAGAGAATCACAGAGTGGCTGGGGCTGGAAGGGAACTCGTACATCACCCAGTCCAACCCCCTCCCAAAGTAGGGTGACCTGGAGCAGGTGGGGTTGGAGTGTCTCCAGAGAGGGAGACTCCACACCCTCCCTGGAAAACTGTCCCAGTGCTCTGCCACCTTCAATGGAAAGAAATTTCTCCTCGTGTGGAGTGGAACAACTTCTCTTTTAGTTTATGGATGTATGAATGCATTGACCTGTTCTCCAATATTCTCTTGGCAGACCCTGTCCCCCAGGGAAAGGTGCTGATAGGGTTTTTTTGGGAAATTCAGGGATCAGCACATCTGGAGCATGAAGGATTGGCTTCACCCTAGAAAACCCACCTTCCATGACCGTAGCATCTTCCCTACCAGGAAAAGAAAAAGCTCTTGGGCTGAAGAGGCCATTGGACTCATGGCTGTGTTGCAGCAACAGTGTTCATATTTGGTTCTGAAATTCACTTGTTTTGTTAGTGTGCCCTCTCTTATAAAACAGAAGTCCCTCTCTTGCCTCTGTACAGTTCATTATTTGTAGAATGCTTTCAGGAGCCCACATGAAAGGGTAATTTAGATACATTAATTATTAGTGTTAAGCACAGCTGCTTTGTCTGAGGGCTTTCTTCCAGCTGAAAATGGGTTTGACTGCAAGGAAACATATTTTCCCAAGAAGACTATATTGGTTTTAAGTCTGGGAAACAGAGAAAGCAAATAAAGCTATTTTGTTTAAATTTTTTTTCAGGGGTGAAAACTATTTCTCCCTATATTTTAATTAGAAGTATTATTGTTTATGAAAAACTGTTGTTTAATTCATCCTGGGGAAATGGTCTAACACTAAAATGAATAGTTTTTGGAAAAAAGTAATTTCCTCAGTTGCTTTCAATCATTTACTTAGGTATTGACAGAAAATTTCCTTGGAAGCTGTCATCTCACTCAGAAAGCAGACTTTGAGTTTAATGAAAAGTTTCAGCAAATATCTGCCGTGTGTAAAAAGCTCCCATGTTTCTTTCCCCCCAAGACAAAATTTTTCTTTAAGACCCATCATACTACAGTATGGAAATTTTCTGTGATGATACAGGGTTTTGAAAGCTTGGATGGTGGGGAGATATTCTTGTCTATCAGCTTGTGGTCATGTGCTAATATTACTGATTACTTGCTTTGCTTTTTAGGTTGCAGATAAGAGTTTTACTTCTATACTCTGGTCATAAAAGAGGTTTTGTTATTTTCTCATGTCAGCCACATTAAAATAAACATTGTTCTCCTGTTGAAGAGCCTCAAAAAGCTTCAGTCTGAAAAAAAAAAAAAGAGTGGGTTAGTCTTACAACAGTCACATCCTTTTTCCCTTCCAATGTTAAGCTGATGCTAAAAGTACCTGTTTAAACCTATCACATGAGTGCTAATAATAGGGAGAGTGTATTGATTAAAAAAAAAAGGTAGGAACTTATGCTATTGAGCTCATAATTTTGTAAGAACAGAGCATCTCAAGCAAATAGGGAAAGCCACTTTTTTATCTGGCTTGTGCTTCGTGTTATGGAAATACAATCACTCTTGGAAAAAAAGCAGTGCAAGAAGTGTTGAAACAGGCATGGGTGCGATGCTAAGCTTCTGCTCCAGTAACCAGGAGGAACACCAGCAGAGAAATTTTCTTATTCTTTGGTCCTTAGTGCCCCACTTCAGGGTATTATCTGATGGTTCTCAGGGCTGTGACTTGTGAGATAGGAAAAGCTGTAAAACTTGGTAAAGGTCTGCCTTGGATTCATGGCTGAGAGCTGTGTTTAGCGTTAGCTGAACACAAGGTTGGCCTGGATATGGACAGTGAAAAGCCATGGGTCACTCTGCACTGCTCTCTTGGATCTAATTTAGAGCACCCTACCTTTTGTTACATTTGTCTTGTAATGTTTACCATATCTCTGAAGGCTGGACTATACAACTGGACCTGATGATCTTAAAGGTCTTTTTCCAACCTAAATGTTTCTGAAAGAGTGAAAACCTTTACTTGCTTGAGTTACTCTGCCTTGCATTATTGTGACTGACAGGTGGGTGTGCAGATGTTTTCACATAGCCAATAAATTCAGGACAGTTCAGCACAAAGAAGGGGGGTCAGGCACTCCAAGATCACCTGTGAAATGGCCCGAATGCTGCTGTTGTCTGGAGAGCTTGATGTGAACACTTCTGCCATCTGCCAGAACTCTGCCAAATGAATTACAGATCAACTGTGAGGAAGCCTGAATAACCATTACCAACCATGGTGGCATTCCTCTAGCAAAAATATTGTCCCAGTGTGCTCCAAAAACATTTAAGGTGTATTTTAAGTAGCAAGATTGGAAAATGCAAATCCTGTTTCCAGCTCTCTGTGTTTAGTCAGTGGCAGTGCATTGAAGGCTCTAGATCCATCTATGCCCATATAAAGCTTTGGCCTCAGCACTTAACAGAAGATGCTTGGAAAGATTCTGAACACATTTAGTGTTTCATTCCCCTTGGGTGTGCAAATTTCCAAAGCGGCTGTATAATCTTGGCCTGGAGATCCAGCACAGAGCATATTGTCTGTGGGACTGTGTGTCCTTGGCTCAGCATCAGGTGGGAAGAGGTGCTGGTTCTGGGTTTGCACATGCCTCTGCTTTTAGAAGCAGATTGGGCAAGTGGAGGAACAGTTCTGCAGAGCCGTTACAGTCTCTTCTGTACATGATGTTTGGGCACATTTTAAAGCCCTTATTTCCTCAGCCATGAAATCTTCTTTGAGTGGTTGCATTCTATCTTGTAAGCACTCTAGTCAGGGCTTTTCCAACGCGTGTTTACAAGCCTCTGTGGGTGTGCTTGCCATAGTAATTCCTGGCTACATTTTATTGGGAATGTCATGATACTCACAGGGTTTGGAGAGAGAAGAAGCATTCCAAGTGGGAAATGCCATCCACATTTCCCAGTGGCATGGACCAAAGCCACAGGTCTAAGACTTCCTTAGAAAGTATTCCTCTTTGTAAGGGATGTGTATTCTTTATATTTTCTCTGTTCATAATAAAGCTATGCTACGTCCTTCAATAATAACAACTGTTCTCATTTTACCCTTTCTATCTGCTCACTGTCATTATCCAAAACAGACTTAAAAAAAAAAAAACAAAAAAAAAGATTAAACTAACCTCCTCAGTTTTTTATGTGCACCTTCCTTGTTAAATGTGTTTGAGCTGATGAGCTATCACTTGTTGAGTCACAGCAAACCCTTTGTCCACATTATGACTAGTAGATATTTAATTGCCTCCTGAATTAAATTGTTCTTTCCACCTTCCCATGGTTATTTTCTCTTATCTCCTTTGACATTCACATTACAAAGTAACAATGTTGTAATTATTTTGAAAAGAATGAAATTACTTTGCCTTTGAGACACTCAATCTTGGTAGCTCTAACAACGTATAACTGTTGGGTGGCAGGCAAGAGCATCACCCTGCAAAATAGGAAAGACACAAAGGGAATTACACACATTATTTAAGAAGGGAGGGGTCATCTTGATGTTGACTGAGACAGATGTGTACCTGAAGATCACTGTGAGATTAGGAGCATATAGATTTTGTGTGCTCTTTCATCAGGATCCTGACCACAGCACACAAAATGCTCAGGTCTAGCAGATTTTGCTGAGAGGCACGACAGGTCATACACATGAACTGTGTAAGGCCTGTGAGGGGCGATGCTAAGCTTGGGGTGGTAGAGAACACCACTACTCTCTTCAGTTTTGGGGGGCAATCTCCATTCTTGTCTCTGCAGTTCTGGTAGTCCCAGCACCCTGATGCCTCAAGGACTAGAAGACTCTTGGATCCTGGTCTAAGCACAATGTTTCTCCTTGTGAGTTCTGCGTCCCTGTGCCCTGCACACACAGCCTTGGATGGTGACTTTTAACTTTCCTATTTCAAAGTATAGTAGAAAAAAATGTAATGTTTTGGACTGTTTCTATATTCTCACCTGCTTTGCCTTATTACTGTGTTTTCTGCCACCATCTAGGGTTTTCCTAGGGTGTTCCCAAGGCTCTGAAAACAAAGGTGTTGGTACAGTAATTTCCAGCCTTGGCTTATGGACAGAAGTCCTGATTAAACAATATACTCTGAGCAGCATCAAGGTATCTCTGTCAGCCCTGGAAGCTGAGGGCGTGGTTTAGCTTTTTAACTTGTCTGTCCACATAGCAGTGGCAAAAGGCATTGCAAACAGGTGGTGGTGGCTGTCCACAGAGCGAGGGAACCCTCACTCTAAACCTTGAGAAGTACTCCAGGTCTAAGGCAGAATGTGAGATGCATCCTGGTAGGTTTTTCCCCAATAATTTCTGTGTGCAGCAGGAAGCACACCAACCAAAACGTGCTTTTTGACCTGTCTGAAATGGCCATGGGATCTACTAATACACTGTAGAGTTTTTTTATTTATTTTGGTGAAAGTGCATAGTAAATTTTAATTCATTTTCCAAAACAAATAAACAGTATTTGCTTTGAAGGAACCGTGCTAGTCCAACTGGCTGATGACCCAGTCCAAAAGCTGACAGATTATTCTTTTCTTTTCCAAAGGTAGGAAAATATGATGACCAAACATCATGCAGGTCCTTTTTTTGAGGAACAAAAGCCTTGTATTTCACCTTCTGCATGTTGTTAAGTTGTTACATAAGTACAAAGCTGAAAACCATCAACAGTAATATAGATCTAGCAGTTGATCTGCATGTTTGTTTAACTCCTGCTTTCAAAGAAGAGGTTTGCATTAGAATTGAGACTCATATAATTTAAATTACTTGTAAATCACATATAATTTAGGTTTCCTACCAATTACAATTTATCTTTCATGTAGCAGCTTTGCTAATTGAAATACAGTCAACCCGTCTCCAGCTGTATATGCAGGGAAAAGTTCTGTTTCTTTGACTGAAATTGGGTGGGATAGAAATCTGCACTATCAGAACTACTTGCAGCATAGCCAGAGATCAGAGAGGTTTTACAGGGCAAGCATCAAGACTTTGGAGCAATCCCCCACAGCACATTTTCAACACAAGTCTCCTCCTGACAGTGAGTATCTGGGTCTGAAAACGGCCTGTCTCCAGTAACCACTGTGCATCCCTGAAACTGGCAACATTATACAGTAAACAGTCGCCTTCTCTCTGCCTTCCCAGATGTATATAAAATTTGCCATGGCTGAAGTCTGTCTTTTGGGAACTTCCAGAGGTAATTGTCTGGAGTTAACTTACAGGGCTCCTTTCAAAAGGAATTAGTATTTCAGCAGCTCCTTGGCCAACTCCATAGCAGTATTGAAATAGCTGACTGCCTTACACATCAACTGGCCTTGCTTAGGTGAAGGAACTCAAATGTTTTTAAAAGCAAAATAGTTATCATGCTTCCATTGCGTCCTGCAGCAGAATTCTTCTGGCCAAAAAGGTTTCAAGGGAATGAGTGTCTTTATTTTTCTCTCCCTCTATCTCTATTTATAGTTTATGAATACTGGGAAATGTATGGCAAGGAACTGGGAGAGGAATGGATTTTACGACTTGAAGGTCAAATATTTTGTTCAAGGGAAGGCTGAGTTGTTCATGATGGAAAGGACAGCCTGATGGCAAAGCTATGTGCTGTGTTTAAGGTACACAGCTGCAAAGAGAAACTGATTAAATTCAGGATCGGATCTTCAGTGGACACAATGGATTCTTTCTCACACACTTACAGTGCTCATCTGGAGTCCAGAGCATCTCTTGAAGCTCTTTTTGATATGAAATTCAGCAGCCTTTATGACCAGATCAAGTGCTCTTTTTCCTCATTGTTCATAACAGTATTTGTGGTATGAGAAAATAATACTCAGCACTAGTAAGAAATATTCAACTAAGTACAAATAAAACTGTGTTCCATCATGAATTTCTTTCCCTACAACACACTTTTCCATGGTCATTTTATCCACTAATGACTGCATCTCAGCTGCAGCAGGTGGGCAAAATTAATCCAAAGTCCTTGAATTCAAGATGATTTAAATGGACGAGGAATCTTTCTCCAAGGTTATCAGTTAAAAGATGTCTGGCACTTGGCCTTCAAACTGTGAGCTGTCTAATCCTTATCTTGGTAAAGTCAGCAGCAATGTCTTCACTGACTTTAGTAGAAGTGAACCTTAGATCATTACTGCTCAACTATGATCCTTTGAACCATTTCACCCTCAACAGCATACAGCTGTGTGTCAGATGTGATTATTTCATTGCTTATTCAGGTTTTTTCTCATTTCCTTCTGCTTTTCTATCTCAAATGGTATTTCACCTTCACTGTTTCATATTTTACCAGACTTAATTTGAAATGCATTGATCTTATGATTTTTAAAACTATGCATTCCTCCTGCTCCTTGAAATTTTCAGTTCCACAGTCCGGGCTGGGATGTTAAAACATCTTTCCTAAAAGTAGGGTAACACTTCATCTTGGAGCTCTTTGGAGGCAATGTCCAGCCACAAAATCTCAGTCTAGGTAAAAGGTTGCTCAGAAATTGCCTTGATCTTGATTCCTTTTAGACTTTTTAAAATAAAAAAGGTAAAAAGGAGAAAAATATTTAAGCTTGCATTATGTTGCACAAATTTCCTGAACTATTGTTTTTCAAGTTAGACGATTTCTTTTGTTTTAAAAGCATGCCTCTTCTCACTTTGGGAAAAAAAAAAAAGGTAAACCAACAAACTTGTAATAAGTCTGTGTTACAAGGCTCACTTCTAATTCAGCTGACAGGTCTGGGTGATCCCAAAGAAAACAGAGAAGGGTGGAAGGGTGAAAGTAACCTTCTACTGCTCTTACGTCACTTTGAATTGCACATGTTCATGAACACACTCACTTCAGGTAGTGGTGATCCTCTCTTGTTAACTTAAATTAGAGGAGGCTTTGGTTCTGGTCTCTTTGAAATGGTTTCTCATGTTGTATGCTGCAAGAGCTAAGTGTGTAGGAGCAATGTATAATATATACAATGAGTGTTTGACTCAAAAGTCAAAGCCCTGTAATCTCTGAATTATTTAAAATGGAGGACCAAATGATGGTTACACCTTCAGTCAGCTGGGTAGGTAGTGTCAATAATTGACAAATTTGACCTAATGCCTGTTTATTGTGATACCTGGTATTTTTGGCAAATTACATAAACAAATAACCTGGTATTTTTCTTGGCAAACAGCATGAATACCACTCTTGCTTTATTCTCTTTCTCTCGGCAAATACTTTATGGCAAGTATTCATCACCAAATAAAGGGTGAGATCATGTGCAGTGCAAAGCCCATTAGGTCATGTATTTTGGCATTCTGCTGGGCTGCAAGGTCTGCCACAAACTTGGTCGAACTGTGCACGATGCTGACAGTGTTTCCCAGGCAATAGGAATCAGATATCCTTTTTCCTTTGTGCACAGAAGCGTGTACTTGACGTGGTGAGTAGTGGTGGTGTGCTACAGGGTTATGCTTGTTTGCCTAACCAAGACTTGTAGGTAAAAACTTGAAACTGAGATGTTTAAAATATGCCCTTGTTAGGAATTTTTAAGAGCATTTACACCCACTGTTGAATTAATGTGGTTTTTTCCCACCCTGCCTTTGCCCACCATCTCTCTACCCTTTGTAGCACATCTCTGACACCTTCCTCTCCCACTGTGTCCCCTGCCCCACTGGTGGCTTCAGTCAGCTTTAAATACCATCCACTACCATGAGTAATGAGCTCCTCTTGGGAGATTTCCCTGGGAAATCTGAGACTTTGGCTTCTCCATCAGTATTTGCTCTGCTGCTGATGGCTCTGACATGTGTCCTTCAGTTACCAGACCAGAAGTCAAGGGGGCTTGTGCACACTGAAGCTCCTTTTCCAGCAGTGCCCTGTGAATATGAATACATACCTGCCTCCAAGTCGCTTTTGAAACTCCTGCTAACTGGCTGACAAATGGAAGGTAGTCACTTCAATACATCCACAGATATGACATTTGATTTTTAGGAATTACAGTGCACTGGAATTGTAGATGGGCTGCATGCACAGTGGTTCTTACTCATGACCTTCTAAGCATCAAGCTTAATGAACCCCTGGTGCCCCTGATGACTGCAGTAGTCCACACATGTACTCTGTTGTTTTTCAGTGTTTCTCAGAGCTGCATGGATGTCAAATTTACTGGAATTAGTGGAAGGACTCCATCTAGCAGCATGTGCCCTAATCAGTGGTGAAGCCAAGAAGAGTTTACAGCAGCTTGATGGCCAGATCAATCCTGCAGTAGGTTACTAATGTGATCTTCTTGGGGGTCTGCTAATAGGCTGGGTTATTGTTCAAAAGAAGTTAAAAAAGGTGCTTCTCTGTTTTTAAAATATTCATTTTCATTCACTTTTCTCTGTGCTTTCCCTATAAAAATCAACATTCACATTTTTGTAGCTTGGTCACTCTTCACCCATGTAAATTATAAGTCTGAAAAAATTAACTCGGTTTAAGGTGGAGCTTGAAACGTTTATGAAGGGAACCATAAGACACAGTTATCTACCTTAATATGGACTCTGTGTGAGAACTGAGGGAGCCTCTTTCAGTCCTGTTTTTCCAGAACACATGCTGTAAAAATTCACAAGATACAAATCTGCATGTACCTGATGCAGTGCTTTCATGCATTTACAGCTTTATTCTAGAGTAGCAACAAGACTCTTGGCAAATTCTTGTTATTTATAGTGGCTGCTGGCTGTACCTCCACCAGAAATCTTGGAGGATGTGGAAGATGGAGGACAATATTGGAATGTCTTGCCTGGGCTGCTGCTGTCCTTAGGTAATCACCTGGAACTGAGCATCAAAGGGACCCATCTGTTCTGCCATGCCCAGAGGGGAATCAGGTACAGGTGGTTTATCAGCTCCTCAGTGCAAGTGGTGACGTGACAGAGCTGTTTACATAAATCTTTGTAAATCTGCACCGAGGTGTTTCATGGCATGATACAGAACTTCGAAAAGAAACAATGGAATAAACATCTCAAAAAGGTAGATACTATCAGACATTACTTCCCCATCATCTCTTGATATGCTTTAACAGGGCAGTTGATTGTAGATGGATGCAAGTGTTGTCCTGATTTAAGTGAGACTTTGCAGCACTCATGCTTCTCTGTCAATTCTCTATTTCTTCAATGGTTCTGGATAAAAAACTGGCTTTGTTTAAGTCCCTCTAACAACTGGCAGTAGAGTTAGTGGTAAATAACCTACTTAGCTGTCTACTCCCACACTGTTTACTGTGGCTTCATTTTACATGATTTGTTTTGTTAAATTTTGCATGCACACTCTCCTGCCCCCAAAAAAACTCTTCTGGGTGGCGAATGATCTGCCACAAAATCTTGTTGTGCCCATAGATGGTTTCAGGGCTTGTAATTATTCTGAAGCTCAGAGCTGTTACTTCTGAAAGACAAACACATACAAAAAACACACCCAAACCAAATCAAACCAAAGTGTCTGGCTTTCAGCTGGTGCCACCTTGGCCTCTGGACCCACTCTGGCCTGATTGTGGGTGCTGGAACGAAGGACTCCATGTGTGAAGCTATCCTGGGCAGAGCAGAAAAGCTGCAAAGATTTTGATCACCCTACATGGCACTGCACACATTCTTTTGGATAATTGGGCTAAATTTGGCTGACAGTGCAAAGGGATGGTGAACCCGGAGTGCTGTGTCCAGTTCTGGGCTCCTCAGGACAAGGAAAATGAGCTACTGGAGAAGGTCCAGTGGAGGCCCACAAAGATGGTTCAGGGACTGAGGGAGCTGGGCCTGTTTAGTCTGGAGAAGACTGAGCGGGGCTCTCCTTAGTGCAGATAATTATTTCCAAGGTGAGTACCAAGAGAATGGTCCCAGACGGCTTTTGGTGGTTTCCAGCAAAAGGACAAGGAGCGATGGCCATAAATTAACTCAAGATGAGAAGTACTCTACCACCACTGGGGGTGGTAGAGCACTGGAACAGGGGGCCCAAGGAGATCATGGAGTCTCCCTCTCTGGAGAGATTCCAACCCCACCTGTGGTACCTGCTCCAGGTGACCCTGCCTTGGCAAAGGATGTTGGGTGGATGATCTCCAGAGGTGCCTCCCAATACTTACACTTCTGTAATTCTGTGATTTTTGATGTGAGAAGAGGCAGGTGGGAAAAATGGAAAGCCCATCACACGTGAAAGCTCATGCTGGCTGAGCTGCCACAGAGATGGAGAACACAGCTTGGGTTTGAAGTCTGGGGATGGGAACAAAGGGGAGACCCCAGGGGTGGCAGCTGGGGAGGTGGGGATATGTCCTGGCTGTTTCTTGGGCCAGGATGCTCCTGTGAAGGGATAGTGATGATGCCTGAGGGCCACAAGAGAGCATCTGAAGAGATTTCAGTGTTCTGTGTCAGAAATAGTGTGGCCAGCAGGACCAGGGAAGTGATTCTTCCCCCTGTACTCAGAGCTGCTGAGGCCACACCTCAAGTGCTGTGTCCAGGTCTGGGCCCCTCAGTTCAAATGGACACAGAGGTGCTGGAGTGAGTCCAGAGAAGGGAACGGAGCTGGGGAAGGATCTGGATCTCTAATCTGATGAGAAGTGGCTGAGGGAGTAAGGTGGCCTCAGCCTGGAGAAAAGGAGGCTCAGGGGGGACCCTGTGGCTCTGCACAACTCCTGACAGGAGGGGACAGCCGGGGGGAGGCTCTGCTCCCAGGGAACAGGACGAGATGACAAAGCTTCAAGCTGTGCCAGGGAATTAGGAAGAATTTATTCACAGAAAAGGTTGCCCGACATTGCAATGGGCTGCCGGGGAGGTGGTGGAGTCACCTGGAAGTGCTCAGGGAGCAGCTGGATGTGGCACTCAGCGCTGGACCAGGCGGTGTCCGGTCACCGGCTGCACTCGGTGCGCTCAGAGGCCTTTTCCAACATCACAGAGCCGGTGGTGGCGCGGGGGCGCGCCCCGGCCCGGGTGGCGCCACGTGGCCGCGCAGCCTCCGCGCTCCCGCCGGCAGGTGGCGCGCGCCCGCCGCTACCGGGGCGCGGCGCGCTCCCGCTCCCGGTCCCGCCTCCGCTCCGTCTCCCGCTCCTAATCCCTCTCCCGCTCCCGTTCCCACTCCTGACCCCACTCTCGGCTCCGCTCCCAATCCGTCTCCCT
This sequence comes from Anomalospiza imberbis, assembly GCF_031753505.1. NCBI lineage: Eukaryota > Metazoa > Chordata > Aves > Passeriformes > Viduidae > Anomalospiza > Anomalospiza imberbis. The sequence continues at coordinate 69,280,027 of NC_089721.1, forward strand.
CTCCCGGCTCTGCTCCCGCTCCCGGCTCTGCTCCCGCTCCACCTCCCTCTCCCGGCTCCCCTCCCGCTCCATCTTCCGCTCCCGGCCCCCAGTGCAAGGCACCCGCCGCCGATGCCAAGCGGGAGCCGGTGCCGCTCCTCCCCCGTGCCGCTGCCCCGCCGCCCTCCCGGCACCGTCGTGCTCCGGGCATGTGCTGCGGGAGCGGCGCCGCCGGGCGCGGGGAGCCGCGGGTTCACCACGGAACCACAGGGTCAGCCAGGCTGGAAGACAGCTCTGAGGTCATCGAGTGAGACCTGTGACTGATCTCCAACTTGTCACCCAGACCACAGCACCGAGTGCATTCCAGTCTCTCCTTAAACACCTCCAGGGACAGTGACTGGGCAGCCCAGTCCAATGTGCAATCTGCCGTTCTGTGAAGAATTCTTCCTGATGCCCAACCGAAACCTCCCCTGGTGCAACTTGAGGCTTTGTCCACTCATCCTGACCCTTGTTCCCTGAGAGCAGAGCCCGATCCCCACCTGGCTGCCCCCTCCTGTCAGGAAATTGTGGAGAGTGAGAGGTATCTGAGCCTCTTGAGCTCCCTCAGCTGCTCCTTATCAGACTTCTGCACCCCACCCTTCCCCAGCTCCATTGCCTTTCTCTGGACTTGCTCCAGCACCTCATCATCTTTCCTGAAGTGAGTAACCCAGAACTGGATATAGGACCCAAGGTGAGGGCTCAGCATGGCCAGCACAGGGATGGGCACTGCCCTGCTCCTGCTGCCACATCATGGCTGGGACAGCCCAGGTGCTTTATTGGCCACCTGGGCACACCTGGGCTCATGTTCAGCCACTGTTGACCAGCACCCCCAGGTCATTTTCCACTGAGGCACTTTCCAGCAACTTCTCCCCCCAGCCTGTAGCACTTTAGGGGTGGAAAAACCCACCTGCAACAATCCTGTGGCTTCCTGGGTTGATTGAGGCTCACATAGCAAAACCTGAATTTTGGTTGCCCCCTTGTTCTTTGCATTCTGATGATTGTATCTTGTTTTCTTTTCCTCTGAGCTTAGATTTGATTTCCTTACACTAAGTTGCTTCCAGTGTTACCTCGTGACTCCAAACACTCGTGCTTCTCCGTCAAATTGGCCAGTGCTCCACGCAGCATTACAAGATGCCATATGTCAAATAAATTTTAAAATCTTTGTGAGGGGAGGAAAAGTGCCAGCAAAACTTCAGCCCTGGTCACGAGAAGAGCAGACATCAGGCTGATCAGGGAAGTACTGAGTCAGGTCCCTTGGGAAATCACTTTTGAAGGTGCTGGGATCCATCAGTGCTGGCCATTTTTCATGCACCACCTCCCAGGAGCACAGGAGCAGACAGTTCGAGAATGCCATAAGTCAAGCAGATGAAACAGAAGGTCAGCTTGACTAAGCAAGGATCTCCTTTGGAAGTTCAACCAAAAAAGGAGGCATTTCCCCAGTGGGAACAAGGTTGGCTGACACTGGAGGAATACAGAGATGCTCCTTGCCACCGTAGGGAGAAAATTTGTTCAGCCAAAGTCTAATTGGAGTTGGCCAGAACTGTGGGGGACAATAAAAAGAGGTTTTATTAAATATGTTAATAGCAAAAGGTGGTCCAGAAATAACATGAGTCCACTGATGAAGATAGTCACCTCAGAAACAGGGACATGGACAAAAGAGAGGGGTTCAATGCTTTCTTCTCTTCCATCTTCAATACAGATGACAGGTTAAAGGGTCCCAGGGCCCTAAGCTGGAGCACCATGTATATGAGAATGATCAACTCCCAGTTGTTCCTGAATTTGCATAGGATGTACTGCTCCAGGTGGATCCCTATAAGTCTATGGAGCCTGATGTAATTAATTAGAAAATAGTCATTGAGCTGCTGATATCATGACAAAACCTCTCTTGATGATTTTTTAACAGTCTTGGGAATCCGGAAATATCCCAGATGACTGGAAGCTGGTGAATGTCCCAATTTTCAAGAACGGCAAGAAGGATGACCCTGCAAACAACAGGCCTGTCAGTCTCACTTCATCGACCAGTAAAATTATGGAGAAGATGGTTTTGGGAGGTATTGAAAAACACCTGGAGGACACACTGATCACAGCCAGCTCAGGTTTATGAGGAGAAAATCCTGCTTGCCAAACCTGATTTCCTTTTACAGCAACATAAGCCACCTGGTTGATCAAGGGAAGACAGTTGATATAATATTTTTGGATTTCAGCAAAGCTTTCCCAGGATCCTTCTGGACAATATATTCATCCCACAGCTGGATAAACACATCATGTGATGGGTGATTAATGGCTCACAGATCAGACACAAAGGGTTGTGGTGACTGGGGTGACATCAGATAGGGGATCTGTCACTGGTGGGGTTCTGCAGGGCTCAGTTCCTGGCCCTGTGTGCCTCAGCATCCTCAAAAATGAGCTGGATGCAGGACTGGAAGGGATACTGGGCAAGGTTGCCAATGATAGTAAGTTGGAAGGAGCTTTTGAATGTCTCAGAAGTCGAGAGGGCTGGACAATCAGCAGCCATGGAAAGTTTAACAAGAGAAAGTGCAGGAGTCTGCCCCTGGGATGGGGCAACCCTGGATGCATGGACAGACTAGGAAGGAGATGTTGGAGATGGTGCCGGCTCCTGGTCTGTGGCCAGCTGGACACAAGCCAGCAGTGCCCTGGAGCCAGGAGGAACATCCCTGTCCTGAGGGACATCCCTATCCTGAGGCCACCAAGCCCAGCATGGCTGGCCGGGCCAGGGAGGGATTGTCCTGCTCTGCTCTGGGCCGGGGCGGCCTCACCTGGAATATTGTGTGCAGTTCTGGCACCACAGGGTCAAAAAGGCATTAACCTGTCAGGGAGTGTGCAGAGGAGGGCCACGGGGACGGTGCAGGGCCTTGAGGGGAAGCTCCGTGAGGAGCAGCTGAGGGCACTGGGTCTGTGGAGATGGAGGAGCCTGAGGGGAGACCTCAGCGCAGCCCTGCAGCTTCCTCATGAGGGGAAGAGGAGGGGCAGGCACGGATCTCTGCTCGTGAAGACCAGGGACAGGGCCCAGGAAATGGCCTGAAGCTGTGTCAGAGAGGTGCGGGTCAGATATTAGGAGAAGGATCCTCTCCCCGCAAGAGGGTGTTTGTCCACAGGCTCCCCAGGGCAGTGGCACCAAACCTGCCACTGCAGGTTTGCAATGAGCATTAACTATGCCACCAGATTTAAAGCAGCCCTTGCGTTCTCTGTTGGTTTCCGCCCTGGTGCAAATCATGCTTTGCATGAGCAAGCATTTGGACACCATTCTCAGGAACATGGTGTGACCCTGGGGCTGTCCTGTGCATGAGCAGGAATTGGACTTGATGGTCCTTGTGAGTCCCTTCAAGCTCAGGATATTTTATGATTGTATGATCCTATATTTTAGTTCTGCAGTTTTTGAAATCTTCTTTCTGACTGTGTCAGGGACCTTTGGCTGATTTACATGAGCAAGCTGGGAAGAAATTTCTTGCACAAACACTGTTGTTTTCTTCCAGGTATGTTGCACACATGCACACACGCACTGTGTGTATCCTGGAGGGGTGTTCTTGCTGGGTTGCACCAGAGTTCTTCCCCTGCTAACAGATAATCAAGAGAACAGCTTTGGCCTTCTGAGATTTCTCCTCTGCTCTCACCAGATGAGCCCAAACATCGGGCAGCTGTCTGGTAGTCTCCATACTGCCTTTGTTTAGGGATGTGGTGTTTTAAAATCTGTGAATTAGCAGTGTGGCTGGGTTTCAGTTCTGCAGAGGGAAGTTACATGGGTAATGCCACCTGTCGCCCACAGTGCAACCTTTTCAGTGGCATTGTCTAATAAAAACATATACAACAGTAGTGTTTGCAAGTCAGCTGTGTTGTGTTTCTCGTGCATTGGCAAGGTAGGATAGAGTCATTCCCCCAAAAAGCTGATTTTGTAAATAGCTAAGGTCCCACACTGAAGACTTATGGAAGGAGATCTTCACTGCTAAGTGCATGGCAGTCTTACTTATCCTTAATGACAAACTATTAATATGGTTCAGGCAAATACATCATTCTCAACAGCTCCTTGTTTTTTGCCATTCTCTCTGGTCCTGTCCTTGTAAATTCAATTTCACAGGCACAATCTGTAACACAGCAGGTGCCAAGTGTAGCCTTCTTGTTTCATAGGATCCAACTAACTGTCTACGTGGGATTCATTTAGACAGCAGCATAGGCAGCAATGAAAAAAAAACTTTTGTTTGTGCTACACCAAAATAAAACTATGCTTTTCAAGTAGCCCCCCCTTGTAGTTTCTTGTAGGGTTATTGAAGACCATCTACTGCCATGCTTCTGTGGAAGCTGGTTCTGGACACTTTATGAATTCTCTGGAGAAAACAGTCAGGAGCAAAGCAACTGCTTTGCTTTTGCAGTTGAAGTTTTGTAGGTCAGGCCCAGATAATCAGTGGTGCTGAAACCAAAGGAACTCAGGGACCTGGATACCTTTGAGGGTTTGGACTCCAGTTCTTTATGGAGGTCTGTTACTCAGGTTCCAGAGCTTGGACTGTTAAAGTTTTGCACATTCTCTCTGACTTATGCCAAATAAACTGACCTGTGTACATGCCTCAGTCCTGGTGTAGGGAAAGGAGCTCCCTAACTCATTGCCTCTACACTTCCTCCTGGTTTTTTGAGCAGATGTAGGCTCCACATCCTGAAAAATCTTGTGGAGGTTTCCTTGAGGGAAGCCTTTGTGTAGATACACATGCACAAAACCCCTGCAGGACAGAAACTACCCCTACAGAAAATTCACTCTAATTGACATTGCAGTAGTGGTCAAGAAGGGCGGTGTGATTGGTGGGGCTGAACGGCATTTTGCCAGTGGGCCGGCTGTGCATCTGGAGTTCACATCTGTGGAGCTCAGATGCAGAGATCTGTGCATGGAGCTGGCAGAAGAAGGGAGGGGTGAGCACAGCTGATAGTGCCAACACAATTAAAGCCAAAGAGAGAAGAGACTGTTTCCTATCAGCACCCTGCACTCTGCACCAGATGAAGCAGGATCCGAGCAGGGATTTGCACCAGGGTGGAAACCAACAGACAATGCAAGGGCTGCTTTAAATTTGGTGGCAAAGTTAATGAGCTTCTGTGTGTCTGACTGCTTTGATTCAGGGCCTACAGCCAGACCTCTTGGTTCCAGCACATAACAAGGAATGGGCACACTAAGGAAGTTGGATGCTGAAGGAGGAACACCCTAAAGGCACCTCTCTGGAAGCTTGCAAATGCAGGAGGTTGTTGCAATCTCTCCTACTCTCTGGAGTGCTGGCGATGGACTCAAGCACTTTGAAAACCCTCTACCCAAGAAGAAATGCTTGTGGTTGCTTTGAAGTGAGCAAACAGAAAGCACCCTTTTGAAGTCAGCACAGTGGCTGGAGCAGGATGTTGCTCTGTTGCAGTCCAGATCCCTTTATTCAGCACGGTAACAGCCAGTGCACTCATCTGGGAGACCTGTGCAGGGAATGCAGAAAGTGCTTTGGCTTTGAGAAGTAGGTGCTCTGACCAAAGTAGGTGCATTTTGAGATGTAGGTGTGTGCCAGCCTTGCATGTGGTTGGTTGTGCTGGTGAAGGTCACTGTGTAGGGTGACCCAGATGTTCTGGTTGCACTGTAGCATGGAAGATAAAGGAGACACAGTGGGACAGCCCAGGCTCCAGGTTTCCTAGGGGTTAGGGGTTAGTCTGCCAGAATGGCTCATCTGATGCATGAATGAATTCCCCCACCACACCTGAGTGTGGGCTAAGTGAGTGGGCTGCAATGATGGCTGGAGATTCTAGCTGTAATGGTGACAAGCTGGCTGCTGGCCTTCTAATTTTTTTTTTTTTTAAGAGAAGTTACATTTAGTGCCATAGGCCACATTCCTAAGTGTCCTGGAGAGAAGCTTTGCCTTTTACTTTTTAAAGTGTCTAGCCATAATATAAGGAAACACTGTTGGGATATTAACAAGTGTTTCTCTCCTAACCCTTTTCAGGAGTATTCTGGGTTCATGCCACAGATACTGATAGTGATGGGCTGCCAAGAAAGTGATAAAGCATTACTTGCTTCTTATGTACCTGGTTACGTGTAAGACTTGATTATTTTAGGCTAAGTAGGAGGAAGATTGGTTTATGACCTTATAATTAGCGGTTGTGTGAGAATAACAGCAAGATTTATTGAGTCATTCTGATAGCACAGTTTCCCCCTCTTTGTTTTTTGCATTGCTTAATTTAAAAAAAAAAAGAAAATAACACTTCAGCATGTTTTATAACACTGCTTTAAATAAGCAAACAGACAAACCTAATTTCAAGGGTTGGTCCAGAGGTCTCTGCTACTTAGGTTCATGGTGACTGAAATGTGTCTTGAGGAACTGAGGAATGCTGATAGTCTGGCAAAGAGCAAATCAGGCAAAGGACACAGAGGTGATATTCAAGAACATCTTGGGGTGATAATTACAGATGGAAGATGTGAGAGAGAGATAAATGAGTGACCAAGCTGGCAAAGGTATGCTGACTTTCTACACCATATCCTTGGTGCCAGTGACAGTGAAAAGCAGCTCCATTTGGATCTACTGAGTTAATGATGCATTTATTTACCTCCTGCATCTCCTTTAGACTTCTGTTTCTTCCCCCTTCATTTCCAGCTCCTTCCATGATGTATTAATGACATAGTCATTTCCGATCACCTTCCCAAAGATTTTCAGGCAGCTCAAGGGGAGTTTTTTGCCCACTTACCATTGAATTTCAAAGTACATGACAATTTCACCCTCTTTTTTAGAGCGGTGATGCTACCCCTCTCCCTGAGTGCTACTGGTGGGCTGTCAGTTTTGTTTTCAGGGTCTGTCAACAACTCCTTTCTGGTGACTTTGGTCACTGCTTGCTGTAGCAGCCCCACAGCTAAGTCTGGATGACAAGGCACACAGTACTGGCATCTGTGCTTACATCTGAAATTCTTGAGAGGACGAGAGCTCAGACACAGCCTGAAGAAACTGTTGGAGGACCTCTTTTTTGTGTTGGGTTTGAGATATAGTTTGAGAAGGTGAGAGCTGAAGAAGAATGCTTCTGTTGAGTCCTGAACACTTCTCTGTGTGACAGAAGCTGGAGGCAGTCTTCTGTCTTCCTGTTTAGGTTTTTGTCAGATAATCCCTGGTGCATCCCAGGCACCTGGTTTGTTTGGTTTTCTGAGAGAAACTTCTCTCTTCCTTGAGTCATATCCCAAGGATCCCACTCAGCAAATGTCTGTCAGGAGTTTCGTGGGACCACAGACCTGCATGATGTTTTATGAACAATAAGAAATGTGCCCAGCAACAAAGCTTACATGCTTTTCTCAGAAACAGAGCTTTCTTATTACCTTCTTCTTTTGGTGGGAGGGGGGTGGGGGGTGGCAAAATTGCCCTCAGCACTTCAACACCCAGTGGTCAGTTTATCTGCTGGTGTAAATAATTTCAGCTCCAGTCTGATCATTCTCATTTACCATCTGTCTCCTTTGTTTTCCACATGGGTCTCTGAGGGAGGGCCTTCAGGTCTGTGGAGGGAAATGAGTTCTGTAATGGGAGGTGCATGAACACCTACAGACCTTGAGTCCTCCCCTCCTCCTCCTCCACCTCCTCCTCCTAGGGCCTGCCTACCCGTTGCTGTCTGCTATCCCTCCTGCATGGTTTGAGACTGGCCAGATGTTTTCTGGGCTCAGAGCTCCGGGAATTTTCATTGCAGCCGACATTCTGGTGTGCTGTGATATCGGGTGACCTGCACTGAATGCAGTGAAGAGGCACTGTCCTGACCTCTGAGGCTGGAGGCTTTAGTGTACTGCCTTGTGAGGTGGAGACCTGGGAGATGCACTGTTGTCCTGGAAATAAAACAGTCCTGCTAATGCCTTCTTTGGGCATTACAGATTGTGTGCTTTATTAGATTATTATATTTTTACACTTATGGAGACAAAAGAGTGAGCATGTTTTGGTGGCCCACAGCATGGCTGTGTGGTAGGTGAGAAGCTTACCTCCTGTGGATGCTTTGTGGGGTTGTGCTGTCACCACAGGTGGCAGGCAGAGAGCAGAGAAGCAGATTCCCCACCAGAATGAGGGTGGGGGACTCAACACCCTTTGAGCAGGAGTACTCTGTCAGCAGTGAGTGTCAAGTAAACGGAGCTGTGCTCAAAAACCACCAAAATCCTGCCAGTGACACCAGGCTGAGAGACAGGTATTCATCTGTAGGATTTTCCTGTTTTCTCCATGTTTCCCTACAACTGGCAGGATGGAGAACAACCATTTGTACTCCCAGGCCCTTTGGTCCCTCTCGATTGCCCTCAGGCTTCTTGCTGGTAATTCATCTCTGCCCACCTGGAGGACCAGAAGTGGATGATAACCAGAGGACCACACCAGACTAGAGAGTTTTCCAGCGACTTGCTTTACCCAGGAAGGCAGCAGAGTTCCCATTGTGCTGGCATGGGTTTGGCCAGCATTTCTGGGCCTCGTAATTCCTCTCAGAAGACAGGCACTGACACACCTGCCCTTCTTTTTCTCTTGGCTGGGGTGGTGGTGCAGGGGTAGGATGATGAGGCTGGCTCGCCTTTGATTATTCCTCCAACCTATATGGAGATCCTGGCTGTTGTTTGCTCTGACCCTCAAGTTCCAGAGCCTTGTTCCTGATATGTGAGTGCACCTGGGAAGGTGAAGGAGGCTGGGAGGGGATTCACCTGCTGTCTTGAGAGGATACCTGTTTCCATTCCCCCCCATTGCTTTGGTCTCCTTGATGCCTCAGGTTTTGGCTTTTACATTTTTCAAATTCTGTGCTGCTTTGGTGTGTAGTTCTGAGCGTCACATGAGGGATGGTGAGCTCTCTTCACAGAGCAGGGAGACAAAACAATTCCTTCTCTAGCTGGGGACAAATGATCCAAATCTCAGGCCCAAGAGCATAAACAACAGTGGAATGAAGAGAGAAAAACAAGAAGGATGGGACTGCATGGGCTAAAGCTGGACAATGAACTCTGATGTGCAAATGGAGCAGAACTTTTAAAAGTGAGAGACCCCGTAACCGGTCGTCCATTTTTGTGACCATTTTGGTTCATCTTGGGTGTGGACCTGGCTGGGCTCTTGTGCTGCCTGAGGTGGATCCACTGAGACCTTTTGATAAATCCCTACTTTATTCTTTAATTCCTTCGAACCTCTGTTCTAGGTCAGCCTTCACAAGGCATCATCCTCCTCCTGCCTGCTGGTGAGAGAACAGGAGATCTTCTGCTTCTTGTGGTGCAGCCAGCTGGTGCATTTGCCTCAGGGATGGTAGAGAGTGGCTCCACCAAGTCAGTCTCCTCCTTGGAGACCCTGGTATTTCTTCCCCTTCTGACTTCCTCACGAAGCTCTGCCAGCAGGAGAGCAGATCATCCCTCTGGCCACACCTTGCCCTGCTGTTGTCCTTACTGCCGTGCCACTCATGCCAGGCTCTGGCACTCCCTGCAGCCCAAGCCTGGGTGGCTGTATGTTTTCATGGCAGATCCCTCTGGGTCACCACATCCTTTCTGGTGGGTGCAGAGGGCTCCCCACCAAGTGGATAGCACAGCTGGGCTCCTTCCCTAGCAGGGTGACCACCTAGCTCACCTCTAGCCCTGGTTGCACAAACTGCCCCACCCTCATTGACTTCACTCCCTGGGAGCTGCTGTCCCTCCTTCCCTGCCCCTCTCACACTCTGAGCCGCTCTGAGTCTGAGCTTTGGCACTTCAGCACTCAGGGTCTGGGGTGTCTTGCTGAAGTCTCAGGACCAACTCTCAGTCTAAAATTTGAGAGCTTTCCTGGAGACAAAGCCCTTATATTTTCATTTTACCGTTTTCACCCTGCTCAGAGAAAAAGTGAGGTTCCAACAGGTGAAACATGTTATGCTTCTAAGCATCTGCCAGTACTTCCCAAAGTTGTGTTTAAGCCACAGCAGCTTACTTTTGTTGAGACAAATGAGATAGAAATCATGATTTTTTTTTCCCTCCACTTGTATGTGCTCAGATGACATAGCTGTTCAGATTCTTGCAGTCCACTCTTATCTTAGTGATACTCTTGAGAGGTGTGTGAGCAACATTTGGAGAAGCTGCTTGATGTTGTTGTTCACGGTGGTAGTCATAACAGAGATCTTAGAACAAAGGGCTCTGTGTGTTTTACCAAGAGAAGCCACAGTAACAGGTTTCAGTGTAAATGAGAGTTGTATTGTCTTCCATCAGAGATGACTTGAAAATAAAGTACTTTGATGGTAATACTGCAGATGTCTGCAGGAAACCCAGCACAGCCTTGAGCACTGTAGTTAGATAGCTGCGCAAAAAAAGTACATGAAGGGAAGAGCTAATGTGCAATACTTCTATTTAAGATAGAGGGAGGAAATAGAAATTGTGATAGCATGCTATTTCAAGTAATAATAGAATGTACTTGATGTTTACATGGTGAATGGATCAATACTAATTCTGTAGTCAGGGCACATACAGTAGTTTGGATTATACAAGTGATAGATGCACTCCGTATAGCTGAAATTTCCACCCTGCAACATTTATTTCTCACTGCGTGTTAGATGGAATTTTCCACCCAACTATCTGAAAGGATTTGCATAAGAATGGTGATAGAGCAGTATTCTTTAATGATGTGCTTTTCTTTGTTAAACTTCAAAAATGTCTACGGTGCATGATGAGGTTCGGATGAATTGCCAAGCTAATGCTTTTATATTTTCTTTAAAGAGCTTATCTTCACTGTGTTGTGGGAGTTACTTTATATTGTTGTCATAAAGGCAGCAGCAGTAAAGCTGACTGTGTAGCAACCCTGGTAGGTGCCCCCTCCTCCTTTACCTGCAGGTCTTTGGTGCTGCTGAAGGAGGCAGATCATAGCACCTCTTACCCACCACCTGTTTGCCCCACTGTCAGCTTGTTTGTTCAGCTTCTGCAGGGCTGTGTGTGACATGACTCACGGCTGGCTCTGTGTCATTTTACTCTTAAAACAATGGCCCCCTTGGCATTCAACCTAGATCAGCCCAGGCTGCTGAAAACTGGGTCATAACCAGGATCTTCCCAGAGTGACTTGTTGATTTAAAAGAAGCTCAGAGTTAAACAAAATGTGAAAAATCTTCTGCTGGTGGTGATTTTTACAGAATGATAGAGAAGACTCTTCATCTTGTTCTTCAGTTTCTTGGAGCAGAAGCCCAATTTTTTTAAAATACGAGGGGGAAACTGCTTGAAATCGGTGAATTTTAGGAATGTAACCTGTTGAGAAGCAATATTTCCTTCCTTGGCCATTGGCTCAGTGAGTCACCTTCTGACCTGCACTGTAGTGAGGCTGTTCAGAAATCTCCTACAGCAGGAAAAATAAGCAATACAAGTGACTGTGAGGTTTGTCATCAATTCCAATTCCATGTAGGGTGCAATGATTCCACTTTCACAACAGCTATTAGACAGAGAGGGGCTAATTCTGCTCTGAATCAAGACTTCTGTGGCACAGCATGAGTGTAATAGAGGAGTGATTTGGGTTGAGTTTGCTCTTTTTTTTTGTATTTGCCTTTGCTAATAATGGACATTAATTGGAAAGAATTTTGAAATTATTATGGAGCAGAAATTATAACTTTTTCCCTGACAATCTGAGACATTTCTCTAATATTTGACCTTGTGTAAAAATCACTTGTGCTTTCTTTTCCTCGTGCTTCTGAAAGCATAATGGTAGCTGTGTATGTTGTACATGAACATTCTAGCTATATATGAGAGCCCAGCATATCCCATATGTTTACCTTGGTGGTCAGTCACACCCAAAGGACAGTCACTTACCTTCCTGGGCTCTCCCCAGTTCCTCAGCCTCCCCTACTCCCCTCATTACAAACTCTAGGATAGCTCTGTGTGGCACACGTATCTGAGATAGAAGCAGGGAAGAAGGTTTTTATACCAAATCTCCTTCAAAATCAAGAAATAAGCAACTTCAAAAATAAGCACTGCCTGCAGAAGTGAGCAACTGAACCCGAAAATCTGCACATTGACTTCCTTTGCAGTCACTGATGAACTGCTGCTCCTGTCCCACTGTCTTAGTGGCATCCACAAGTCCCAGTCAGTTTGTTGGTGTCTCTCTCACCAGGCTCAGTGGCCCAAGAGGGGACCTACTGAGCCTTCCTCAGTGCCCCTGCTGGTGCAGGGGTGACTGCTGGTCCTGCCCCGGCTGCCTGGGATCCCTCTTGACCCTTTTCTCCGGGATGTTGTATATTTGTGCACAAGTATTTTTTTAAAATGTGCTTGTGCTAATATTTAGACCAGCGTGTTTGAGGCATAACACCCTTAAATTCAAACTTGTAGTTTTAGTGTTCTGTTGAATTTTTGGTGAGTGACAGATCCTGTTGCTACTCTGTCTTGTGTGTAGCCCCTTTACCACAACGTGCCCCTTGTCTTGCCTCTGGAAACCTTCTATGGTGATGGCACAGTGTGTTTAGACTTGGAAATCCATTACCTGGGTTCAGAAAGGGAGGATGTCCAAGATGTGAAGCCTCTAGTTAATGGAACTGGCTCTAGGATGTACACAAAGGTGACCTAATGGAGGAGGGGACACTAAAAAGGTCACTCTACTGATACTAGAGCTGAATGTGTGAGGAAAAATGGGGGGAAAAAAAGCAAGGTCAGCTTTAAAAAACAAATGGTTCTTTGCTTGACTGCTATTGTACTTTCCCCTCACCTTCTGAAAACATGCAGAGCTGGTTTCTGCAGTGCTCCTCCATTAAGGTGACAAAAGAAATGCCTCTGTGTCCTGATTCCTCCACCACTTCCCACTGGAGGTGTGCTGTCCCACAGGGCTGCTCTGTGGTGCTGGCTGAGCCATGCAGGCACTGGGGCAGCTGTGTCTTCTTGGAGTGGTGAGGTCTTGTCAGATGTCACATGCCTGACCAGCGTTGCTAGTTCTGTCTGCTGAAATGGTTTAAAAAATTCTGCCCAACGTCAAAGAGCGGCCAGAGAGAGCATGAGATGAAGCTGCATGTGAGTTTCTTGCTGTATTTTACACTCTGCTCTTGGCTGCTGCTCTGCTACAGCCCTGTCTGACACCTCAGCATGCCAGCTGCACTAATTTTGCACAACAACCAAATCCCCAATTACTGCAGTTGATGTTGTGATGCCATTTACACATGTTTTCTGGCTGGGAACTCAGAGGCATCACCTTTCCCCAGGTCTGTGCCTGGTGACTCTGGGCTGGAGTGTTCTGCTGTGGCTGGAGAGTCCCAGCCCCCAGTATTTGTTTTGTGCCAGTCTCCCCCTCTCACTGTGCCGGTGAGCAAATACCTGTTTTGTGGAATGTGAGAGGAAAGTGGTTTCCAGGCTGCAAGGCAGTTGTTTTGGGTTTAACTGGCATGATGGGGAATGGTGCCACTTTGTGTGGCACTGCATGAGACACTCTCAGCTCCTTGTTTCTTTGCTTTCTGGGTTTTATACCCATGCCCAGTGCTGTTTTAATTTGGGGTTTGTGTTTAGCTAACCTGGGTAGTGGGTCTGAGGAGTAACTGCTGCCTTTGTGTCAGCAGAAGACATGGGTTTTGTAAAGGTGTGACCATGAAGATAAAGATTTATAACAGCGCAGGAGAAAAAGCCCAGAAATTATTTGAGAAGCCACACTATGAAGGATAAATGTTACAGGAAGCATTAGCCTTCTATAAAAATTCCTTTATTGGTGAGGAATTTAATACACAGCCTTGGTGACAGAAGAAATTTTACCTCAATGATGTTCTGAAATGCTTTATTTAAGAATTAGACATGAAGAAAACATTGTCTTTCTGCAGTTTAGACAATTTGCATTTAGATACTTAAGACATTTTTTTAAGCAGTGATACTAACTTCTAGATACATAAATACTGTTTATATATAAATTACATGTGCTGTATTTTATACACATGCATGATTGTTTTACTTTCTCTCTTGTCTTTCTGTGTGTACAGCAATCTTCTGTGTATAGTGTTTTTTTTTTTTTCTCCAGTAGGCACTTGGAAGAGGATCTGATCACAGCTGAATTGTATAAGCCTGTTTCTTACTACATGAAATGACAGCAAGGTTTTCATCATTGCAATTTGGAATAATAATTCTCTCTAAGATGAAAAAAAACCCATAATAATTTTTTTTCTCCTGATGAGAGGTGTTAGATGGGTAGAACTTGACATCCATCTCAGTGGCTTCTCTTGCTGCATTTGGCTTGACTTAAGCTGCATCAGTTTTTTTTTTTTGGTTTTTTTTTTTTGTGAAGCCTTCATAGAACACCAGTGTGTTTTGGATTAAGACAGTTCAAACAAAGAATTTTGGTGTTTCTTTTTTTTTTTTCCCCTAGTTCTCATATTTCTGAAGTCTAGAAGAACTCAAGCCTCACTCTTACAGCCTGTTGAATGCTGTACTGTTATTTAGCTTGCCTTCTTTCATCAGATTGGTCAGGCAGTCCTGCCCCATGATTTTAGGCTTGGATTTGATTAAGAAATGTCTGATGGAGAGTGAAGCTTTTGGAAAAGCTTTTTTGGAAAATTACCTTCCTGTAATGATGTGGTGGAGTCCCCTCTTGGGGAGATTCTCATCTACTCCTTCCACAAGCATTTCTACAGTGCACCAATTCTACCCTCCTAATTTTTCCTAAAAGATAAAATGTACCTCTCCATGGTTTCATCAGAGATTGTGTCCTCAGCTGCACTTTCTTGCAGGTTTCTGCAACTTTTGATGACAAGACAATTCTTTGGTTGGTAAATATTGAGAGCTGTCTGTCCTTGGTGTGTACTTAGAACAAACTGCAGCTAAATGCTTACAGGTAATGATCTGTCCTGACTGTTGCATGAAGCTTTCCAAAAATAGTTTTCTTTAAGCAAAAATAATCCTGAGTTTTGATATTAATAGAAAAATGCTTCAGGTCTTCTCCTTAATGCTGGTGCACTAGAAGACCTAAAAATGAGAGGTCTAAAATAGTTTGAGGAGAGACTCCAGATATCAGGGGATCTTAGTCAAAAGACACTCAAGGTCTTCTGAAGGGACTTATATTTTGAAGAAATTATGGGTACCCATCTTCTAAAAATTGAATAATTTTGTGACAGTTGAAGTTTGACATGAGTTGATATTGCCTTTTTTATTGTCTTGGTCAATTTCTGTATTTGTGTATTATCTCACAAGCTGTTCCCTGTAACAAGACCCTTCTAAATGCTTGGGGTTTTTTCAATTCATTTTGACATTTTTAAAGTGAAGAAAGTTTGCAGTAAATGAGTTATTAACGTGAAGAACTGAATGCATATGGTCCTTCTGAAGTATTCCCACCTGCCTCCATGAGATTTCTGTGGAAATAGTAATTGATATGTCATGTATTTGTCACTTGACATGAAATGCTTACCTTACTTGAATGGCCAGAGGCTGTAACTGAAATTTAACTCTACTGTGCAAGGTGCTGTACAGATGGAGACCATTGGATGTCCTCTGCATCTAAGGACTTGCATTTGACAGATGAAGGGCAGGATGAAGAAGCACCAGAGAGGTTTGTATTGCTCAGTTTTTGGTGGGGCTTTTGTGGTTCCCTCACCAGGTTGGTATCTTCCAGAAGATACCTTGTCATGTTCAGTGATCTGCCCGAGCACTGGGCTCAGCTCTCAGGGAAGTCATAGTGGTGAAAAAGGAGGAGAGCGGGTGTGCTATGCTTTTTGGGGACTTCCCTGGGAGCTGTGGCCCTGGTCCTGGGGAGATGCTGTGCTGGGAATGTTGGATTGCTGGGGACAGGGTGTTCCACTCATGCCAGGCTGTGGTGCCTCAGCTGGTGGCCCTTTTGGGGCCACCTCTTATTGAGAAATGGTCCCACTGCCTTTTGATGCAGCTGGCTTGGGGCACTGCTTTGTGGACTTTTGCTCACTTTCACTAGCTTGTAGACACTATCTTTTTCCTTCTCCTTTCTTCATACAGGCAATCAATCACCTCCTTGCTCAGTTACAGCTGCCTTTGGACCAGGGCTGACATCTGGAAGCACCCACACCACTTAAGCCTGTTTTCTCCTGGGGCCCTGCCTTTGCATGAGGTTTTGATTTACTGTTTACTATTTCAGGCTTGTAACAAGTAGGCATCCCAAAGCCTTTTAGACACACTTACTGTCTGAGTCAGATAGTCCAAGAGGTCATGTACAGATTGAGACTGAGCAGTGAAACATCTGCATACGCTTAACCTTGCTTCACTTCTGGCATTGCTCTTGAGTGTTATTTGGACTTTGATCAGACCTATTTATTCAGCCCAGGATCTTTCCTCTTCCTTAATATTCTTTCACATGTCTGCTTCTCCAGACTCTGGAGTCTCCCCATGTTTCTGAAGTCAGGTTTTGCTTCTGCGTTTTCACTTTTAATCCAAAATGGCCAGTGGGAGCAGCATGTTTTTGTAACTGTAGGTCCTCTTTGTCAAGAGTTAACAAGGCAATACATCTATCCTGAGGAGCTGATCTGTTTGTCAGACTCAAAAAACTGGTTCATCTCAACAATAGCCATTTCTTTGTGCAAGGGACTCTGCCTGAATGACGTGGGTAATTATCTGTTTAGAGTGCAAATAACCTCCATTTTCATAACACAGTTTGCAGCAGTGCAAAACCAACCCATGGTACACAGATTCCCAAAATGCATAACCTGGCTTTTATTGCCCGATTAACTGTTTACCAGCATCTTTGTCTCATGAGCTGTGGACCTTTCTGTCCTGAGTGTGCTGAAAACTGGAACATGCTTCAGGCTCCTGAGAAGTTTCTAAATTGAGCATTAGATATTTTTATCAAAGACTAGAGTCAAACTTAAATCTTTCACTAGTAGATGGAAGCCTCTTAGGAATGAAATTTACAATGCCAAGATTTCTCTATATGCATATATCCCTTACAATACTGTCCTAACTAGAAGCTGCTGTAATTCATTTTATTTTGCAGAACTTTCTGGTGAATTATTTTCTTTCTCAGTAATTTCTCCGTTTAGGAATCCTCCTGAGAAATCTTTGCTGTATTAGCTTGAGCTTTGCGGCATCTTTATCTTTAAATAGCTCTTTTAAATTTGCTTAGGCAAATCTGGGGTTTCGTCTGTCTTCAGCGGTATTAAAATAGTATCTGAAGGGAGTGTTACCTGGGTAAGAAGACACACCACTAGACGATACTATAAATGAGAGACAGATGGATTGCTACTCAGAGACAACAAGATTATGGGTAGAAACCTGTTTACCTTTTGCAATACAGCTGCTGAGCTGAACAAGTCATCAGAACAGAATGGAGCTGAATAATGCATGGCTCTAACAGTCTCTGATTCTTCCAGCTGGAGGAGAGTCTCTTACATCAAAATTCCTCTTGCAGAATTATCTATCCAGGCTTGAGTGCTGGAAAGTGCTTTTGATGTGAGTTTTTGCTTTGTTTGCAAGTGTAGATGTGCTGTTGGCTAGCTAATGGTCTTTTGGCAAAGACTGCCCTTTTCCTGGAGTTGTCAGGGCTCTACCTGGAGCAGATTGTCTCTCCCTTCAGAATGATTTCTTTCCACAGTCTTTGTGTGCCAGGAGGACCCATGGCCCACAAAGAGGATGTTAACTTGCAGGAAATTTGGTACCAAGAGCAGACACAGCTCCTCAGTTGCACTGGGCTGCCACAGGACAAAAACCAGCACAAGCAACCCCTGACAGGGTTGTTGTGGTGTTGGCTTTTGAGCTCTAGGGCATTCTGGACTGAATGTTCATGCATAGTTTTTAATTTCTACAGGTGAGGAGAAGATTGCAGTCATACAGGCTTTTTTTGCCAGTTGTGCTCTGAGTGATCATCTTTGTGTCCTGTGTTTTTTGCCATTTGAGCTGAAGAGGAAGAGGCAAACAAACTGTATGTCAGGTGCAGGATTTTCTGTACCTGCCTTTTGGAGAGCAGAGCTGAAATCTGAGGTTCAAACCTTGGCATGACTAACCTGCAGATACCTGTGTTACTGCTGAATGAAGGATCAGGGCAGATTCCACCCTCACTGTGTGTGTCTTTTCACAGGAGCTGCCAAATCAATGGCTCCCAGCAGATGGATCCTTATGAGGAGAAGGAGCACCATGGCATGAAACATCTCTATCAGATTTCCATCTGCTCTTCTATATAACTGAGGGAGACACACCTGTGACTTAGTGATCAAATAGGGTGGTGTTTTACACCTCTTCAAATATGGGACTCAGTTACAGATGGATTAAGGATGTGGGTCCTGGACCACAGGGGTGAGAAAATGCACAAGGCTTGGACTTTCCATTTTGTGTAACTAATTTCAGCATAATTAGTGATAATCAAGGAAAGACAAATAATGGCATGGAATTATTAAGCTGTCTTCCATTTGTTCTGCCCACGTGTGACTCCACAGGGTGTCACCTCCAGGGACATCTTTTAGGAAAGGAATGCTGTGAGGAAATACATCTGTGTGGAAACACATCTCAGATCTCATGGTGATGGTGCTGGAGATGATCCTCCATGTCACTCCTGACACTGTCCCCAAGTCACACCCACATTTTATTTGGGGTGAACAAGTTCTTTTGGCATGTGGGCACCCTAAGGAATTTTTACCTGTGCACAAACTGAGCCACAGCTCAAAAGGAATTGTGCTGTGGGAACTGAGCAAGTGTTCCTGGTGGTCTTGGAGTGGAAGAGGAGCTCAGAAAGGGGCTGTGGTCATTTATATTCTCTCTCCTCCTTCATCAGGCCAAACAATTCAGACAGAATAATTTTCCCAGTTGTAGTAGAACAAATTCTTTTTAGTGTTCAGTGCATTGATACATCTCGGGACCGAAACCCTTTCCAGCAAACAAAATCCCCTGATGCTGTGATGGCTGAAGTGGAATGCCAGTACACTCCTGCTGTCTTCAGAAGAGCTATAAATCCAAAGCCTGTGTGTTATCTGCCATAGGTGTGGGGCCCTGACCCCAACATCCCATAGCTGGGAGCATTTGGTAGGGAAAAGTGGGATCTAGGAAGTTGTGTAAGACATTGTTCTCCTGAAATGATGGCGAAGTAAACTGATTTTAGCTCTTCCAGGCAAGGAGGAAAGCAGCAACAGGGGTTAATGGGATGGACTAATAAAATGATTCTCCTTTTAATGAGGTATTCACCAAAGTACTGTGGGGTAGAGTGGACCTGGGGTCCCAGCTAGGGCTGTGGCTCCACCATTAGGGCCAAACCACACTGTCAGCTGTGGGATCATCCAGGGGCAGGTTTTTTGGAGAGCACATCTCCAGCTGACATCAGTGAGGTATTTCCCTCAAAGTGGCAGCTATCAAAGTGCCATTTACGAGCAAGACTCACAAACTAATTAGTCACCAGGCCCATTAATCAGGAAGACTAGAAATAATTCAGCAGAATTCATGCTGTCAGCAAGGATGAGAAGAGCCCTCTCTATGACAGCTTACCTTGCATTTTGATCATTAGGCGATTCGGAGTTTAGTCCATCCATCTTGTTTATCTGCCCTCAGGGGAAAATAATCCCTGTATCCCAGCCATCTCGACAAGTTTGAAATTCAAACATATTTTCAGTTCTGTCAGTAAAATATCAAATGGGCACATTCGGATGAGTATTGACACACAACGGCGCTGGTGCCTTTTTTATTTTTTTTTTTTTCCAAACATATTGTCAACAAATCCCTCCTTTGCCTGCTGCTCCCTGCATGCAGGCGCTCAACACCATATTAGGGAAAGTGAAGGTTAGGGTGCATGAATGGGGTCATTAAAAAGCAGCTAAACTGAAGCATTCTAATTATTCTTAGCAGCCTTCCCAAGACAAGCCAAAGGCATTCTCCAGTCTAACTCCACCTTCCTGCGTCTTGGGTGAGATTTATATACTTGAGCAAGAGATGTACCTTAAAATAATCAAGCCAGTGTTTATTTTGGCTTCCTTTGCCTCTTTCCCCCCACACCAGAAATCCACGCAGAGCCTGTGCAGTAAAATATTTCTTTAACAGATGCGTACCACGCTGTTGGTGCAGAGTGGATTGGTCACTCTGGAAAGCACACACTAACAAGGCAGGAACAGATGGTTTAGAGTCGTGGTATAGAGCTGTTGTGGCTACTGTTTTTTCATTAAGCATTAATTGCTGGAGGTGGAAATCATGCTTCTGTGTATGCCAAGGAGATGGGTCTGGCTGTGCAACTCAGATGCACTGAGTGGAGCAGAGAAGGGAGAAGTCTGTCTGGAAACCTGGGATGCCACAAATTTCTGCCCTGCACCAGAAGGACTGCCTGTCATCTCCACTTTACGAGTCACTGTCTGGGATACAGAGGAATTTCCATGCAGACCAAGGGAAGCTCACTGGGCATGGAAGAAATCTTGGGGGTATAAAATGTGTTGTCTTTCTAGAGAAGGTCCTCCTGAGAAGATCTGTTTGGCCTGCTTGAGGTGAAATAAATGTGCGGTTGAAATTGAAGCAAGATGATGTAATTGGAATGTGGACCAGGCCACCAGTATGTTCAGTTTTGGCTTTATATATATATATATATATATATATTGTAAATATTTTGTGTTTTGTACTTTTAATATTACATGGCAAAGCACTGGATCCTGATGTTATGGTCCCAAAGCTCCTATTGTCCTGTGGAGTTGTTGTGTATAAATACTGGTTTTAATGCCTTTTTTTGCCTCCATAGTATGTGTTCATTTTCCACAGTACTAAATGCCCCCCAGGTTCTCTCTGGATTTATCAAAATCTACTGTACCAAAATATTAAAAGAATCACTATCATTTGTGAAAGAAGGAAACCTGTACCCCAGCTACCAGTTAATGGTGGAACTGCAGTTTTTCTTAATGTTATTTCTGTGGGGTTTTATTTTGGTTTGGTTTGGTTTTTTTTTTTTTTTGGTTTTGTTTTGTTTGTTTTGTTCTTGGTTTTGGTTTTTGTTGTTGGTGTTTTTTTGTTTTATTTTCTTGTTTTGTTTTTTTTTTTTATGACAACCCTTTCACTTCATTACTTTCCACCTTCACTCTTTTGCTCAATATTTATTGTCACAGAGATGTTATTTCTTACCCTAATCCCACTGGCATAATTTACACTGGTTCATGGGAGATGGAGCCCAGGAGCCCAGGAGTGGCATCTCTTTTTTTCAAATCCTCATCAAATATGGAGTTTCATAACTGTGGTGCTGCTCTAACTTCCTTAAAGCTCTGGGTGGTGCTTTGGAGCTCTTCTACCTAAAAACCAACAGCTTGTGCACAATCTTCTTTACTGTACCCTTGTTTGATTTTTCAAAGGAAAACATCTGATTCCAGGCAGTACATATAAACATAGCCAGTGTGATATATCTGATAAGGTCCAGGTCTCTTGTTAAAATGTGGAGATTAGAAAGCCAGACTTTGATATCCTGGCTGTGTGCTCCTGTTTCTGCTGTTACTCCCTGCCTCCATCCTGCCTGCACTGTATTTTGGAGAACTTACCATAACATCATTACCTTTTCCATCTGTCTTGATGCCTTGATAGTTTCATCCAGTTTCATTTTGAGCTGGTGGAAGGAGAACAAATCAAAAATGTCTGACAAATATCAAAATGTCCTTGTGTTGTCAGAATGAAATGTATCGGCACTTCAAAAGGAAGGATAAAATTTTATGTTTTGACTTTTTAATTTAATATTATGTATTATCATGCAAAAAAACCCAAAAAAACCCACAAAAAACTAGGTCAAAATTAATTTCATACTAGCACAAGCCAGTGGAGTTTCACCTGTAGGCTGTATTTTTTTTCAGAATGAAAGGTTTCATATATGTGTAAGAAGATACTGTTCTTCCTTTTTGTGACTCTTCTTATCAGTCTCATTGTGCCTTTGTGTGATCCTTCTTTGTGCTGCATCTTACAATATGTTAGCATTTATTCCTTGTAATGCACAGACTCTGATAATTAGAAGTTTCCAAAGTATATTTCATTTTTAGTCTTATTTCTTCTACTCTTCTTAAAAACCTCCCTAGAAAACACAGACGAGGTAAAACTTGGAAGATTCTTGTGTTTTAAAGCTTTAAGCCCTGCTGGTTGATTGGTTTGGGGCTGTCAGAGTGCACACTGTCCAAACCAACGTGGTGACTGAGCTTTCCTGATGATATTGTAAATATGCATCAGTTCCCAGAGGTGCACATCTCAGACCTCTTTGCTGATGAATAGGAAAATCCTGCTGCTTCTTCTGTTGCACTAAATTAGCAGGAGGAGGAAATGTAGTGAGGCAAGAAGAAAGAGAGAGAATGACCTGTGAGACTGATGATGGTGGGGAACAAGGAAGGATAGAAGTAGTTAATAGGCGCAATTGGTTTTAATAAAAAAAACCCCACATTTTAGGGGCTACTTAGAGATGCCTTTCACAGTGGAAAGATGTTTAACATCAATTATAGAAGAGGGGCTTCATTTTATTTGTTTATTTATTTATTTTTAATTTCACTGCTTGTTTAAGGTAACTCAGAGTACTGGTTTTATTCCATCAGCAGCCAGCCCTCCCATCTCAGTGCAGGAGTCAGTTTTCAGTACACATTTGACCATCCATCTCCAATTATCCACTTGTGCTTCCTCACTCAGCCATGTACCAGTGGCTAGTGCACATTCTCTTGCTGGCAGTTCTGGGACCTTTCATCCTTCCCTCTTGCAGCAGTGGTCATCTGCCCACCAGAGGTGTGAAGTGTGCCCTGTGGAAGAAGACCCAGAAGCTCTGCCACTGGTGTTCTGGGTCTCTCACTTACAGCATCTGTGTGCCTCAGTTCCCAACCTGTTCAAAATTCCCTTTGTCTCCTTACCCTGCAAACTGCTCTTTTCCAAGGCTTGCCTTTAAGGGTCATGTCCTTCACGTACCTCTAAAATATTGTAAAATAAGTAAGATTGGATGAAAAATTGGTGTAACGCAGGTACCCCCTTGTGTCTGTGCGTTTCCCAAAGAAAAGAAAGGCATTCACCTCTTTGATCTTTAACTGACGGGTTTTTTAATTTGGTTTGAAATGAGAAGATTTTTGTCATGTTGTGAAAATCCATTAAGATGACCAGATGATCAGCAGATTCTAGTGATGTGTATTATGTTGTCCAAAATCTATTCTGACTTTCCAGACTAAAAGGTGATGACCTTTTTCTTACCCATGGAAATTTTTAGAGCAATCCCCATGCTTTCCTTCCTTCAAAATATACCAAACATTATTTAAAGCTGCGAAGGACATGAACAGTGTATTGGGACCATATTGCTCTCCTATCATCTGGCATAAAGGTTTTCTTTTTGCCATTTAAGATAAAACACATATGGAACTTGCTTTAATTTGTCACTTTTATTTTCTGAGTTTCTGAGTTCCAGCTTCAGCTGGGATGTCACATTAATTCTGTTTAAATCTTGGGGAGCAAGCAGGTTGATTGGAGTTAACTGTGTTCTGTATAATGATTCTGAGCTTAAGCAGCGTTATCTCCAGCAAATGTCTTTTCTACAATAGTCATCTATGTGAAGCCCTAGAGCAATTCCTGGCTTTTTCACTCATATCACTTCACTATCAAAGCTGAAATGATTAATATTCACAGAAAAAAAAATAGATTTTCTCACAGCAAATCTTCCTTTCTATTTCTGTTTGGTGAGAACCAAGCCTTCTGCATACATTATACAGATCAGCTAGAACCAGTCTGAGAAGTGAGGATGTATATCTGTGGAAGTGATACAAATACATCACTGTGATTAGCAGAAAGGAATGGTAAACGTGCCCACATTCCTAGCACGCACACCTTTTTCACCCAGCTTTTTGTCCTGCTTCTCCTGTTCGCTCTGTCTGTAATAAAATCAAGGATGATGCCCTTGAACAGGCTGAATTGCTGTGGTGTGGAAAAATTTGAATTGCACCCCTTTTGTTGCTGTGAGAGCAGCAGCTCCACATGGTATTTTCTGAGGGACAGCAGCCAAAAGGCTGCCACTCCATGTAGCAGCATCCTGGGGGTGACCATGGGGTGTGACCTTGGCCCAGGCACGAGCAGAGCTAGTCACGTCTGGTAAGGACCATGGTTGCCAAGAGCAGATGCTGACTGAATTGCTCCTGACAGCTCCCTAGCTCTGAAAGTGCCCAGGAGTTCTAAAATGAAACCAGTTTCCCTCAAAACCAAGGTGTCCATCCAGGAGTCGGAGATGCCTGTTAGTTAAAAACAGGAACAGAGCAGCCAGAGCTTGGCTCGGGTGCATGAGCTGGTTTCCAAAAGCTGGTTTTAAAAAGGGTGCTTAGAGTGGTTTCAGGTCTTGTTGAAGTCAGCCGTGAACTTTGCACTGGTGAGGTGGACCTTAGATGACATCCCAGGAGTCAGTGTTTCACAGGAGGAGAGCGTTTCTTTAAATCTTCTGTTGTGAAAATGGTGACTGCGGACACATTTAATCAGGACACACTCCACCCTGCAAAAGCAACCAGCCTCTTTCCTTTAGAAAATCCTTTTTTGCCTAACCGTGTCAGCCTAAGGTCTATATATATGAAATCTTATATGTAAGTATAAACATGCACTGAGTTATCTATAGATCTCTCTCTAGAAATGTATATTTTTGTGTACTTCCTCTTCAGGAGGTGAAACCCCTTTGTTTCTATGGAGGGACATCAGAAGAGACATCCTGCTGTGGCTTCCCATCAAAAAAGTGTTTGGTTTTGGGTGAGAACAGCCTCCAAGGCCAAAGCATTTTTGAGTCAAACCTGCGGCCTCTCCAGCCACACCTTCAGCTTCGGGTGTGCTCCTGGCTGATTTAAAGGAGACCAGTAACAAGAACAGTAACAAGAAACAATCACTTTTACTGTTGCTAGCCATGCTAGCCAGTTTGGCTTTTTTTTCTTGTGTGTGTGGGTTTTTTTGTTTGGTGTGGTGCTTTTTTTGGTTGTGTGTTTTTTTTTTTTTTTTTTTTTGCGACACCCTAAAGAGAACCCAGCAAGAATTTGACTCTTTTGTTGGTGAGCCAGCAAATAACCTGAGCAGATAATGCAGACAAATACAAATCAATAAAAGCTGTGGTGAACAAAAAAGAGCATTCTGCATGGGGTGGAACTCTAGAAAGACAATGGCCAAGGATGCCTTCCAAGACATCACCATGCCTGGTGGAGAAGGCAGGCTGAGCACTGGGATGTGTCACTCAGAGGGCTAAAATAGAAGTGAGAAGCATTGATTTGCACCTCTTTAGGAATTTCACGTCCAGATCACTCTCCCTGGGGCTGTGCAGGGGCAATGCCAGTGCCTGTGGAGGAGGCAGAATCTGGAGCAGGAGCAGCTCTTTCAGGAGGAGTCTGATGTGGCTGTGCAGGGAGCAGTGTCAGGGGACTGCTCTGTGTCCTGCTGAACCACGGAGCCCGTACACAGAGCAAGGAGGCTGCAGTTTGGTGCTCCGTGCTGGAAAGCCATGGGAAGCCTCTGCTGCCAGTGCTGGGGCTGCACATGTGAGACCAGAGAGAGCGGGCACGTCGCAAAGGTCACCAGACCACCCAGTATTGTGCGGAAAGGTAATTTCTAAGATGCTTGGAGAGGTGAGGATGGGTCTGGGAGTTATGTTGAAATTACTACAAATGAATGTCTGGCCTTTTCTGTTGCTGTGTGCCTCTGGTATGCCTGTGAGACAGTGAGGAGATGAAAATGCTTAGGAACTGATTCCCATCTTCACTGAGTAGCTTCTCTTTTGGCTTTGGCAGCATATTTGCTATATTTGTTTGATCCCTGAGAACTTTTTTTTTAATTTTAAAAGGTGAACAAGAAATAAACTTTTACATCAGAAATTGTTTGAGTCTGGAACTTTTCTTTTGGTGTTTGTTCTGTGGCATAAAAGCACAAGGTGTCTAATGGACTTTTCAAGGAAGTAATCATCTGGGGTACATCCTTAAAGCTTAAAGCTTTTATTGATATTTTTACATGTAGGTAAAAAAATGCAATGATAAAGTATTAATCTATTATATTTTTTTCATCAATACAAAACAGCATTTAATGCCATTCTTAGACAAACTTCATAGCTATTACTTCCTAACCTTGCAATTGTGAAGGGGGAGAAAAATAGGAAGGGAAGTGCTTGATCAAGATATTTTATTTTCATTCATTATAATGATGTCTTACTCTCCCTCATTTTTACTTAACTTTTTTTTTTTTTTTTTTTTTTTTTTTAATCCAGGGACTAGCAGTTGTGCTCCTGGCATATTTCCTGTACAGAAATAAAATCTGGCAGTCTGGTATGATTACAGACTGTGACCCTTTAGCAGTGCCTTCCCTATTTTTTCAGTGGGGCTGGCTGCTTCTCTTCTTTCTTCCTTCTCATATTCCTCTGCCCCTAATTGAGGCCTCCATGCTCTCCCAACCTCTCTGTGGCTGTCTCTTCCCGTAAAACACTTGTCCACCCTTAATGCATTTGCTCTCGTTGAAATATATCCAGAAATAGCTTCCAGATGCTGTCATAGATGTCCATTTCATTATTTCTGGTGAAGGGATTTCACTTAAGCATAGCTCCACCAAGAAAAGCAGGAGTCTCTGCCTGGTCTACATCTGCTCGTCTAGTTCATCCCTGCAATCATCTCGGCCAGCAGCACAGTTTAAAAAAAAAAATCCAGCTTTTTCTTTTCCGTGTTCGCGACAAACCTTGTGAAATGAATGGATGTGTTCCTAGACACCCAAACTTCACAGTGCTTAGCAAGGTTATTTTCCAAAAGTGGTGCAGCCACTCTAATAAAATCTCTTAAAGGAGTGGCTGAACCTGTTCTTCGTGTCAGAGCTCTTGAGGCTCCCAAGAGGGAGGTGTTTACTCATCCAGGCTGTAAGTGTGGTGCGAGAGAGTCTTCAGTCCATAAGGAGCCAACACTATGTCCAATCCAAATATGTATTCCGCATCATCTGATCATAGGATGCCAGATTGGAAAGAGACCTCAAGAATCATCTTATCCAACCTTGGCAAAAGCAGGTTCTGGACAAGAGGGCACTGCACCCTCTCCAGCTGAGTCATGAAAGTGAGCAGTGTTGGGAAACCCACCATTTCCCTGGAGAGACAATTCCAATGGCTAATTGTCCTCATTGTGAGCAATTTTCCTCTTACGCCTAATTGGAATCTCCCCAGAAGTAAATTGTATCCATTATCCATTTTCCATGTGACTCCTTGTAAAAAGGGAGTCTCCATCTTCCCTGTAGCTACCCCTTAAGTGCTAGAACATGGTGATAAGGTCTCCCCACGGCCTCCTTTTCTCAAGGCTTAATAAACCCAGTTGTCTTAACTTCTCCTCAGCTGGCAGCTTCCCAGCCCTTTGATCATCTCTGTGGCCCATCTTTGGACCTTCTCCATCTGGTCCACTGGGATTTTTTTTATGTAGCAGTGACCAAAACTGAACACAATGTTCCAGATGTGGCCTGACAAAGGCTGATTAGAGTGGGATAATGACTTTGTTATCACTGCTGCCTGATGCAACCCTCATCCTGTTGGTTTTCTGTGCTGCAGCAGCTCATTGTTCATTCTCATGGAGCATGTTGTCTGCCAGGACCGCCAGATCCTTTCCCACAGAGCAGGTTCATATTCCTATTACCTTTTTATTCCTGGATTATGTATTCCCAGGTGCAAGACATTACACTTGTCCTTGTTGAGCTTCATAAGTTTCTTGTTATCCCACTCTTCCAGACCTTTCCAAGGTCTTCCTGCAGGGTGCCTCTAGCCCATCTTCCAGGTCACTTATGAAGATATTAAACTTAGGTGTATAACCTTATTTCTCTGATCACTTAACTCACACTGCATTAACTGTGTGAAAATCCTTCCCTCCTTGTCATCATTGAGCTCTGGAGATCAGGACACCAAAGGATGTGAGGCCCAGGAGAGGGAAGATAGAGAAATATGCCAGTTTGGTCTTGTAGATAAATAACCAGAGAAAATCGGAGGTCTGTCAGGTGAGTGAAAGGCAGACACAGGTCATAGGGAGCTGAAGAAAAAGAGCTGAGAGCTGAGGGTGGAGAGATGTTTCAGTTGCGATGCTGTGACCAGGACATCTTCTTCATATTCAAATATGGTTCTGGTCCCAAAGCATGAAGAGGAAAACACCCAGCTGCAGTGGCAGCTGGGACAGCTCAAGGTGTGGGTGAGGTCTGGGGCTGCCAGAGCAGAGCCAGGGCAGCCAGCAAGTGAGAAGAGAGGGCTGAGGGGGCCCTTTGTCACGGCCTGGATGGAGAAGGGAGTGCCTGGTGAACAGTCCCACTCAAAGAGCAGGTGGGGATGGATTGGTGAGGCAGGGCCAAAAGGTCTGTCATGGGTAAAGGAGAGCCCTAAACTGCAGCAATAGTCCTGATATCACCCAACTCCATTTTCCTCCTCACTTTGGTGTTCTGGGCTGCCTTGGTTTGGCACCTCTGTCTCTGAGGGCCAGTACAGGCTCAATCCCATAAAGACTTGGTCTTTCTCAGGGTAAATGCATGCGAACACCTCTTGACTCAGCTGCTTCAGCCTGCACTTGAACATTCCTCCTTTCACAGGTGATCTGTCATTCTCTATGGAGAATGGATGTTTTCCTGTCCTCCTGCAATCCAAAAAGTTTTGCACTTCCCAGGGGCTTGTTTTCTTTTAATATATAATTGTACCTCTAGATATTCCAGGTCTCTGGGTCTGGTTTTGAATGTAGTCTCAGTGGGGCTGTGTGGTCTGGAGGATGTTATGGCTGTGTTGTCTGCTAGCTCTGTAGTGGTTTTGAATTGCTCCATTTTTGTTCACACTCATTCACATCATCACCAAAAAAAGGTGTCTTTTATTTTTTCTGCACCATTAATTATTGTACACACACACACACACACACACACACACACATATATGTGTATATAAATATAAACACAGCTTTATTGTGTCTGCCCTGAGTAATTTCTGTGTCTCTCTCTCATTTGCTTCCCATGCTCCTCTCATAATCACCTTGTTCTCTGTATTGACAGTGCCTCTTTGGTTCCAGTGTCTCAAGAAGGGTGTCTGGAATGGGACACTGGTTTGGCACAGGATGCATGGTTTATTTCCCTCCAGTACTGGCTAGAACCCCTGTTTGGGTCTGCAGGATTTACAGCCTATGGCAAGGAATGAATATATCTGTTAGATTTTCCCTGAAGTAACGTTTACAGGCCCGCTGATGTTTTTGGCAGGTGAGGAGGGACCCAGAAGACCCAGCAGATCAGTGAGCCCCCAGAAAGGCTCTGGCTGCCCGGGCAGCATTGCTGGGCACCATACAAACATCAGGGGACTCGCGAGTGGGAAGCGATGCTGATCTGTGGAAAGCAAAACACGGGGAGATGTCAGCGAGTCTTTCAGTGCCACATGTTCTTCACAGGCTGAGGACTGCTGGAGGCAGTTCAGGCTTGCTGGGGTTGAACTGTCCTTTTAAAATCAGTCTTCAGTGCGCCTCGCTCTCCTCATAGGCTGTGGCATCCTCTGCTGAAAGCCCCCGAGGCTCTGCTGAGCTTGATGGACAATTCCTTTTCTTTCTTCCCCTTTGTGCTCTCTCACAAAGAGAAACTGCTTCTCTTCCAGGGAGAGGAGGGAGGCAGGGAGGGAAGAAAGGAGGGAGGGATGGAAAGGAGGATTTTCTTCTCGGCCTGGGATGTCTGCACTTCCACACTTCCAGCCCTGTCCTACAGCCAGGCTGGATCGCTGTTGGTATGGCAACGCTTCCCTGCACCAACCAAACCGTGAAAGATGAGGGAAAAATAATTATTCATCTCCATTTAGCTGATGGTATACAGACTCACGGAGATTAGGATTTCTTAAAGGAATTTATGATATGGATGTGTCCTGGTGGTGTTTTTGTTTAAGGCATCCACAATGGCTGGATCCCCCAGGAATCAAGGTACAACCTCACTGATCTGAATCTTTAAGTGGCTTTGACAAATGTGTCTCAGAAAAAAATAAACTGGGGCTTTCAGGAGCCATTTGACATTGTTCTTGCTCTGCAGCCATTAAAGGGGCTGTCCCAGGTGAGCAGATCAAGGTCACAAGGGTTGTCAGTGCAGAGGTGGGACCGAGACACATCTCTGGAATTTGAGCTGACTATCTTCTAATGCTTTCTTTGCTCTGATACCTGCTTTAGAAATAAAATAGAGCACAGTTTCTCAGCCCGAGCTTCTCTGTGCTTGGGTGGACAGTTTGGATCTTCTGAAATATCAACAGCAATTGGGAACAAAACCCTGCAAATGAAAGACAATTGACTGAATTTGCAAAGTCATCTGTGGAAAAGCAGAAGAAAGTGGAGGACATCCTGCCTGTCCTGAATGTTGTCGATCTCCATGCCCAGTGGTTTAAGTATGTCTGTGTGCTTTGAAAAAGGATTTCATATGCAGGAGCCTGTTGCCTTGACCTGAACTTAGCAAAGGGGCATCTTGAGGCATTGTCACATCTTGGGAATGTGGCTTAGCTTTGCATCATTTATGGAGTATGCATTATTCTGGGCTAATGTGAACGTAAGCCTTTGATCTCACGCCATTGCACCAAGTGAAATAGATGTAACTGTTGAATTCCTTCCACTTTTATCATTCCTCAGTCAATAATACTACAGCTTACCATTCCTCCATCCCCCTCCTCCTTTGTGCAGCTTCTGGGACTGTGTTGCTTTCCTTCTGGTTTTCAATCCTGCTGCATTCCCCAGACTTTCAAGACAGGTTTTATACAGGAAAAAGGAAAATACATTTCATAATGCAAACATGCCCTGCTCAGCACTTTCTGTTATCTTATTTATACACTGCAGTACAGTTTTCTATGACCCAGTGATTATCATTTCCCAGAGCTATCATCACTTTAAAGCTACCTCTGAATTGTGCTCCAGCAGATGGTACAACCCCACGAGCATTGTGAGAGCCTGGAAGGGAGGGGATGGGGCAAGTTGTGCACACACAAACCAGGTTGCTGCCCCAACAGCCAGAAAACCTTTACCTTGCACTGCTTCTCACAGTGTTCAACTTCAGCCTGTATTATTGAGCATTGTCAGGCTGTTAACCACCAGGGAAATCAAGGTGGCTGTTTTCCTTGGGTTTGGGCCTGTCTACTCACTGACTTTTTTTTTTTTTTTTTTTTTTTTTTTTTTTTTTTTTTTTTAATTTTTTTCCCCCTGCTTAACAACTGAGCTGATTAATTCCAAGATAGAATACCAAATAAGTAAGAGTCATTCATTATATGCAGTATTCTAATAGATTTCAATGTGATCTAAACTTGGATTGAATGCTAACCCATTGATTGCTATTCAGTTGTTTAAGCAGCTGTGTTACTAAGCTGAGCAGTTGCTCTGTGTCATCCTTCTCTTTCTTCCTTCGATTTCTACCTCCCTTTCTCCACTCTTGAAATGGCTAACCCCTTGTCTATACATTTTGCTTCAATGGATTGTGTCCTTTGTGACTGACTACCAAGTACACAATGGAAATGGTAGACAGCTAAAATCATGAAAGATACGTTATCCCCACGTAATTGGGTGAAATTCCCATGGGTATTTCACCAAGCAGAGCAGGTTGTTATCATTCTTGTTGAGATGATAATAAAGAGGTGTGATTTACTGCTTCAGTTGTTTCAAAGGTGTCATTTGAACCTAGGGGAGTGTGGTGCTGTTAAACAGACCTGGACAAAGCCTTACAGAGCAGTGAGTGCAGGTTTGTAATTGTAGACAGGGGCATTGAAAAAATGGCTTGATTATTTTTCATAATCCTGCCCTTTTTCTTTGACTCAAAGTGAAATTGTGGGTGCTTTCCCACTGTGCAAATGAGGCTCTCTGGAGTGTACATAAGTATGTGTGCACACATGCATATGTATAGATACTCACTAATTGAATGTGCATATGCATTTTTATACATGTTAACATAAACATTTAAGGTCTTTTATGGATATCCAAGTGCTTTTTTTTTTTTTTTTCTTCAGTGGTGAGTTAGCTGTGTTTGCTTTCGTAGCTAAATAGGTGTTCAAAATATCTTGTGGAAAATGTGGCTACTTTAGGTATCTAATCCTGAGTGTTAGATATCTACCTTTAGTGTATTGGGTTTGAGCCTTCTGGCTTTTACCATTAGTGAATCCTGAATATGAGCTTGTGCAAACATTGTGAAAAGTCCTCATTCATTCACTTGTTGGAGCTTAAACCTGAAGCCTTTTAATAATTCTGTGGGTTCACGGGAGCATTTGGGAAGGGTTATTACACATGGTTGCCTGAAGCTGGGAACTAGATCTGGTGCAATAATGTATGAGGAATCATAATTTAAAAAAAATGAAATTTATTAGCGGGCCTTTTATTATGCTTTCTATAAGATTGTGTTGGGTTTGTTGTGAATTCTGCTGACACTTCTGCAAAGAGTCAAAGTGAGGCTGCATTGTAGTGGTGTAAAAAAAAAAATCAGATCTCTTTCATATCCACCACTTGGATGCCAGAAGTGGTTAGTGCCAATGGCCATTCTTGCTTTAACATGTTACAGATAAGAAATAGCTGCAGGGAAAATTAGAGAGTGGGAAAATAGTCAGCTGGCTCATGAGTTAACTGTGAGATTCCTGGTAGCAGAGAATTTCTTTCTTCATTCTATATTGAAGCCCATGGATGATAAAGCTGAAGTTCTACATCATAAATTCCCATTTGGACATTCAGTTTTGAGAACCTACATCCAGCATCCTTATCATTTTGATGTTAAAGTCACAATCAGTAATGAAATCTGCTTGCTTTTCACACACTGAAATTAGCTTTGATTCTTTGCCTGAAACATATGTTTAAAAGGCAACATGCACATACTGTGCACTGACCCTATCAAAGCAATAAATACCATTGAAGTCATTTTCCGAGGCTGCCTACAGCATTAGTTTATTTTTAATATGGTCCCTCTGAAGGAGTGGTGTAGGAAATGCCTATGGGAGCTATTTGAATTGTCTGTCTGGGGTGAAGTCCCTACCTTGCCCTGCTGAAGAAGAAAGTAAGAGGGGATACTAATTTCCCTTTGTTGTTGCAAAAGATGATGTTTAATTCATTGGATTTAGAGCCTTTCTAAGGAAAATGGTATTCCGTTTGGGTGAGAAAAATGCTTCTTTGATACTTAGCATGATTTGAAGCAAGGGCAGAGGGAGAGAGATATTGGTGTAACTGGGAATGGGGTTTAGTCTGTGACAGCTCTCCTAGCTCTTTATGACAGCTGTTTTAGTCTTCTTGCTCCTGCATTGTTACCTGGACATTCCTCCCAGGTCCAGAGGTTCCCCCTGTGGAACAAGGAAGAGATGGGCATGCACCAAAGGACCTTTTCCAAAGTGGCCCCACTCACTCAGGCAGGCTGTGCTCCCTCACACAGCTGGGGAGCCGCAGTATTTGGAGCTCAGGGGAGCTCTGTGCCAGAGGCAGTGAGTGGGTCAGACCACAGAGTCGGTTTCACACTCTGGTACCACCCTTCTTCTCCCTGTAGAGCCTCAAAATGACCAGCCCTTCCCCATGTTTTGCTGTGCCAGAGCCATGGCAGATTCAGACAAAGCAGGCACCCGAGTGGATGAATTTTCTGCCCCTTGAATGCCAAATGACGACAATGAGCACAGTTTGGATTCTACAAACCTGAAAGATTGGTCCACTGGCAAAGGGAACACATTTTTTGTCACTCATGGTCACAATTAGAATGACAAGGCCAGACTCCCCCATCACTGCTCTTTAACACTGTCAGCACCAGCTTTGCCAGAATTATCCTGTCTGAAGCATGAATGGACCTATTCATTTTCTCACTTTGTTTGACCTAGGAATCTAGGAACTACTTAATGGTATATAGGCTGCTTTCTCCTGTAAAGAAATTATTAAGCTAAAGACTGGGCTAAAAAATGTGCTCTCCTAGCCATGAAAGACTAATTTTATGTTTGTTTGGACATATTTGTAGAGTAGCTGTGTTATGCACCATGCTTCTAAATACTGTTTCATGCTGAATAATGAGTTTGCAATCTTTCACCTTCCAGGGCTTGTATTCATGTAGAGAAGAGAGGGAAGCATGCAGGAGAAGGATTAGTTTTTAGGAGCACACTTTGATTCAATTTTTTGCATTTTATTGTGGCCGAGGCAGGAAAACACGCAGATCTCATGCCCAAGATGTGTTTTCAGAAAGGCAGTGGTTTCATTTTAAATGGGTCCCCAGAGAAGATGATCTCAAGCTGGGAAATGCATGCAGTCTTTCCGATGAGATAAGAATAATCATTGCATTTCTGCTGTGTGTTTCTGCAGTGCTGTAAACACTCAGTAAATCTCAAGATGGAGATCACATTCAGCTGCTGACAGTGGGAGCCTGGCCACCAGTGTGGGCAAGCAGCAATCTGGCACAGGAATCTGGTGGCAGGTTGACCAAGAAACATCTAATTTTCTTAACTGTGGATGAAGCAGGTGCACATGGGTGTCAGGAGTCTTGGTGGGCTGAAGAGAATCTTGCTTTGTTTTCAGGAAACTGTAAAAGGTAGATAAAATCCACCTGGGGTATGAACCTGACTCCAGGCTGTGAGCTCCCTGTCCGCATGGCAGAGTCTTGCCCATTGTGACCATTGTGAGAGCAGGAAATTTGTGGGGATTGCTGTCAAAGCCATTTGGATGGTAGCAGGGTCTAACTCATCAGCCTGATCTAATTACAGGAAGATCTTGAGCACCCCCCCGCCCCGCCCCCGCTTATTGATAGCTTTCTCAGCAAAGCTGGTGGCATCAGCCTTGCACAATGACCCATGGAGGAAGGTCATCATTAGCTTGTCCTTAGTGTAAAAGTGGCCACAGAGACTCCTTTCTTTCAATAATTCATTCTGCATAGCAGCTAATGGTGGTCTTCTGCAAGGCAGGTTCCTGTTGCAAAAGGAGGTTTTGATCTCTCACTGTCCTTTTTGCATAAGCTGTCCTGGTCCTGAGGCTCACATGAAAGTTTGTGGAAATTCTGGAAATTACCAGAAGTACCTGAGTCATCAGTCATTCATGTAGGCCTGGAAGAAGTTCTGGGCATCACTAGGTAACAATCACACATCAACACAACAGAGCAGAGGGAAGTTTCACATTTCTTTGGAAGAGTTTTCTGAGCATTCATGTGAGAACTGAACTGTGCCAGACCTGCTCCTCACACCCAGATTTTGGCCCTGTGGTGCTGCAGTTCTTGTTGGGTTCAACTGTGCACCAACAGACCTGAAAACAGACTACCCAGCTCTGAAAGTCTTCTCTTACTCAGAACAGAAGGACTATTGAAACCCCAGAAATTAATGGCTTACTTTATGGATCTTGATATTTAATCTGAAAGGTTAATTTTTTTCAGTAGATTACCATTTAAAAAGATGTGTTTTGGAAACTGCTGTCCATTCTAAATGAAATGCTCTGTATTCTTTCAATGAAAACCAGTAGACAGCCTAGTTAATTTCCCATCTTGAAAACCAGTCCTGGGCTAAATCAAGAGATTTTATTAAATTAGATTTTAAAATTCAAGCTTCATATAAATTCAATATAAAATGCTTTAAGACTATTTTTAAGGAAAATGTAGAAGAAAAGGTGGTCTATTAAAAAGCCATCAAAATAAAAAATGTTTTTGTTAAAGGCAGATTCCTCCTGCTAACTAATTCTCAAGTCCCACATGGATTGGCTAGACAGTGTGAGTCTTTGTTTTGTTTGTTTTGTTGCAGCTGGATTTATAGGCAGCTTTTCAGAAGGAGAATTTCTTTGCTTTTATGATGGGCTAGAGGGCTTAATACTCTCTTGCAAATGATTCTGATTGCACAGCTTGTGATGCTGTTTGATTTGTTAAGTACAGTAGTAGTCACCAGGTTAATGTCGGTGTTTTCTTTCTTGCTGCAGAGTTTGCTCCTTGCAGCACCCTTGACCAGAAAGCTGCTGCTCACCCCAGGACTGGTCCCTTATGGAATGAGTATTTTGTGTTGGAGCCAACTCCCACAGAACTTGGAAAAGCCCAGGAAATTATCCAGTCATTCCTTTCCAATTCCTCCTTCCTGCAGTACACAAGAGCTTTTGGAGACCCTCTGATCTGCCTTTAGGCTGTAAAAACTCTGTGGGCAGCCACCATTTGAGGGCAATTCCTCTCCTGATTCTCCTGATTTCTCTTCTGGCTTTCCAAACAGAGCTGCAGCTCTAAAAGCCCCCTAACCTGGCTGCTTATGGGATGCAATCACTTGCTAGAGGAAAAACTCATGCCCTAAGCAGAAGAGGATAGGAACCATATCCCAGCAGAATGAAAAAACCTGAAATCTGTCATAGAAGAAGGAAAGGGAGAAAATCCGGAGAAATAATGTCTGTGCTGTCTGGTTTATCCTTTGTCATTATTAAGAGTGCTATCTTTAGGAAGATACTTTTTGGGATAATAAAGATTGGGCATTTAGCAGCCTGAATAAAATCAGGTTCCTATTCCCACAGATACGTTTTTGTCTAGTGTCTGAGGCTTAGGAAAGGAGTGTTGCAGATTTTACTCACCCATTCATAGCAAGCAACTAAATACTGGTATTTTTGGAAAAAAAACCAGAAAATAAAGCGAAACAGAAAAATTAATCTTTTGTCAATTTGACCCACCATGGGGGCTTTTTTTTCATTATTGATATATCTGTAATTTTCATCTGCCCTTTATTCTGCATGTATATTTATATGTGAGTATTTTTTTTCCCACAAACCTGCAGTGCAGTGGAAAGCTAGATTTAAATATTTTCAGACCGACTGTACCCATCATTTGCATTCCACTGACTCATTCAGAGCAAAGACATCTGAGCAGAAATACAGCAGATAAAAGAGAAACCATTAATCCAGGGAAGATTACTGGCACAGAATCTTTATCCTGTATCCTCCCTGAAATGAGACAAAGATCTTACTATGTACATCCCTCTGGCTTAGCTTCAGAAAGTAAGCAATACAGTAGTATAGACATGGTACTTTTTAAAGGCACATTACATTGGTCTGAAACTTCAGTCTTCTGGCAGAGCTCATTGCTGCTGAGGTGTTTTTCAGTGGTTGCTTTCTCAGAAGAGTTTTCAGCACCCCAAAAACTGCTTTCTGGAACCTGCAAGGGTTTAGACAACACTGATCTGCTCCTAAAAAGACAACATGTGTCAGCTGGAGGATAGGGACTGTTCTGCAGCAACATGAGTTACACACGTATTTTACAGGGTCTTGCTTCTGCTGACGCCTCATCTCGATGTGAGCTCTAAGTGCTAGTTAGCTTTTAATGAACCTAATAAGGCTAAAGTTTTCCAGATCCTGGTGCTTCAGTTCTGGAAGCAGGGGGGGAAGGTTTGGCCGAGGATGTTGAGCAGACTTGCCCTTTTCAGGAGACACTCATTCCAGGTGACTGGGCATATTAGATTTCAGAGCGCGGCAGGCTTTTATCTCCCTTCCCTATGAATGTGGCAGGCTGCAGTTGCTTTTCCTTTTGCTGGTTGTTTGTCTCTCACCCTCTGTCTCTGTGATATTGATTCTCAGTTAAAAGAGCTGTGAGGTAGAGCTAGGGAAGCATCCCTTTCTTCTCTGGCAATCGGTGGAAAATCCAGTTGCCACGTGATTACCACGCTGTCTCAGCTGCTGCTGGCCATTGACCATCTCCTGCAGGAGTATTTCTGTGCCATAATAATAACAGAACCTACTTTAGTCATTTAGGACTTCCACTAGAAGCAGCCCAGAGGGTTGGATGGTTTTCTGGAGGTAGCTCCATGTGTTTGTGGGCTTATCTTGCTATGGTGTGCATTCAGCTATGAAATAAAATTGCAGGAAATGATTCAGTTTTGAATCATTCTATTTAGACTGGCAGAAGCCGAAAACCCTCCTGTGAGCTACAACAATGTGGACTGCTATTCAGATGGGAAATGTAAATACTTCAGCATGCCTGATCAGTTGGACTAGAAGTGCAGGCAAACTGCTCTGCAGTGTGGATTCTCAGCTTTTATTCCAGACAGTTTTGTTCCTCCAAACCCTCTTTTTCAGGTGAAAAATGTTTTCCTTTTCTTGTCCCTGTGCGGGGTGTATGTATATTAAGACCTTTGGAAAATAGCTAAGCACAACAGGAACCAAGACCTGAAGGAAGCTTCTTTCTAAACAATCCATCATCCTCTTCCAGTTCAGAGCAGAAGAATATTTAGGTACATGGAAAAAAACCTTGCTGTTATGGAAAGTTCAGCTTACCAAGAGTAAACCATGATCTCTTTGTTGTTTTAAACTGACAAAAAGTGAAGTCAGAAGCAAATCTTGTTTCTTCCATAATCCAGAGCCCACGGTCTGCAATGGCTTTCACCCTCACACTAATAAAGTTCACATTATCCATTAAGGGTGATTTGATTTCAGGTGTCAGCTTAGAGATCTGGGTAATAATCCTTTTTCATTAGGAACTTCTTCCTAATGGAGTAGTGTTTGCCTGTTTTTAACTGCATCTTCTTCTACTGTAAATATCAATTATCTCTCCTGCTCCTTGCCAAGGTGGCATCCTGTCACCTTGCCAAATATTGAAATAGGAAGGTTTATTTATTGCACAGGATACTTAAAGGAAAAAAAAAAAAAGAAAAAAAAAGAAAAAAAAAGCAAGGATATGTCTTTCAGTGTGCCCTCTTGATGTTGGTTGTTCCTTAGATTTGAGAAGCAAAAGTGGAATTCTGATAATCCTGTGAGTTCTTCACACTTCCTGCCAGAAATGGCTCTTTTCTGCCTCTCCTCTGGATGCTGTCTCCAGGGCCTGTGCCTTTCTTCCTTTGAACCACAGATATTTGTTTTGTATTGTGCCACCTTTGTTTAGGGTTTGACCAAGTGACATTACAGATGGGAGGTGGGAGGGAGAACTTGCAGGAGAACCTCAAGTAATCTTAGATCAGCTTGTTGTCAGCTGCACTGTGTTCCTATGCAGCATGCTCATTCCTCTTTTGATGTCTCTGCAGATGTTTTAGGCTTTACATGAAAAAAAAGTATTTATATGGACACATTACCTCAGCTGAGATGGTGTCATTGTGATGTATTCTTTACATACTATAAAAATTGCTGCTCTGTTCCTCCTACAAACTTAGCATTTCAATGATCAAGGCAGATAAAGCTCTGGAAGTGAAAGAGAGGTCCAAGGTCACCTCTGCAGGAAAGCAGCTGAGCACATCTCCCATCCTGTGGCCAGGTGACAGTCTGTCCTATCTCTTTTAAAACAGTTTTGATAAGAGGACATTCTACAAATCTGAGAAACAGGCACTGCCCATTTCCATACTTGCAGGAAGGGTGTCCTCAAGTGAGGAAGCTTGATTACAAAGTGTGCTGAGTATGCAAGGGAAAGAACGAAGTATTACACTTGCCACAGTCCTGATTTTTGTTCTTTTCTTCCACTATCTAAAGGAAATAGGGTATGATCTTTGTTCCAGTCATTTCAAACAGTTTTCAAACTGGTGCAAGAGAAGATGTTTGGACAGGACCAGGACTTTTTCTTTTGCATGTCTGTGTGTGCACATGACTGTGAAAGATCTGATTTTGCAATCATCACATGCATAAAATTAAATCTATCAGCAATCATTCACACATTGCAGGCTGGGGGTTACTGGTCACTTGCCACAGAAAATAAATCTTTCAAGGTCCTGCAGAAACCATCCTCTGGAGTTCCTTTCATCTCATACGGCATCCCAGAGCAGTTTTGCTAAGCCATGTTTCCCTCTCAACTCATGAGGATGGATAAGGCTGAGGAAAGACCTGCAGCTTGGCAGCTTAGTGAGAAAGAGGAGCTGAGATCCTCCCTACCTCATGGTATAGAGAGCACATCAATGCCAGGAGTTGCACGTGAGAATAAATGGAAGAATAAGAGATCCCTGCATGTTGCCATGGAGCTCTTCTGTCTGGACTTCAGGCATGCTGTAACATACGATCCTTCTCTTTGTCCCTGTTGTAGGCAGCCCTAGTTAGTCTTGACAGCATTACAGTGCTCAGCAATCAGTGTTATCCCCAGAAAACAGCTCGGTTAGTTTCAGCAGAGCCATCCCTGGGGCTTGCATGCCCTCACTCTTTGCTTGCACACTGCTTCCCAGACCACCATGCTGTGCCACTTTCCTCAATCCTCACAAACACTCCTGCACCAGCACAGGGCTGAACATACTGAGGAAAGCTCTTAAAAAAAAAAAAAAAAAAAAAAAAAAAAGAAGCAAAAAAATTATGCAGGAGATAGCTGTGATTTTTTTTTAATAATTCATTTATTTGCCAATTCTGCTTTACCCAGCTTCCGTCTCATGGTGTCTGTAACTTGACTTTATGAACTTTCTTTTAAATCAAGTGCTTCCAGACATTAAATGGTGGAGTGGAGGAAGAACCACACATGTTTTCAAGGAAAATTAATACTGATAAGGTGCTGGCCACTGTCTGTCCTGTTATTGTTAGAATGCACATTTTCTCCCTAGAGTGGAAAGCACCTTCTGATGGAGTGCTCCTTATGTTGAAAAATGGCAAGCATTAAGGACTCCATGCCACTTCATTGCTAAAATATTTACTAGAGCAGGCTCTCTTCCTCCATCTGAAAGTGTGGTGTATTTATAGGAGCATCCTGTAATGGAGCATCCTGCACTGAGCAGTATTTTTGAAGAATAA
This sequence comes from Anomalospiza imberbis, assembly GCF_031753505.1. Lineage (NCBI taxonomy): Eukaryota > Metazoa > Chordata > Aves > Passeriformes > Viduidae > Anomalospiza > Anomalospiza imberbis. Next base: position 69,320,437 of record NC_089721.1, read on the forward strand.
GGCAACACTGTGTGTGAAGGGGTGGGGTTAGGGTTCTCCCCTGTGTTGTCCCCTCTGTTGGCAGGTGCTGGCAGCACGCAGGGGACTGCAGGAGCTGATTGACTGGAGCAGATTCCCTCTGGTATGTGAAGTCTGCGAATCCCCTGCAGGGGATGGGAAAGACTCACAGGGCTGAGGAATTTCACTTCTGGGATCTCTGTGTGAAATTGCAGGGAAGGATCAACTTTGAGCAAAATGGGGGATGTTTAGGTTTGTGGTTTTTTTGTGGGTTTTTTTTTTTTTGTTTTTTTTTTTTTTTTGTTTTTTTTTTTTTTGTGTGTGTGTGTGTGTTTTGTTTTTTTTTTTTTTTTTTAAGTTGTCGCTAAAATGTCAGATCACAGGGCTCCCTGCCCATGTAAATAGTGCAGGTCAGATCCTCAGCTGATATGCAGTGTCGATGTGCTCTCTGTAGCAGCTGGGAATCCTGGGCTGGTGGGCATGGGAAGATTCCTCCCCTGCTCCGTGGCTGTGGGTGCTGGAAACAGCTAGAACAATTGAAGATGGAGGTCACTGAAATGACAAGAACAACTCTTGTGATCTGGTGTTGTCAGCACAAACACAGCAATTGATTGAAAAGTGTCTGCTTACCAGGCAGCAAAGAGCGCAATTAGAACTGAAATAGCGAGAGGGTCTATTTCAGAGTTTTATGATTCCAGCTTGCACCACCCCACTAATTTTAAGTGCTGATGATTTTTCTGTCTGGGCTGGAGTCAGCTGGGGACCAAGAGCCATCTGGGACTGAACAAAACTCAGGGTTTCTCAGATCTTCTGCTGTTAAGAATGTGATATTAACACACCCTAAAACTGAAGTGCAGTCCTCTGCTCTACCTTGGGCATTAGCAAAGATCACTGCAGGGTGTGGCTGGGTACTGCTTAAACTTTACTGGAAACTATGAGTCTGTCTGGAGCCACCAGGTCCCCTGCATCAGAGCATCAGAGGTACATGGTGGAGTTTTCCCAACTGGAAGCCTGTGTCAGGGCTTGAGCTGGACAGCATTTTGGGAAGGTGTGAGTGATACAGGATACCAGAGACCATGTTAAGGCCTATGAGGTATGTGGGGACTCTTGGCAGCTTGCTAATGTTGAAGGTCAGATGCTTGAGCTCTGAGTGGCGTAAAGAAAGACTTTTAGACAGACAAGGAGGCTTTCTTGTTCTCCTGATTTCCTAGAAATATCATATTTGAGAAAAGAGTAGACGTGGTGTCCCAGTGGAGGAATAGTGCTTGGGAATAAGTAAGCAAAGTGAGCAGGGTCAGGTTTATGAGTGCACTATCTGGGGACAGTCAGCAGGCAGGGCAAAAATGACTTATCACCTGAATGGAAGGAAATGGTGTCTACAGAAGAGAGCTCTTTTGCAGGCAGCTTTTTTTGGTGTGTGTGCTAAAGTCTGTTGTTTGAGGAAGAGCAAACAGACCCCTGGCGTGGGTGAATTCCACATGTGAAGCTCCGTGGCTTGGAGCACCACTGATCACACTGCTCAGCACGTGGATCGAGTCTGAGTCAGAACTTTCCACAAAGTGTTCAGTGAGGAGCACTCTGATCTCTTAATAAATATTAGCAGTACAGAAACAGCAGTGCAGTGCAATGTTCAACAGTCAATTACTTGAAGGGCTGCTTTATCAAGTAAGAATGTGTAAAAGATTTTCTCGGATTCTTGTGTCAGTGCTTAGGCTGGAATGTTTGCTGCAAGAATCACAGTGTTAACCCTGGATATATCCCAAGCTGAGTAAATGTAATTTTTAACCATCTACGCTGAGGGTTGAATTTGCTGAATGCACGTCTACACAGTGCTAAATGCAACATTAAAATTTGTGTGTGCCCATGGCATTGACAATCTCTGTTGACTTTATGGGGAAACACAGCGCCTCTGATGATGGGATGATGATCACAACTACCTCTCCATGTTCTTTTATTACCCCCTCATCCCACCCAGACTTGCTCTCTGGTAAAAGGTAAAACTCTGCACCATTTATTCCTGTTGTGAACAGCTGCTGTACTTTAAGAAAGGAACTGAAATCTTCTACTCACTCAGTTGAATGTGACATTCTCCTGAAAATCAGCCCAAGTTCACTCCAGGGGTGGCTGCCTCTCCCAGTCGGGTGAAGGAGCAATTGTGCTATTTAGTTTGCACGAAGGTGGCAGAAAGCAGAAGTGGATTTGAGCACTGCTGTCTCACACTGAGCAGCATGAGAAGCCTTTTTGCGAAGCCTGGTTGCAACTGTGAGGAGCTGCTGGTGACTCCAGCCACTGCTTGCTGTGAGCAGAGGTGACTTCTGTACCCCTCCTGTTGCCAAGTGTTTTGGTGCTGACTGCAAGCAGTTATCACTATTTTCCTGCTTTTGTTGCAGCCATTTTTGCTTGGCATCAGCAGTCATTTCTAACTATCTGACAGGTTTGGAGGGCTCTGGAGGTGTAATGCAGTGCTGTTGCAACAGATTCTAGATGCCTGTTTGAAATAACCAAGCCAACATAAGAATTAAACTCCGTATACAGAAGTCATTACCACAGAGGAGTGCAGCTGTGGTGAAAGTAGTCAGGCTGCAAGGAAAGATCACATAAAAATGTTCTTCAGTGATGCACAAATAGGTAGACAACACCACCTCAGAATACCCAGTTCTTGAGTGGGTACTTGAGGAGCTTGCTTTTCCTGACTTATTCTACATCATGAAAACAAAAAAGGAGATCGGGTCATTTTATTCTGGAAAGCATTTTTCCTGTCTCTTTGGCTGTCACATGTATTTAACTTTAGTGCCCTCAAGGACAATGTGGTGGATCAGCATGCTAAGGTCTACCGTCTACAGCCTGTAGTTTTTCATTTCACATTGCTTTAAGAATGGTCCTCTTTGTTTCCATTTTGAGACACGGCTGAATTCTTACATGTTGTCTGATCTTCAGGCTCAAATACCCAAGAGAATAGGCAGCTGTGAATCAACCCTCTGTGTGCTTTCTAGCAGGTAGTCTAGCAAAGAAGGCAGTATGCTTCTTATTTCTTTAAATTGATCGGGATCTGAAGGAAAATACTTTAATAAAAGTCTCATGAATGATTATTTTCTTCCTGCTGATGATTCTGAATTGCATGCAGAAATATAAGAACGTTTTAAGAAAGCCCTGTGGGTTTAAACCCAATTCTTTAGATTTATAATTAAAGCTCATTGTCTTTATGCTATCCTACACCTTATGAGAAGGATCACCTTCCTAATTACACAGTACCAGGAGGTTTGTCACATGCTTTTGCTCAGCATTATGGTACACAGTTGCTCTATTTTTTTTCTTCTCCTTCTCCTTCTTCCACAGATTCAATATTATGTTTTGGAAATTGAACATAATGATTTTTCTTTTTTTTTGAGGCCAGATGTTTCACTCTGCTCTGTTAAGTCATATTGACATACTGCCATGAAATGGAAACAACTGTTAGTTTTAACATTGCTCCGTAGCTTTATTAAAAGGTATGTCTCATGAATCTTAATTCCCCACATACACGCTATCTTCCTCACTCCTCCCCTCTCCCCCATTACACTTCTTTCTTTTCCTGCCTAAAGAAGGAGGAATATTAAAATTTCCTTGCTGCTCTGAGTGGTTAATGAGGTTCTAGGTAGCGTAATGAATATGCACTGCTATTGATTCCGTGCGCGCGTGCGTTTGTGTGTTCGTGTCTTTAATCACAGCTGGAATGCAAAATCAGGCTCCACCTTTCAACTCTATCTCCATCATGCTGAGAGAGTGAGAGAGAGCGAGACTGAGACTGCTAGACAGCTCGAAAGAGATTGCAGCTCAGATGTCCTGGAAAACAGCAAATCCCTCAGACCTGGCAGATTCCGTTACCATGAGAACTGCAGATATTTCCATTGTGATGGCTTGCTCTAGCAGCCATCTGTTACACCCATTTGATTAGGAAGTACAGTTCAGCTTCTATGGGATTTTCACTGCACCTTATCCCATGGCAGCGTACAGAAACTCTCTCTCTCTCTCTTTTTATATGCTAAACTCAATGTTTTTAAAGTGTTGTAATTTACTGAGGCTGAAGGCATTTAATGAAATGCTGGGAGGAGGTCACTGAGGGACAGTATCTCTGAGAAGAAAGAAGCACATGAGATATGTGAAGGGGATTAGCATCCAGTATATAAATAAGATCAGCCCAGAAATTAGCTGTATTTAGCAATTCCTCATCCTTGCCAGGGAGAGGAGCTTGATATACAGACCTCCTGAAGCCATAATAAAATTAGTAATTGCCTCCTGTTAGTTAATCCCACTCCATATATATTTATTGTATGCCTGCAATAAATGCATACAGCAGATATATTTCAGGTCTTCTGTAAAAAAGGGGAAGGTGATGACTCTCCCCAGATGCCTGAAGTGCTGCAGTGGCTGCACTGTGTAACAATTAGATTGGCTCTAAAAAATTAATGGTGCCATTTGACTTTTCATAGACGCAGAACAACCTTAAACTTTCTTGAAGGTTTTCTGTGATTTACTGATTAAAACAATTGTTTGGAGTAGTTGAGTCCCTTGGTGTAAATTAGTGGTGGAGGAAATGGTAATGGCACATCAAATGGATATAAAAACAAAGGAGTCCCCTTCAATTAAAACTCTTCAGACATTCTTCCTAAGTGGCTGACATTCCAGATTCAGGGTAATCTTATGTGTGGCATAGTTGCCTCAAGTATCTTAAAATGACTGAAGGTCTTGTAAACTCAGTGAAGCTAATTAAATGCTCACACACTGAAATGAATTTCTGATTGCTGCTAAGGAGGCATTGAGGTCAGCTCCTCTTTTCATTGCCCACACTTTATGGCCAATGCCAGATACTAAATAAATCAGATCCTCAGAATCAGGGGCTCTGTGGTTTTGTTCTTCTTATATATTCTCCCACCCGGCTGAACATAATTCCTTATCCGTCTTCATCTCGGCATGAAAAGTTTTCTCTTCTATTGTTTTTCCTCACATAGCACCAGATTACCATGGAGAAGACTATGATATCATAAGAAATGAATGAGCATGTTTCTCACCATGGGTGAAATATACATTCCAGACCTAATAAAGTCAGGATTCATGCAATGGGCCTGGTAAAATGAGCTGCTTAGTTAGTGTAAATAGAAATGATTCTTCTTTAGGTCTCTGCTTCAGCAAAGTGAGTTCTTAGGCACATGGAGACACATAAGAACATGTTTAATAGCTTTTCTGAATAGGGATTGTTCCTAAAATGTTTTGCTGCATCTGGGCCCACAAACTTTTTTTTTTAAAGTAAAATTTCCACTCTTTTTTATAATAATAAAAGATTTTCTTGTTGATCGTCTTTGCAGCAAATTTGAACTTTCACTTCTTGCAGCCTCTCATCTCACATAATCCTGGAGGCTGAGCTAGAGAGAAGAGAGTCCTTTTTTTTTTTTCTTCCTTTAGACAGGGTACTTGTTTTATGAATGTGGTATCTGCCTTTGACAGGCAGCAGATGTATGGGAGCCCTGAAATCTGAAACAATAAATACCATTCAGAGTCTCACCACTGAACCTTCTTATAGTACTGCCTTTGTTAAATGAAACATTTACAGGAATACCATCCCCCCTTTCCCACCCACCTTCAAGGCTAGGATCTGAACCATGTTTTTAAAGTAAAGGTTAAGTACCTGAGGCATGAACAGTTGACATACAAAAGAAACTAAAGTAAATTTATCATTCGTTTGCCAGCTATGAGGTGTGTCGAGGGCTTTTTCTTTCTCTTTGTAATGCATGAGAAAACAAACCTGGGAAGCGTATGCAAGGAATATTTCTTTTCTACACTGGAATGTTAACATTTGCACCTTCTGACTTAATACTGTGTATTTCTTCAGAGTCATCAATCTCTTGAGAGTCATCTTGCCATCTGTACCAGCATTGCTCCAGGCTTCCATATGAAAGTCCAATCTGGCGGTATAAATAGTGGATAATGAAGAGTAGGTGTTAAAGTTTCTGACTGGTTGGAAGATGAGTCTGTGTCTATGAAAGATCCAAATTCACGTGTTAAACAAACAAACAGAATCTATGTTAACATGGAAGTTCAACCACAAAGAGCATGATGCATGTTTGTTCTCATACCCTCTCCCACTCTCTGTGGCTTTTCCTCAATTTTTTCCCTTTATCTTTCTCATTTTTATAGAGTTCACCCATGATCTATGAGAAAAATGTTCTCTGACCACAACATTACACTTCGGAGATTACAAACTGGGGCAGCTTGTTGACTTCCTATAATGTAAGGTTCCTTTTTCTCCCTCTCTCCTTTTGCTCCAGGAAAGCTATAACTACATAGATTAGCAAAACTTTTGCAAGAATGGATGTAAAACAGATTTATCTCAGTGTCAGCTTTATCTGATCCATTTGGTCTTGCAGAGTTTGGATGGTTTCCTTTGTTACAATAACCAGCTTTCAAACATCTATATCCTTAGGGTATTAAATGTCAGCCTCTAGTGTATCGTTCAAGGATAAAAGATTGACAATACTGAAGTACTTTTTTTTTTCCCTTATTTTCTTTTTTCCTCTTCTCCATCACTGGCAGAGTCTTTACACTGCACACCACTGCTGACCCCAGAAGTGACCCACAGGAACTACTGGCAAAAGGAGTGAAAAGGTATTTCAGCTTGTAGGCATTAGAAACTCTCTTCATTAATAGCCTTTTTGCAGACTTTTCAGATAGATTTCCTGTCATTGTGATGAGGATATATTTGTAACGAGTCCCTTAAGTAAATGGCCAGTGGATAATTAATTGAACGAACTAGGACTTTCCGTACAGTATTTTTTTCTTTTATTTTTCTTTTTTCTTTTTTTTCTTTTTTTTTTTTTTTTGAGGTGGGAAGGAGGGAAGACTTCCACATGATCTCTGTGCTGGGTGTACAGCTCATTGCTATCTGTTGGCCAACTATTTTAGCCCTAATTCAAATAAAACTCTTAGGCATTCTGTTGAGAGAGGTAGATTTTTTTTGTTTTGGCTGGCATCAGATTGACTGCACTTTTCTGGGTGAGGGGGTTACTACCCTGAGCCTTATCACACTGAAAAAGTGTTGCTAAACCTGATCTTTCTGGAAGAGGCAGCTCGGAAAACAACATTTGGGTCAGTATTGATATCCACACTGTTGATTATATGACGATAATTCTGGTTATAATTCACCTTGTCACTCCCATCAAGCAGACTCCAGTCTCCCAAATATGTGACACCAGTGGAAATCTACAGTGAAGCTAAATTAGGCTTTTTTTTGTATTTCATTCTTAGATTGCCTTCTTAGCACTGGCCATCAGCCTCTTCAATTAAAAGTTTGCAAACATGCATTCCTAAAGTAATTTCTGACCTTCACAGCTGGTCTTGAGGCAGCTGTAGTTGAAATTTTTGAGCAAAGTCTATTTCCCTCTCTCAGGGGCCTCCACTTTTTCAGTTTTGGAAATGACTTATTAACTTTGCAGCCACTGGGACAACTCTCCAAAGGAAAAAACTTTCTTGATGAACATGCACAATTTTCCTCTGCACATCAAAGAGTTCAGATTTTCACTCCACTTGTCAGAGACTACTGATAATTACTTTTATTAACCATCTCACAAATAGCAAATGTGTGAGGTCAAAGAAGTCTCATTTGAACTTTATGGTTTCATGTGTGAAAAAGAAATGCTTTTAAGAGTAACCATGAGTGTTGGGTAAGGAGCCATAATTTTCTCAGTAAAACAGAACCCATTAAGAAGATAAAGATATTGGGGTGCTACTCAAGTGCTTCTGAGATTGTGTTCTGACAATTACTTACAGGTGTGTTTAAAACTACTTGTCTCTGTATGCTGCTTTGAGGAATAAATGTGCTTTACTACATCTTTCATTATTTTCTGTTAAAAAGGGTATGCCAAATTAAAGGTCTCATTTCAAGCTTGGTCAGATTTACAGGGTGGTTTTTTTTGGGTTTTTTTTTTGTTGTTTTTTTTTTTTTGTTTTTGTTCTTGTTGGTTTTTTTTTGGGGTTTTTTTTGTTTTGGTTTGTTTTTGTTTTGTTTTGTTTTGTTTTGTTTTGTTTTTGTTTTTTTTTTTTTTTTTTTTTTTTTTTTTGTTTTTTTTTTTTTTTTGTCCTCACAGTGTTGGACGTAAAGCACAAAAAAGTGAGATAATCCTAATCTCACTTGTGCCACTGTAAATCAGGGTGAGTTTTGCTGAAACCAGTGGAATTATCCCACTCTTTTAAGCAAACTAAGGAAAGCTAGGTATTTGAGTTCTGTGCCAGTGCTTCCTTCTGTTTGGCACTTGTGATCTGCTCTGAACCAAGCTAACAAGACACAAAAAAACCCCAAAAACCCAAACAAAGAACAAAAATCACTGAAATAATGTCATTTTGGGTGTCTAAATGGTTGTCTCTGAATTTCAGCGATGCAGTAGTTGAGATCTTTAGACATCAAGCTTCCTAGAGCATGCCTCCTCATCTTCCATCCATCCATCCATCCATGCATCCATCCATCCATCCATCCATCCATCCCTGCTGGAGACGTGGTTGCCCTGATATTTTTGGACTCTTTTAGACCTGGAGGTGTAAGCTGGAGCAGCCCAAGAGTCCTGAGTACAAATTCCTGATTCACCACTGGCTCCTGCTTTAAACATTTCCTCCAAGGCCTTTAATGTGTAATGTTTAAGCCTGTCTCTGCCTTTAAGTCTTGAGATAAGTCATTTATGGGAAGCAGACATCTAGGCTATCTTACCCTTTTCTTCTGTGCATTGAAGGCAGTGAAGGTTGCAATATTAATTGCTGCATCAGCAACTCCAAGATTTAATGTTTTTCCCCATTCTGCAGGCAATGTATCTCTTGCTTGATTTCCCACATAGTCTTCACTTTCACAGCCATCTGAATGATAAGCGACAATAATGTCTCTGGAAGTGATCCATAAATCATATTCAAATCCACACATCCAAATGATCCTATTTTTAATCTCTAAACTACTGTAGTCTGTGCTTGCTAGTGCATTTCAGTTGGAAGCATTATGCTCCCCACCTACATATTTCCTTGAAATCTGTGCTAATGCACATCCCTCCCCTCCCCCCCAAAAAAAAATGAAAAAAAAATTCTACCTGGATCTTGAGTAATAACACATAGAAAAACTAAGGACAATGAAGGCCTCTCCAAGTGAATTGAAGTACTTACATGAATTACAAATAACTCAGTGTTTTATCAGGATCTATAGAGGGAATATGAATGGTCTTGAGTTTACGCCATGGCATTAGAGTGGAGAGTACTTGAATTGTCTTTGTTCCTTTTCCACAGAGTTTCTGCTCAAAGTCCCATCCAGCCTGGCCTTGAACACTTCCAGGGATAGGGAAGTGTTCTTCCCTATCACAGCTTCTCTGATCAACCTGTGCCAGGGCCTCACCAGATTTTATTTTGTATCAAAGCGTATAAATAGTTCCAGGACACTGTGAACTTTCTATCCTGGAACATCCATCATTTGTTGTTGTGGTCTTTATGGAGGTATTCCTGGAACAAATGCTTTTGCTTTTTTGTGGCTACAGCTGACACTTCCTTTCCTTCTTTAGCTGCCCTCAGCCAGTTGGCTGGGGACTTCTTGAGATAAAATTAGAAGTGGTGCCAGGCTTCACCCAGCTGATGGCTGGCAACCCTATACTACAATGGTTATATGCCTTGTGAACGTTTTTAGGGATCCCTTGAATCCCTTGCATGTCCAGGTCTGCAGTCCTCAGCACAAGGAGATGGATGGACCTGTGGGACCAGGTCCTCAGGGGGCCACAGAGATGCTCAGAGAGCTGGAGCTCCTCTGCTGTAAAAACAGGTTGAGAGAGCTGGGATTGTTCAACTTGAAGTGAAGGCTCTGGGGAGACCTTGCTATGGCCTTCCAGTGCCTGAAGGGAGCTTAGAAAAAGGAGGGAAAGGGACTTTTTATACAAACAGACAGTGACAGACAGGGGGCAATGGTTTTAAACTGTAAAGGGCAATTTTAGGGTGGGTGTTAGGAAGAAATTCTTCACCGTGACACTGGTGAGACCCTGGCAGAGGCTCCCCACAGAGGTTGTGAATGTCTCATCTCTAGAAGTGTTCAAGGTCAGATTGGACAGGGCTTTGAGCTGCCTGGTCAGATGAGTGGCAGAGAGGTAGGAACAGGGTGACCTTTAAGGTCCCTTCCAAGACAAGCCATTCCATGATTCCATGATCTGAAAGCTCATGCTTGTGTCTGGCCTCTTCCTTGCAACTGGGTACCAAAGGAGAAAGGGAAAAAAACTCTTTTTCAGCATCCACGCCCACAGGTGAGTTAAAGCAGACTGTGCACTCCTTGTCCACCCTGTGGGTGTTGCCTCTGCTGGAAGATGGGAAATGGGCAGCTCTGACTGCTGCTCCTGCATCTGCCCGTCATGTGGCCCCAAGCAGCAGGTGCACATCCCCTCCACTGCCAGGGCACTTCATTAAGCTGACATCCCCTGAGGCACACAGCCTCCATAGTGCTACCCAGGCTGGAGAGATGCCTAATAAACTCAGTCCTGACCAGAATGCTAATGGGCTTGTGCCTTCAAAATGTTCTGTGCCCATTGCACATGTTTCTGTCTACGTGATTACTCTGGTTACTGGGGAGAGGGGATTTTTCCTTCCTCCCAGAGAGTATTTTTTTAATGTATAAATGGGATTCTCAGAATATCTGACTTGGGGTTTCTGACTTGTTTTCAACTAAGTTGTAATTCTGGGTGTCAATGAGGTATATAATATCTAAAAGGATGTTGGAATTATTCTGTATTAGACAGGCTTCTGATCACAATATCTCTTATCAGCAGTGCTGGACTTCCAAGCAGTCATGTAATGTCAGTTCTGAGCCTCCACCTTCTGAGCCTCCACATTCAGTGGGTGCCTGAACTAAATATGCAAACCAAACTGAGAAATTTGATAAAATCTCTGTGCAGGGGTTTTAACCATGCTCAACCATTTGCAACCATGCTAATGGGGGAATGTGAGTTATTGTCTTGACTTTTGCATTGTCAGACTCACTGTTAACAGTATTGCAGGACTTAATTTTTTTTTGTTGTTTCTGTTGAAAGCAAATCAATATGGAAGTTTTTTTATGTGATAATCTCTCTTAATAATATTAGTAGTTGATTACCTTTTGGGGTTAAAAAAAGGGAAATGATCCTTTATCAAATAGGGCAATGATTGCTTAACAATATCTAAATTATTTATTGTGGCTTTTCATATGGTTTCCATCCAGCATTAGCTGAAGTGGAGATTCTCAGTTGAGATTCTCAGTCCTATCAGACTTCCACCTATCTCTAGCTTTTTTTTAAACCAAATTCAGCCTTTGCGGAATTGCAGTGGGTGAATGACCAAATCTTTGCAAATGAGGCTTCATTCAGCAGCAAACAGACATGGACTCAAACCAGATATTATTTGCTGGACGTCTACACATCCAGAAATAGGTATCTGAGTGAGAATAAGAAGTTTTGGTAGAGTAGACTATAGAAGAAATCAAACTTGGGTTCAAAGTCCAGGATGGACTCTCAGATGTCTCTGGGATGCAGCTTTTTACAGACCTTGAACATCTCAGTGCTGGTAAGAGCACTGATGTTATTTTTCTCTGCAGGTGCAAAGGGAAGTATTTCAGTCTTTCTCAGCTGATGTGGGTGCAGACAAAAGCTATGTTTTGGCTGTGCCCTTTTGAGTCAGGGTTGGCAGCTCCCCTTTCCATCAGGCAGCACTGTAGAGACAGATAAGGATCCCCATGGAGGCAGTAAGGATCCCCATGGAGGCAACAAGGATACTAAACAGGGCTTCCATCCTGCAACAGAACCTGCAGTAGTTTCCTTCCACAGTGCATACCGGTGGCAACATTTTCCTGTATCCTTGTTCCTTTGGGGCAAATAAAAGCAACACTAACTATTGCAGTGAGAAAAGAAAAAGCATTCACCTCTAAATTATATATTTTTTCAAGTTTAAAAGTATGTAATTTCACAGGGAACACTCTGGGACTCTTCCTGCTGTGCAGCCATTGCTCAATTTCTCCCAGCAGTGGTTCAGGTGCCTACAGTTCTCAAAGTGCTGAGCAGCCCCTGAGGAAGGCAGGGCTGGTGTTGAGCTGACAGCTGATCCAGGATTTTGGCACGGGGCTTGGAGCGCTGGGACAGGGAGGGGTTTTGCTCCAGGGCTCCCAGTGCTCTCACAGCTCCTCTGTGTGAGGCTCCTGCTTAAGCAGAGCTCACTGTGCAGGGGATGCATCCTATTGACTTGGCCAGCACCAAGCAGTTAATTCAAACGAGATGGCAGGGCCTCTCTCTGACCATCTTTCCTGCTCCGATTAAAAAAAAAAAAAAAAAAAAAAAAAAAAAAGGTAAGAAGCAAGGTTTGAACCCAGCTTCTACTCTAAGGGTGAGGTAAGAAGGCAGGGAAGAAAGTGAAAAGTTTATTTGTTTTAGAGATGAGGATCTGTTTAACAGCTACAGAAGAATATGCTTTCATGAGCAACAGAGTGAAGAAGGACTGGAAAGATGGTCAGGATAATTTATAAGAATATACAGTGAAAATAAATGCTATCTAATAAATTCCAAAGCTGAATGGTATTTGGAGTTGAAGGTTTAAAAAGCAAACACCAGTTATTGTGGAAGATTTATAAGCAGAATACACTTCAAGTCTTAAGCAGAATAGTTGGAAGGAGAAAGACATTGTTGAGTCAAAGTGGGAGGCTCCAGCTCTGTTAGTTGTCCTGGAAAAAGTAATGGAGGGAGAAAGAAAGGAAGAAATTGGTTAAACAAGTCATGTGGTTCTAGTGTATTTTTTTTCCCAGAAAAGTTTTTTGGGATGTTGAAGGAAAGGGGAACTGCCAGGAAACAAGAAAGCTGGTGGAAGGACTATGCAAACAACATCATAAAACAGACTGTCTCCAGAATGCAGCTCCATGTATTAATTGCAGGTGTGCAGCTGAGCTAATGCAAAGATGTGAGTGGGAATGAACTGTGCAAAAGAGTATTTTTCTGTACTCCCCAGCTCCAAACCAGCTTTGTCTGAGTTATGCAGTGCTGACTTTGTCAATTTTCATGTACTCCAGCTCCAGTTGCTACCTCCAGCCCCCAGGAAGGTTCAGCCACCTTGTTATTAATTACATTAGTCTGAGTGTTCTGAGATACCCAAGCAAGTCTGGGCTTCAGCAGGTTGAAATCTAAAAGCTCTCCTTATTTTAGAGCGATGCCAGCTGCTCTTCCCTGACCACCAGCCCAGATGGAGATCATCCAGCCTATCCAGAACGAAGCCTTCCCAAGCACAGTGCTGCCCATTTGTGGTGATGGACACCAGGCTGCTGAGAGTGGTTACATGAGCAGTGGGTTCCTGGGACTGCGAGAAAGTTACCCAGGAAAATCTAATCTTTAAGAACAGAATGAAGCTTGGATGTCAGCCTTTGATTAGAGCTGGCTGGTAATGCTCCATGGAGGTTTTTTTTTTTTCCTTGGGGACAAAGTAGGTAAGTGTGTGAGAATGTGTGTGTGTGTGTGTACTTGGAGGTGTGCACTCCAGTTTGTTTTCTTTTTTTCTTTTTCTATTAGAGTAAATCTTATTTTCTCTCCAAAATGTTCTTTTTTTTTTCCTTTTCTCCCCTCAATAAATTACTTTGTTCCCTCTCATAACCTAAATATTCCTATAAGATGAGGAGGAGCAAGGGAATTATTTAAACCTATTTTAAAATTCTCTATGAAAAATGACATTTTTTGCTCACTATCTCTGATATACATCTACAGACACAGACAAGTTTTCCAGCCACCTATGAATACATTGGCATTGTCATGTCCCTACTCCCCTTGCCCTTTCCTTTTCTCTAACTTTCAGCTGTGTTTAGTAAGTTGGCTTCCCTTGCTCATACATCATACCTTCCAACCCTCTTATCTTTATCACTGTTCATTGTAGTCACTCTATTTTATTGACTTCCTTTTTATATTGAGTTGCCTAAAACTGATCACAGTTTTCCAAGAGGGGCCTCACCAGGGCTATGTATGGAGGAATTATTACCTCTGTAGTCTTGCAAGTAATTCTGCTCCACATCCCGGTATGGTATTTGCCTCTTTGTGCTACAGTCTCTCACTGTGAGCTCATATTTAATCTGTCATCCACTATCACTCCCTAAATAAGTCCTGCAGCACTTCCCCTTTGGTAATAAAAACACAGAAAAATGTTTGAAGAAAAAAGTAAGTTATCCCCTTGGGTGGCTCTTGGAGCAAACCAGGGTTTCCATACAGCTGGAGAGACATTGAAACACAGCCTCACACTCTGCTTCCACATATCTGGACTTCACTGCTCTAATGCCAAGAGTGAAAGCAAAGATGGCATTTCCTATTTTTACATGTTTTCTTAATATTTGCCGGTCACAGCCCAGAGCATTGATAGAGTGGAGGAACACAGTATCAACTTTTAGAGTTCATATCTACTAGATTTCAGAAATCCTGCTTTAAGCAGTTTGGAAGGATGTGCTGTGAATGTTGCTTCAGCTACTTGATATTTTATGGAAATCAAGTGAATGCTGCTGCATATGTGAAAAACTAGGACATGACTTGAGTTGTAAATTTGACTCTTCTTGGTCTGGAGAGTTCTCCACTTTCCAGTCTGGACACCTTTCAAGCACAGGTTAGAGTGAGCATTTTCTCAGAACTGACTGTCTGTCTTTCTTTTCTACTGCTGAATTTATTTAGAAGAACTTTGTTGATATTCAAAGTTGAAAAGCCTGCACAGTGTTTAATTTTCTCCTTCTTTTTGGCCAGTGAGTTGTCCTTCCAGAATAAAAATCTTTTCCTTTTTAGTCCATCTGATAATTCAGCATAATTAATCACTGTGAAAAACACCAGTGAGGATTTCTAAACATTATGTGGGGAAGTATGGTAAGAACATATTTACCTTTTGAAGGCTACAGGAATTACAGTGTATCAAATCACAGGGCGTTGCATTTGTGGGTAGTCTGTTATTTTAGTGTTCAACTATTAAGTTTTTCTTTATTTATTTTGAATCAACCTGAGACTGTCAAACCCCAGCAATACAGATTTTACCTTCTTACCATGTTCCTAAGATCTCCCTACCAGTCTCTCTTTTGGTATTCCTGAAGAAAACCAAGCACCACAATCTACAGAGGAGCAGCTCTTGGAATTGCCTGAAGAGTGCAAGAACTGAATGATGCAGGAAGAAAAACTCCATAAATATTGCACAGCACCAGCATTTTTTGAAGTGCTCCCTCATTCCTGATTGCAGTATAAGAGCACACATTCATAAGGCACGTCACCCTGAAATTGATGGGAACCTTTTTGTGGACTACACAATTTGTGTACTAAGCCTCCAGGTTCTTAAAGTGAACCCTTGCTGCTACAAAGAGCTCTTAAAATTACATTTAAATTTGAAATAGAAATCTCCTCTGCCCTGACATTGGAGCAGAGTTATTATTTCCCATGCCTGTCTTCTCTCACTCAGGAAGCCACTGCAACATGAAACCCTCTTCTGATTGTTCCTCCTCCAAATGCCTCTCTCAACTGCCTGAACTGCACTATTTCCTTGTGAAAGGAGGAAAAATATGGGAATTTAGGCAAGCAGAACAGTCCTTGCATTCAGAGTGAAAATGCAAGGTCAAGAAGGGTCTAATTTTCCCAGCCACTAAAATGTGTTTACCTTCTTCCTTCGCCTTGGCACAGGAACAGGTGAAGTGCAACTCCCAATTCAGTAAACTGCTGCAGAATAACCAAGGGCTAAAGGGAGTCCTCATGTGTGCTTTAGGAATCATGAGAAGATGCATTCCTAGCAGTTTAGTCTTGCAGAACCAGTAAGAAGTGGGAACACACCATCATACACATGTGTACAGCTCAGTACATGCAGTTTATTTTAAATCCAGAAACTCAAGAACATAAATCTGCTCATTCTAGAGGAATGACACAAAGGAGGGAACATGACTGTTGAATTTAAGTATAACAGGGTGAGGGGGATAGTTGAGGGAGGCAATTTTTATATAAAGAACTGAACTAAGACAGGAAAAAAATGTTACATGCTCACTGTAGAGATTTTCTTTTTCCTCTGGAAAATAGCTGAAGGTGCTTAAGTACTTGATGGAGGTTCTAGAGCAGCCTGCTGACCAGAAGTGTGCAAGAGAAAGGTCTGGTTGAGTTGAGTTCATTTCCAGGAGAGATTAGGTGGTGTTATTACATGAAGTCACTCACAAGTGCTCCAGGTGTGTCCCCCAGGGCATGCCCAGTGGTTTAGCTGCTCACCTTGAGAATGGAGCTTTTCCAGTCTCCACTGAGAAGGGGACTGAATAAATGAGAATCAGGATGCATGGGTGAATTGCCACAATTGTCTGTCTGCCTCAATTCACTGGCTCTGAATACAACGCTGTGTAAAAGAATGAACAATTTATCTCCTAAGTTTTCAGTAAGATTTCTACAGAAAGGCAACATGATTAGTTTCAGACTGACTCACAGTGCTATTGCTGAAACAAGAACCTTGTTTGAGTTCTGTTTTAAAAGGGAAAGGACTACTGGCATTAAGTCAGAAATATAAAATCTTGAGAGATGCTCTATAAAGGCAACAAGCCTGGACAAGATGGTTGCTTGTCGTTCTTTCAGGTTCTCGAGTTCAAGTTAGCAGTTTCCTTACATGAATCAAAATGTCAGAATGGTCCCTAACTTCAGGTCTTAAAAGGCGAGGGATGATGTGAAGAACTCACACTCTTGTCAAACAGGTACCAGGAGTCCGTTTTGTGCTTTCTTTCTTGATGGTGTTGGTTGTCACCTAAAAAAGAAAGAAAAAAATACAACAGACACATTTTAGTGACAAAAAACACAAGCAAGGAAGAGATGACTGATTGTGTTGAATGTTTCACAGTCAACGTCATAGAGAGTTCTCTCCTTCTGATTTGCAGGTCTTTCACTTCGTCTGAACTTTGTTGTGTGAGTTTTTGAACTGAAAATTATCTTCCTCAGCCAAACTTATCTCAGGTGTTTGGAATGTTTTCTTGGTCACATCCAGACCAGTGCAGGTGATTTGGAGCAAGAAGGGGTTGCTTTGATTTTTTCCTTCATCAGATGACATACCAGGACTCAAAAACAAAGCAGCTGTGTTGGCTGGTGCTACACTGCAGGCATCCAGTAATGTCTGCCAAAGGCTGCATTCCCTTGCAGAGGTCTGTGGCTCACCAGGACTGACCAGGGTCCTGTCCTGAGAAGATATGGGCCTGTGCACTTGAAACAGAGCTACTGTCAGGAGCTGGACAATGTGAAAGGCTTTGTTCAGGCTCTGGTCACTTTTCTCACCACCATTCCATTCCTAGTTTGGAGACAGTTTGGAGCATTTCCTTCTTTTGTTTATTTCGCTTGGGAACAAATGGTTCATTTCCCTCTGTCCCAGCTGCTCTGAAACGTTTTCTAGTTTCTCCAGAATATATTATGCAATACTGCAGAGCAACTCCTTTTTTGTTTTCAACTCCATGTATTTACCATGTATTGTAATCTGTCTGCTCTGATTAGGTTCATCCTATAGAATCACTGCCAAAATCTGTTTTATGCAGCAATGTTTAGTCTTCAGCCTGGAAGCTATGTACAGTCCTTTTAAGATGTTCATACATCAATATCAGTCCTGACTAATCCCAAGAAGATTTGGATGGCAGGAAGAAGAAAAGCTTCAAGCTAGTTGTGCAAGTTGCAGGACAAACACTGTGATCTTTGCACTGGCCAAAATTCTACAAGCATCAACAGAAGTTGGGTTTTAGAACAGGGCTGCAAATCTGGTATCTGATACAATTGTGGAGGCCACTGCCTCAGCGAGGACTGAGCTCTTCTTCTGTTAAAGAGCTTCACTGCTGATTTTGGAAGGGATTCAGTGGGACCCCATTTGCACTGAATATGTTAATGAGGCTAAAATAGATTTAACCATTTTAATACTTCTTTGTAAGAAGACCAAAACATTCCAATGTTTTCTTGTGCTTTCCTTAAATATAGGTGGATTCCAGATCAATGTGACTGGTGGTCTCAGTGACAATTAGTAATCCATTATCCAGGCAGTCTGGAGCAGTCCCATGTAAACATGCAGTTCCAGAGATCCCTGAGCAGCCCTGGAAAAAAAAAATTAGAACACTGGGACCTTTAAAAAACTGAGGGTTTTTTTTTTACATCCTTATCAAGGCTTGGTTAAAATTTCAGCGTGGTGGAGAAATGGCAAACATTTTAAACACGAGAAGTGGTCATGGTTTTGTGGGTGGACACAACTGTGGGGGCTCAGCTGGCAGTGATGCCTTGTGATAAGAGAGGATGGGCAATCCTGCAGCCAAGGGCAGAGGGAATTGAGAAGCCACCGTTAACATGGGAGCTGTGTTGGCTGAGGAGGCCACTTAGCAAATTCCTTACTTGAGCATTCAAGGGCACTCTCTCGCAACTTGATCCTCACTTTTCCAAGTGCAGGGAGGAGAAGAATGTTTCACTGTCCAGAAAGCACCCGGGCCTTAAGATAAATGAGGATTGAAACAAACGTTTCCATTCATATCAGGGGCCCCTCCTCATGAGCGTCCTCACTGATCTGTAAAAACCTTCTTTGTAAGTAGTTTCTAAAGCATAATCTGTGCTTTTAATACCATTTGATTGAATAATTCCAATGCTAGGTTTGTTTTTTAAAGGTTTTGAGAAGTGTTACAAGTAGCAAAAGTTTTTAATAGAAACCTGAAGCCACTGACTGAGGAAAATTTCCTCACAACTCTTCCTGTTGTGGAGAAAACTGGAGAAAAATCAAGTCCAAAACACTGAGGGTCATGTGAATAGCTACAGAGTGGAATTCAGGGACTTCGTTTCAACAATTGCAGTGAAATTGTTCCCAGCAGAGGCAAGGAGCAGAGGAGAAATTTTAAAGGTCCAAGCAAGAAATAACAGACCTCTACCTGCCTTCCTAAATGCACTGAAGTAATCCTGAGCACAGACCAAACTCAAAGAGCAGAATTTTCTTTTCAGAGCAGATTTCTCTTTTCCTTTCACCGCCCAAAAGCCCACACCAGATACTGAGTGAGCTTTACAGGGAACTAAATTTGTTTTGTCTAAAGCCCAGGAGATAACCAACAACCCTAAAATGGTAAAAGCAGAAAAAAATTTAAAGTCTGTGAAATGTATGTGTGTAAGCATGCTTTTTTCTTTTCTTTCTTTTTTTTTTTTTTTAAAGAGAGGTGAAATCAGCTTAGTGGAAAGTCACATTCACTGTTTGGTGAAGTTGCAGACCAAGGTTATGTTGCGGGTACAAAGAATTTGGAAAACAACATGTAGTCGTGAAAAATGAACCATTCCTTCACATATATAACTTAGTATATCATCCTTGATCATAATTATAGACAGATTTGGATTGAATCTATTATTGAATGCATTGTCCTTAGAGATAATCAGGGACATGACCACTAGTGACACTGTGATGGAAAGGACTAAACAGTGCAGTTCATCATCTTAGCCCTTGAAATGGCTGAGATATGCAAAAATGCGGATTTTATCCAAGAAGTATAAATAGTACAAAGAGAGGAAGAAAAAAAAAAGGCAAGCAGAGGAATCAGGTGGCTTCACAGACTGCTGTGTTTGAGGAGCAATTTGACAGAGACAGAGCAAGATGATGATAACTTGAAAAAGTATAATTTGTTGTGATTACCTCTTTTTTTCCCCTTCCTCTCAAAGTAGTACAGTTTGTAGTTTGCACCCATTGCAATTTATACCTGGGTAAAAAGATGGCTTGGGTAAAAGACAGTTTACTTGGGAGCATACTTGGGTAAAAGATAGCTTAGGAAAGTAAAGTATAATTTAATCCCTTCACTTACCTGGGCCTGCTCAAAGTATTTTGGATGCCTTGAAACCTCAGTTAATGAAGCCCCTTGCAAGAGTCCATTAAATGCCTTGTGGGTGGGATTTGTTTCTTGAAGGACACCAAATAGCAGGGAGGGATGGTTTCTGGGTGCAGTGTGATTCAGATAATGCCATTCTTCCTCATCCTGAGGCAAATGCCTCACCTGCATGTCTCTTCTGCACTTTCATTAGTCAGCCCTTTGCACCTCTGTAATTTCTGCACACGCAAACCCCATGTATCCTGCAAGTAATGAGAACAGCTGATTGTGTTGCCTTTGGCTACCAATGATTTCACTTTTCAGGCTTTTCCATCCAAAGGTAATGGCACTGATACAATTGTCACTATATATGAAGATGCATCTGTGAAAGAGGCCAGAGAAAATAGAGAGTTTATAACACTGGGATCCTGGGCAGCCTAACTATCAGCTGGGGATATGGCAATTGCCTGTTACTCTGCATTACACTATGAAGGGGACAGAAAAAGATCCTCAAAGGACAATAGGTGATTAAAATGAGCATTTTGTTTCCTCTTTAAATTTAATTCTCTTCCTCTTAATTTGTGAGGGCAGCATGAGCTATCTGGCTCCAGCAGAGTTATACATGGGAGATGCCATGCCATATTTTTAAACCTTTGAACCATATTATATTGTTTAAAATGTTTCAGGAGCCATAATATGCTGTTTAAAAGGCTGCAGCATGTGCAACACATTGAAAACCCTCTGATCTGTAGAGTTACCTTTCCTGTTTGTCATTCCAGGCTTCTTCCCTTTTACTTGCTCTCCATGCTTTGCTTGTTCTGCTTCTGTACCTCTTCCACTAGCATGATTCGTTTTGGCACCAGCAGCCATCCAAATGCATGATAGACTTTTAAAATAAATACCTGAAGTGTCCTGTTTCCTCCTTCCTTCTTGCCTACACAAAGCAGTGAGCCTTCCATGCCTAGAAGGCTTCTTTGTACTGGCTCTGTGAACAGACTCCCTGCAGGGAAAAAAAAAAAAAAAAAAAAAAAAAAAAAGTGGAGAAATTTTAGTCCCTGTGTCCTGACACTCTGAGGCAACTTGTGTTTAGTTTGAACACTGGGCCTCTCCTTGGGAGCTCACTGTGAATGTCCTCAGTGAAGCTCTGTAATGCAGATGTGGGCTGCTGAAGCATCTCCAAAGGGCTGGCTTGGAGTTGGAGCAATGCCTTCATCTAATTTAGAGCCGCCTGGAGGCTGTGGAACAGCTCTCTCTCTGTGCCTTTATCCTTCCCACGTATTTGTCTTGCACTCCAAGGCTCAGCTCCACAGAGGTATTTGAGCTCCTTGTTCGTTGATATCAGTGGGAGCCTTGACAGGAAATAGATAGCAAACATCTGTACAAGATCCAGGCCTGAGATTTTGGACTGTCTCGTTTACCATGTGTTGATGATGACAGGATTGAAAAGGGACTACTGTGAAGAAATGTTTTGGTGGCCTGAAACTGCTGAGATTTTGCTCTGCTCTGCAGGCTTAGAAACAGTACAGATGATCCTGCTATACAGGGGTGATTTACAATGGTCATCCCATTGTAAATCTTTGCTGAGGTGTGCTGGCTGGCTGGACTGCTGTGGAGAAAGTGACTTTCCCAGTCTTGCAGTTGCACATTGAGCTCCCCTGGGCCTGGGGTTCAAAATCCTTCCCCCTTGCCTGCAAGAATTTGCCAAGGGTCTTCATTATTAGCAGCACATGGTCATTTTCCTGATAGCGAGCCACTAATTTTGGGTAAAGTGTTTGTTATTGTGTGCATGCTTGCATAATTTCTTTCTTTTTCACTTGCTGTCCATCTCCTCTATTCTTCTCCATTGGTTCAGTCTCCTTTTTTTTCCTTTGTTCCTTCCTTACTGAGGAAAAGAAAGCAATGGACCTTTTCCCTCACTTGCTTATGAATTCATTCTCATATCATCCAGTTAAACATCTCATTAAACAAGGCACTCTCAGGAAGGGGTTATTGACAGTAACCTCACCATGTTAGACTTCTGATTCATGTTTGAAATTAGTTCCAGAACAACAGAGAGAAGCTTCTGGCCTTGAACTATGATGTCCTTTGTGCTGAAAGCGAGTTTTTATTTGCACAGTCTTTTTAACCTTGTGCTAACTCATAGCCCAGTTCCCCAGTCCTCCACGGCTGATGCAATCACTTATTCTTATACAGTGCTAGGAAGATGCTGGAGTAATGCCCCACGAGGCTGTGCTTCCTTACATTGGTGAAAAGGCCAGGGACTAAGCCTGTTATTTTTTTTGTTTTGAACCCAACTATAGCCCCATCTGTTCTTGTGAGCCCCACTTCTGTAACAGACTTCACCTTGAGCTCATGTGTTCCCTTGCAAATACATTGACCTCCTTGTCTCTACAAACCCTAGTTCAAGAACTGCAGCAAGCAGCAGAAGAAGGGCCTTCAGCTGCTGTTGGTGCATTTTGTTCACATCCTGAGGGCTTCACCTGAGAGGAGGAGCCTCAGGCACCCTTCATGCAAGTGAATATTTGCAGGGTTACCTTGACAAGCACAAACGGGGACCCTGACTAATGAAAGTTGTGTGTGCTTTGCTGCCTTTTTCTATTTTAGAGGATCCTCACTGGTTCAAGGAGCTTGAGGTTTTGGTGTTTCCAGCAAGGGTTGAAGTGGCAAGGCATAGCCACACAGTTCCCTCCAGCTTGACTGGAAGGACTTACCTTTCTTAAGGAGCTGCCCTTTTGAGTTTTCTCCATGGTTCAGTCTTGTGGGTAACAACACAACCTGAACCTGATCCTTACTCTTCCTCCAGAGAGAGATGTCACTAGCTGTTAAGACTAATTACATTTATACAGGGCCACTGGAGTAAAATCCCAACAGCTTTGGGGCTGAGGGGGGTGAAATAGTCACACACAAAATCTGTAGCCAAATGAGAAAAGCTATTGTTTAAATTTCAGGTGGTCTCTCTGCTAGATGTGGCAACAGTTGCTCATCTGGGGTGGGTCATGGTGGATTTTGCAAACCCACAGGGCCACCTGTAGTCCTAGTTTCGGATTCAGGTTTGTCTGTGCTTAGGAGAATACGTCCCAGTGTTTAAGTGAAATGCAGAACCATGTGGCCTCTCTGGCCAGCACTGCCCCAAGTTTCCTCTGGAGAAGTCTGAACCTGGAACACCTCTGTCAGCCACCCAAATCTGGGGTTAACCTGATGTATTTGTCTGTTATTTGTATGAAAGCTGGTTGAAATGCTAACTGAGATCACCATTATACTAAAACCAATGTAGCAGGTGCTGTACAAACAGAGTAATAAATGCTCTGTCTTGAAGAACATAGGATCTGAAAGTGCAGGGAAGATACTGGGTGGGAAAGGGAAAAAAAAGCAAAACGTCTTGGAAGCTGCTAATGGAAAGAGCTGCAGAGTTAAGTGTTGCCATACAAATTTATTTCAGTGGGATGGAAACTCTGCTCTTTCTGGTTATGTGTGATCTATCCAGACAAGGGAGGTTTCTTCCACCCATCTCCAGTAGCCCAGCCTTTGACGGTATCACTTCATTCTTTCATCAGGTACTGGAGGAATGCAACTCATGCTAAATGTGCAAATAAAGGGGGGAAGGAGAAATTACCTTCTGCTGTGGAATGCCGTCTGGCATGCTGACTCCTGTGCGCACACACACACACACACACACATTCATTTATGGACACACAAAGAGACCCAGAAGGAGGTGAGAAGGGAAAGTTTTCCAGCCTTACACTAAGCCTCACAAAGGGAGCGACTGAATTCTCCAAGAAAGCGGAAAAGATTTGGAGGAGAATCCAACTGCAGCTTGTGTTTCATATTTGCGTTGGATGCTCAGGTTTCCAAAATAAATCTGCAAGTTAGACAGGAGTCCATGTTGTCTGCTGATCATCTGTTTAGGGGGAGAAGGAGAACAGAAATGACAGAAGAAAAATACTTGCAAACAACAACAGTAATTAAAATCAAGCGTTTGAGCACTGCCACCCCTCCCCCCAGCCAGATTTGTCTAGGGAGAAGATAAATAACTTCAACTGCAGACTCCATGCTTGCTCAAGATCTGAAATATTTAAACCAGGTCCCAAAAGCCCATACACATTTTTAATCAAAACCTGCTCTTTTTGGTTTCTTTTTCTGCATAAATACCCTGACTTGATAGAACACCAAAACCTCATTAAGTTATGATCAGCACAATACAAAAGTTGAAAATGATCAATGCCATTTAAACTGCTGTAACTGTACACATACTGTGTTCGACATTTCTCAGGTTCAAGGTTACACATGGAATCATAAGTTCACCTCTTCCCCCACTTCCAGTGCTAAACAGGGCTGGAATCTTGCCAGAACAAAAGAATCTGCAGTCAGTTTCTTCAAGATTGAAAAATAAAGTTGGGGTTTTTTTCCCCCTGCAGGGGGAAAAAAAAAACCACAAAAAACCAAACTCAACAAAAAACACACACACACACAAAAACTCTGAAGAAAAGCAGACAGCTGCTAACTAGTTGTCTAGCTGTCTATTTGTGGACATTTTCTTTCATCTTGTCATACCTTTTGTGCTGTTTGAAATGTTTGGAGCTTAGACTTGAAGAACACTCAGTGGATTCCAGACTTGTATTAAAAGAAAGGAAAAGAAAGGCAGAAGAGTTCTGACAACAGATGTGTGTGTTTGTGTGTTGGGGCCACATCATTCCAAGCATCAGCTAGAGCATTGATTTTATTTTCATCTGACTGAAGGAAATTTTTCAGACAAGGAAATATACAGTAACAATGCAATTTGTAGAAAAACACATACATCTAGAATGCAAAGTGAGAGGGATATGTTGTGAGACCTTTGCAGAAAAAGCAGAGACCATTTGGTCAATCATATCTGCTGCTTTTGCTGTTTTGCTGATCTGTTTCCATAGGATGGGTAAAATCATCTATTTCTAGACAGTTTCCCTCTGCTTTGCTGTTTTAGCTGTTGGAAGGAAGCAAGGCAGAAGTCTAATTAATGTCAGTGATCTTAAGTGAGCCTCAGATCAGACTGTGGTGTATTAACTCTGCTGATTTTTGTTGCCTTCTGCTATGCAGACAGTGAGTGAAGAAGGGGACAGGCTCCTACTCTGGCTTCCAGATAATTCTCTGGAACTTCTAATTTCCCCAAACTCACCCTTTCCTCCAGCATAACAAAGAAAGCAAAACCAGCTGACAAGTGAGCAGAAGGAGAAAAGGAAGAGAGGAAACCACTGAAATGCTTCCCCTGTGGTGAGGAACCCTTCTCATCCTGTCCCTTTCCAGCTGCCCTTCTTGGCACCCTGATGCTGATGAGCTGTCTTCATACATCCCCTCTTCTCAGGAGGAGCAGAACTTTGGGCTGTCAGCAAGCCCAAGGCAGAAGTCTCCCAGAAGGGAGCTTACTTGAAGGGACCAGAGAATTCCTAACCCATTCCCATCAGTGTCTGTGACATTAGTGTTAGCAGGGAATGGCATTCCCTTCCCTCTCCATGCCAAGAGGCAGCTGAAGCAGAAAATTCCAGGTGCTTTGAGGCTGCCTGCACATCCCGTGACTCATCTGACCATATTTCTTAACTGGAGGGTGAGGGCTGGGTGGAGAGGCAGCGTCATCATCATTAATTGTCATCTTGTTGCTCCTCTGGTGATGGTGGTGGAGTTTGGAGGCAGGGTGCCCCTGGTGGTTCATCAGTCCTTGGAGAAGGATTTTCCAAGAGGAAGTTCTCATGGGCTGCTCCACAGCAGCCTTTTGTGCTTCTTCTTGCATTCACCAAAACACCAAGGCTGTGAGGACAGGAAAATGAATTGTGCTGGTGTCCAGCACCCCAGAAGCCTGTCTGCTTGGATCTCAGGTAATTCTTCTTGGTCATAAAACACAGGTGGCTTCTGCTGAAGCATGGGTGTGGTATCTTCATTTAAAACAGCTTCTGCCACAGACTTCTCTCTCTTTAGGCAGAAGAAAAATGCTCAAAACTCACAAACTTCCTGAAGCAATCCCATGAGTTCTCTTGTGCTCTTCCACTTTGGCTCTGGAGCCACTGTGCCTAGCATGGCTATGGAGTGATGGGCAGACACCCTCTTCTCTGTGCAGTGTCCCAGTCACCTGTACCAGAGAATGCCCACGAGCTTCTGGGACTAAAGTGACATGAGAAAATTCAGAGCTTGAAACCTTAGGTGAGAGAGAAGAGCTTTGTACAAGGGGATGGGTTTTCCTCCTGATAGCAGATGTCTTTTTAGGAACTCCTTGATTAGACCCTGGATGATCAAGAGGTTGAAGGGAGATGGAATATTTACATATTAAAAGAAACTCTACTTTTGGGATCAATTAGACTATTCAGGGTTCACACTATACCCCCTTTTTTCCCAGACTTTACACAGCTCTTGCTAGGATTAAGCCTCAATCGAGTAGATTATCTTTACATAGAGGCTGGATCTAGTGTTACACACTCTTTATTATCTCTTCTTTGAGACTGTGCAGGCTATCCCCTTGAAGTTCTTGACCCTTAAAGCACTTCATCTAGTATTTATTGTTTCTTCTCCACAGGCATCTGAGATGGTAGCACTGATATACAGACCCCACCTGTCCTTGTTCTCCATGAGAGCATCATCTCTCTTCCCCCAGCTTTTTCTGTACACAGAGGACTTACACCAGCATCAGGCCCTGTTTCCTAATCCTTTTCATCCCCAAGAAGTGTGCACCATTCCAGCTTGACTGGGGTGGGCAGCAGAGTTCCTGTCAAATGTAAACGTGTTCCAGCTGCTGGGATTTTGATGCATTTGTTTTGAGGGATGTAAGAAAGGCTGTCAGTGGCTCGGGTGATGAAAAGGTCAGGGCTGACCATCTGAGGAAAGTGGAGATAAGAGGAACCTGGGGTAGAGGGTTACAAAGTAGTGACCGGCTTAAAGTTTTCTGCACTAATGCTGCATCTACTGAGAGTTACAGGGTGTTTGAAAGAATATTTGGTAGTTCCTGGGTGCAATCTTATGTTTTCTCCTAAAATGACAAGTTCTGGAGAAAGCAAGAGTCCACATGGAATCCTGGTCCTGGTTTCTCTGTGCAAGGGCTCCAACAGGCAGCTGGCACAGTTTGCTGCACCACTGAGTCATCCCTTATTAGCCAGAGTGGCTGATTCCAGTCATGCCATTCCTCCTGTGCTGCCTTCTCTATCCTGATGAGACCACTGGTGATCCACATATGAGAAGAAGATGGGATTTGCTGAGCAGCAGTATCTATTCTTTGGTGACATTTCCTTCTCACTGTTCCCATAATGGAGCAGAGAAATATTTCTCCTTGCCAGGCTCCTGCTCAGCAAAATGCCAAACTTTTCTGAGTTGTTTTATTCACAATTTTTTAGTAGCTTCTGGCTGTGGACATTGGAATCTGCTCCAGTCCTATCATATTGACTTCCATCTATTTCAGCAGAAGAAAGTGATCAAAAATAACATATTGCAATGATCTCCAAATTGTCTTGTACCCTCAGCTTGTAAATGTCCCAGGCAGCATTTCCTTGGTCTCATCACCAGATGAGATCCTGAGCTGGTGTTAGCTAATGGGTGCTCACAAACTCCAGTCTATTTGTGCCAATCTCTTGTCATGTCTTTGCTCCCTAACTGGGAATGACAGAGCTGAAATAAATGGAGCTGCATTGATTTTAATGGCTCACCCTCATCTGAGAAGGATGGGGTGGCCTTCTTAGCTATCAGCTCCTTGGATGTCTGCTGACCAGCAAATGACACATACACTCTCCTCCCTGCACTAGAAATGCTTCTCCTGCAGTCATGCTTCCCAGACTGAACAGGAATAATCACAGCTCCTCCTGCACTGACAATGGCCACTTATGTGAAAAATGCAGGCCTGAACAGGCTATGGCTAAATGTGCTGGAAATATGAAGAGGAGAATGATCTTTGGCTGTGCATCAAAGAGCATTAAGGCATTCTGAAGCAGATTCCTCTTGCTTTCTGGGTTTAATTCAGAAGGGATTTTCTAGCCACAGAATCAAGCTCTTCATTGCATGATTTCTTTCCTGCAGGAGCTGTGAAATCATAGTTTCTGTGCAGGACACAAAAAAGCCATAAAGGGGCCAGGGGTGTATAGGAGTTTCTGTGGAGATGACAGCAGACCTTCCTGCTGTTCCAAATGTGCAATGCTGTTGGACTTGAGAGGCATCATTCCTAGTGAATTCCAACAGGGGAGACTTGATCTCCATTTCTAGATATTCACATTGCCTGTTCTTAGTCAGCTCATACTTTTCTAAATATTTTTCCTCTTGATCTCTTAAAATAGTTTCCCAGGCTGTCTCTACTGCTGATGTTAACATGCTCCAGTCTGTGTTCCTTTTTTATTATGTCTCTTTGTCTCCTTTTTTTTTTTTTTAAACAAAAACCACATAGCTGCCTTATATAATTCACTTTTGAGTTCATAAGCCATTTCTCCTAAACACAGTCTTGATGTGGAAACATGCAAGGATGCTTCTCGGCTTTCAATGTTTTTCATTTGTTCACTTGGTTGTTTTTGTTTTGGGTTTTTTTTTCTTTTTTTCCCTGCTTTTTTTTTTTTGTGGTTAAAAAAAAAAAGAATTTTTACTACTATTTTTATGGTTTTATTTCATTGTTGTTATATTCTGGATGTATTATGCCACCTAAACCTGTGGCTTTAATTCACTCCTAACAATTCAGTACTCCTTCTGCATGCTTCCTGATATCTTGCCTCACTTTTCCAAAGTTACAATTTCAGCTGCAATGCATCATGGCATCCTTGGTATGAGCTAGAGAAACCATACTTAGTCTCAAAATAGAAACCATACTTAGTCTCAAAATAATCAGCATTTACGAATAATTACACAATCAATTACACATTGTTTTGTTGTAAAACACTCATTCTGTAGCAATGATCAAAGTATTTCATGTGGTTGTTCCCTTTTTATTCATGCTTATTTGTTGCTCTTATTTTATTTGCCTGCTAAGACCTGCAATTGCTGGTTTTGATGTAACAAGTTGTTGGATATTTCTTGCTTTCAAGTCTTAGTGTTTGCCCCACATCACTGAGTGCTTATTATACCTAATGCTTCCTTTTCTAGATCTGTTTACACCTATAAATATGTCTAGTTTATCGTTTGATATTGTCCCCCATTCCTTTGCCAAAGCTTGTCTGGCTTTTATCTTGCATTTTAAGCTAGTAAATATGAGTATTCATGAAAGATGAGGAACATAGCAAACTTGTCTCTAGTTATGCAATCAAGTGTAAGTGTGGCTGCCTTTAAACAGAATGTGTCAATTCTGTGATGTCTGTGATTTCCTTTAATAGACCTGTTGTAAGTTGTCTCCTGTTACAGTGCTATACACATTAGGTGTATTCTTAGTAATAAGACCACTGTTCATGAATATACACGAGTAGTTATTTAGCACAGGTGGGAAATGACAGCTCTGGCTGGATCCTAGGCAGGATTAAATCGATAGACTTCCCCTGGATGAGTTGGTTTAGCTGCAGTGGGAAGCATTGTCCCAAATGTACCAATAACACAATGGTTGGTGTCACACCCTAGCACTGACCTGGCTATACATGGGTATAAAGTAGAAATGTGCATTTGAGGAAATGCTTTTTCTTGCCTTCTGATTTTCCCCTAGCTGTCCTACAGTATTCCTTGGTGGCTTTTTTGGATCCTGACACTCCCCTCTGGTTCAGTTTCATCAGGTGATCCCTCCCTGCAAGTCTCCAAATGAAGACCTCTGTTTAATTGGTATCCTTGGTGCCAATGCTGTCACACATTGGGACAGGAATGGTTATACCCCGCTGTGTGACACTTCTGGGCGGGGGGGGGGCAGCGCTCAGCTTGCTGGCAGCCTCATGAGCACTGAGCCACACCTTCCTGCAGGTGCAGAGCCAGTGCTTCTGTCACTTCATCCCACACAAATTCATGCCCATAGGACCCTGCTTTTAGAGCTGGGTGGAAAAATGTGACATTGCTGCTGTTATCACCTGCACTTTGAGCATGCAAGTAAACACATAGAGGATGGGATTAGAGATAATCTTGATTACTCACACACATGGGGCCTAAACTGAGTTCATGCAAATGAATGAACAGGATTCTGCTGGCTTTCACAGGGTCTTAGGTCAGGCTGGAAGGGTACCTGGAACACCAACACTGGAAAACATCTTTGAAGTGTTTGCTAAAACACTGAAATATTGTCATCTTGTAGACAGTGTAATTTTAATTTTTTTTTTCCTCATTTTGCCTTGTAATCATCTCTTCTGGGCTAGGAAATGGAAAAAATAGCAGCATGCTGTCACAGCAGGTATTCTCTGAAACACAAACATACACACACTTATCAGAGTGTATTTGGGGCTGTTTGTGTTTTGTTGACAGAGCCTGCTCACTCTATGCCTCACATTAGTCATATTCTGTCATGTGTCTGAGCTGAAATTCCTCACTCAGTGAGTTAGACTGAGACAGCATCACCTGGAAATGCCACGTCCCTCCAGTGGGACCAAGCCAGAAGTTGAAGGATATATCCCTGCTCCATTTGTGCATTGCGGTATTGAAACATGCCAAGGAGAAAATGGGTGAACAGGTCTGGAGTGAGCAGAAGGGGGAGGCAGCAGGTTGGACCTGCATGAAACAAGGACAAGACTATTCTTCATCAAGAGGGTGCTTTAAAGTCCCTTTGTTTTGCTCCTGCTTGAGGATGAAGGTTATAAAACTCATCTGAAGCAGCTCCCTCTGAACATGAAGATCAGATGAAGCGATTTCTCTCTCTTCTCTCCTGCCAGGAGCAGCCAGAAAGACCCTGAGGTGAGTGAGGCTTGGCTCCACTGAGGCTTTCCAGCAGAGGCCACCAACCTCTGTGATGATGGGTTACAGAGCCAATGGCTGGATAAGCTTCCTTCCTCCTTGCTCTCTTCCATTTTGCAAATTTTAATATTTGAGTCTGGAAAAATGCCCTTATAATAAATAACAGTGAGGGATGACAATATTTAAATTATTTCAGGACACACATTCTATCCCTCTGTCATCAGCATTACTGTTTGAAAGCTGGTTTTCATCTGCTCCTCTGCTCATCTGCTAAGTGCATATCTGGACAGAGGAAATCCCACCCTAAAATTCACTGGATTAGTGTCAGATCCAGAGCCCACTGGAAAGAATGGGAGACTCCTGGTGACTTTGGTGGGGCTTCAGTTCAAAGTCTAAATGTCCAGTTCTCTGAATAATGCCTGTGATTATTTGTGTACCTCTCTTCACTGATCATAATCTCTGCCTCTTGCTGTTGAGTCAGGAGGAGCCATGCAGCAATTTGAAGGATTTACCTGGCAAGAGAGTAGCCTTGCTGTAAAAGATGTATGTCTTGCTGTCTGCAGTGCTCAAATCAGTCTGGAGTGACCACATGGAGTAAGTGTGCAAAAAGTCTCATCAGACTTCAATTTTCTGTTCAGTGTTTACTACAGATCTTTAAACATTTTTTGTTCTTTCCCATAAGCCTCTTGTTTGGCTGCAATGTGAAGGGAACAGAAGTGGAGGACTTCCTCCCTCTCATCTGCAATTATTTGTAATATCTTGCATCTTAATTTTCAGCAATGGAAAGCAGACAAAGAGCCAACCCTGCTTCATCTGATGAGAGCTTTGACCTGTTTTTCTTGGGTTTAAACAGCTGTAGCACACTCAAAGCAAAGGGCAGTCAGAACCCATTGCAAATTACTCCTAAATTCACCATTGGATGCTCTTTTAGAAAAATCCATTTTACACTGCTTGCATCTAGTTTTGAATGCTTATACTGTACTGTCTATAATTTCCAAACTATTTTCAGTGGTCATGATGTTTTCCCTGGAGTGTCTTCCCAGGTAATCAAATGTTAGTGTTTTTTGTATTTCAGAGATGCTAGCCTTTATTTTATTAAGTGCTTTGCATTCCTAACATGATGCTCATCTTCACTGATTCAGTACTTAGAATCATAGAATACAATGATAAAGCAATTTGAGCTGGAATTCAGTAATTTAAGATCATTGAGTCCAACCATTAACCCAGCACTGCCAAGCCCACCACTAAACCTTGTCCCTTAGTGTCACTTGTGTGTGTCTTTTAAATGCCTCAAAGGACAGTGATTCAAATACTTCCCTGGGCAGCGTGTTCCAGTACTTGACAACCCTTTTGGTGAATAAATTTTTCCTGGTATTGAAACTAAACCTCCTCTGGTACAACTTGAGACTGTTTCTTCTCATCCTGTCCCTTATTACTTGCAAGCAGAGCCTGACACCCCCCCACCTCTGGCTGTCCCCTCCTGTCAGGAGCTGTGCAGAGCCACAAGGTCCCCCCTGAGCCTCCTTTTCTCCAGGCTGAGCCCCTTCCCAGCTCCCTCAGCCTCTCCTGGGGCTCCATTCCCTTCCCCAGCTCCATTCCCCTCTCTGGACTTGTTGGTCTTTCTGGTTGTGAGGGGCCCAGAGCTGCCCCCAGGATTCGAGGTGGCCTCAGCAGGGCCAGCACAGGGACAGTCCTGCCCTGCTCCTGCTGCCACCCCACGGCTGGCACAGCCCAGGGGCCATCGGCCTCTTGGCCACCTGGGCACCCTAGGTTTGTGTCCAGCTGCTGTCACAGCACCCCCAGGGCCTTTTCCAGCCACTTTTCCCCCAGCCTGGAGCTGCAGGGGTTGTTGTGACCCGAGGGCAGGACCCAGCACTGCCCCTGGCTGTCCCTCACCCCACTGGCCTCATGCCATGGATCCAGACCTCCTGCAGAGCTCTCTTGCCCTCCAGCAGATCCACATCCCACCCAGCCCGGTGCTGTCAGGAACTGACTGAGGGGGCCCTCGATGCCTCATCCAGACCTTTGCTGAGGATGTTGAACAGGCACTGATCCCATGGGAGCCCCACTGGTGCCAGCCCAGCTGGATGTGCCTCCATGTCCCACCGCTCCCAGCCCTGCCCTCAGCCAGTTCTTCCCCCAGGGCACAGGGCCCTGTCCATGAGCAGCCACTTTCTCCAGGAGATGCTGTGGCAGAAGGTGTCAAAGCTCTGTAAAGTCCGGGCAGACACATCCACAGCCTTTCCCTCAGCCCTGAGCAGGTCACCTTGTCCCAGGAGGAGATCAGGTTGGTCAGGCAGGACTTGCCTCTCCTAAAGCCAAGCTGGCTGGGCCTGATGCCCTGGTTGTCTTGCTCCTGATGGCACTCAAGGTGACCTGCTCCATGGCCTCCTGGCACTGAGGGCAGGGGACAGGCCTGTAATTTCTTGGAGGAAAGGATGGAGATTCTCCTTAGCATTCCTTTTGTTGCCGACAAATTTATAAAAATAATTACATTGTCAGCAGCCAGATTGAGTTCCAGCTGGGCTTTGGACCTTCTAATTTTCTTCCTGCATAACCTCACAAAATCCTTGTTGTCCTCCTCAATCTGGCTGATCCTTCATCCAAAGGTTGTAAGCTCTCCTTTTTTCCCTGAATTCTAGACACAGGTCTCTGTTCAGCCAGGCCAGTCTTCCCCACTGCCTCATCTTATGGCACATGAGGTCAATCTCCTCCTGCACCTTGAAGAATATCCAGTGTTCCTGGATTCCTTTGTCCTTCAGGAAGCCCTCCTAGGTGACTATCTCTGCCAATCCCCTAACCATGCCAAAGTCTGCCCTCTGGAAGTCCAAGGTGGCAGTTCTGCTGCACCCATCCTTCTCTGGAAATCAAAAATCATCTTTCCATTATAACCAAGCCCAAGATGGCCTCCAGCTGTCCCATCACCTACCAGCTGTTCTCTCTTCCAGAACAACAGGTCCAGTGGCCATTTTCTCTCATTGCCTCATTCACCAGCTGTCAGCAGCTTCTCTGCCACACACTTCAGGAATCTCCTAGACTGTTTTCTCTGTGATCTGTTGTATTTCCAGCAGTCACAGGGTCAATTGATGTCCCTCACAGAACAAGAGACTGAGATTTCTCCCAGCTGCCTCTTCCTCCTGGTTGGGTGGTCTACAAGAAATCTCTCACCATGATACCTTGCTGGCCCTCCCCCTGGTTTCTGTGCATGAACCATCAACCCTTTTGTCAGCATCATCAAACTCTACACAATCAAAGCACTCCCTGACATACAGGCCTTGCATCCCACGGAGAGAGCAGTGGCTGAGAAATGGGAAGTTTTTCGTTAAAACAGTAACTGCTACTGCTAATTTTTCTTCTTACCTTGAGCCACATATGTTCCTGTCTCTCCTGCTTGGAGCATTTCATTGACTGTGGTAAGGGGAAGGTTTTATAAAATCATTACAATTTAAGGAGCAATTACTGCATGCTGTTCACAATTTTTCACCTGAGTCTCTTTGGTCTGAAGCCAGCATCTAGGGAATCTAGCAGTCTTCGCCTGATTTGTAAAGACATTTTATCAGATTAACCACAAAATCAGTGTTTCATGGAGGAACAGTAACATTTCCCAGTATATCCAGAGTGGAGTATGACTGTGTGTGCTTGTATTAATCCCAAGGTATTTAAGGTTTCATGCATTGTACCTCTTTCTGCAAGGACACTAAAAAATCAGGTGGCATTAATGGTGAAAATGCAGAAAAATGCTACAGACCCTCAACCAGAATGACTGAAGTCACCTGCTGTTCCCCTGGGGAAAGAGAGAGTGAGTCTATTGGAAGACAAACTCATTTCCTGTAGCCCCTCTTTGAAGGAAGTCCGATAATTTCAGAGTCAGAGCTCACTTTTAAAAAACTTCTGTGGTCTTTGAATACCTGTAAATCTAAAAGTACCAGACTCTTCCTCCTTGCTTAAACAGCTGGCAGCCACGGACCTCTCCCTCCTCCCCCAGCAGTTTCAGTCATGACACTAAGGAAGGAATAACAACAACAAAAAGGGATCATGGCAAATTGCTTCTTATCAGAGGAAGTCTACTTCATAACTGACTCACTGGAATAATTATCTGTCAAATTGTGTGTAGGAAGAGTGTGCGTTTCCTTTCCTCAGTCTGAATTCATTATGGTTTTTACCAAACTGGACATTCCTTCAGGAGGATTTATTTGCTATTTAGCGGGTTCTTGGTGTTTAGGAAGGGAACTGATTCTTGGAGAGAGCTTTAAAATCCCAATACCCTGGGATTTTTATTTTGGTAAGAAAAGCTTACCATAACTTGCAAGAGCAGTGTGACCATGCTGGATTAGGCCACTGGTTATTTTCCTCATGATTTTGATGGAATCCAACTGCAAATAAATAAATGAAGGGCAAAATCTCCAAAATGCAACCAGGCAGTTTGATCAAACTGTGACACAAGAGAGAACATTTTCCTCCTAATCCATGTGAGCTGTCCATATACCCAGTAAGTAATGAGGTATATGTCTACCAGTTTTCTAAAGCTATTTTAGGAACTGGATGAATAAACAGGAAAGAAAAAATAAAGCTGAGATTTTTTCCCCTTTCCCATTCTTGAAGAGAGTATTTGACAAAATTTTCCTTAAAATGAGAAATTTTAAACAAAACTCCTCTATTTTTTGTTGTTAATGTAGCCAGGAGCACTGATTATAGCCATCAAGTCATTAATACTGCAGAAAACCCACAAATGGTGTGCAGAGAGCCTTCACAAGAGGTGTCCATGTTCATTACAAATACTACCTTTCTTTCTCTTTAACATTTTGTCTTGAAGATTTGTCTCCATCCTACATCAAACAACAGGGTAGAAAACAGGACCCTAACATTATCCAGCTCACTTCCACCTTTTTATCTGATTCTTCTTTAAAGAGCTCTTGGATGGGTGATCTGTTGTTTGTCATTCATCACTTGTAGCTTGCTTTTTTATTTTCTTCTAAGATAAGTCATCAAAGAGGAGTGGGGGTTAAAATACAATTTGGAATAGCATCACAGATTGCAAGGCCAATGTTGCCTGACTTCCCACATGATTCAAGCAAGTGCTCCAAACCGGCATTTCTCATTGCTATGTGGTAGTAAATTACAGTAGCTGGTGATAGCAATCAGAGGTGAGGAGAATAGACTTTCTTTCTATTGCTTTGCAAGGTAGAATCCAGAAACATTTCTCTTTGCCAAAGAAGAGCTCTCCACCAGGCACTGTATGTGAGTTTAAGTAAATAGAAGAAGATTTACCTTCTGAAGCTCATGTGAAATCATTCAAACTTGACATCATTCCGAGACATTGCATGAAAGGAGGTTACACACACCATGTCTTAAGCCAGGGCAGGAATGTGACTGACCAATCTGTTCTAGCATGTCAGGAGCCCCAGAGCCATGGAAATTGCTATGAGTAGCCAAATACTTGCGTCTTTATTTATCAACCATGAAGTTGTGCAAAGCCTGTTGAACAGGATTTCTCATACCAGACCTGGCTTGGATGGACTTGTGCCAGGGAATCAGTGGTAGCAGATGAAACCACCTTCAAGAGAAAACAATGTTCTAAGTTGAAATAAATCGTATTTTAAAGGTGTCTGAAGACAATCCTCAGGTGCTAATCTAATCTCTACAGTGTAGAACTGTTGTGACTGGGTGTTGTCTGCTCACATGGTGAAGAAATCATGTAAGAAATGTTCCCTCATTTCCTCCAAGGATTAATTCCTCTAGGTGCAAACATGGAGGACTTTACACCTAAACCAAATGTGAACTTGGAGATCTATCTTTACAAATAAGTCACTTTACTCAGGAATTTCCTTAGAGGTGCAGTGGGACTGGGAGGCACAAGCTGAACTTTATGTTGGCAGTGCTCAAAAGATGTGTTGTAGCCGCTAGCTTTGCATCAAAGGAAGGGAAACTGTTTAGGACCAAGAGGAAAGAAAGAAAACCTGCTTGCAGGAGAAACTCTGGGGAGGTCATTAGCAAGACAGGATGTAACTGTCTGAGCTGGTGTCAGAGCAGGACACGGGTCTTGTTGTTGGTACATATGTGGAAAATGCAATTGAATACAAAGCTGCCCATCTATATAATCTATATCTATCTATATCTATATCATCTATATCTATTATCTACATCTATAATCTACTTTTAGCTACATCATCTATCTGTTTCTATATCTTTCTATATCATCTGTATCTATATCTTATCTATATCGGTATCTCTATCTCTATCTCCATGCTTCTGTGTGTACTTACCACCTCATCATGAACGATCTACAAAAAAACAGAAGGGGGCTGAGGCAAAGGGAAAAACATCAAGAATAGGTCTAATTAATTTCTAATTTTATTTCCCTTTGCTAGCTGCAGTTCTCAGAAGGAGTGTTTGCAAGCCAGCTTGTAAATATGCCAGTTTAAAGTGTATGCAAACACAGCATGCCCTTTGCATGTCCTCAGAACAGCTAAGTGCACAGGTGAAAGCCTGTGTTTTGCGGATGTATCTCAGTGCTTTCAGCTCTTCTCTGTTTCAAATCCTGTCCCACTGTGGTTCAGAGAACATTTTTAGAAGTCTCCTCAGCATCTTGTTTGTGGTGACACCCTGGGAAAGCAGCACTGTCTTTTCCTTCTGCTGGAAGGGAAAAAAAGGTGGTTGTCATTTAACATGCACAAAGTAATGGACAGGTCAGATCTTCTCCCAGTCTTTCCCCAGCAGCCAAGTTGCAGTAGTAAGGATCTGACCAGAAGCAGCCTGGTAGTGTTAAAGCCAGTAAAGCAGGGCTTGGTTACACCAGCTGGGGATCTGACCACTGTCTCTACCTTAAAAATAACCCAAACAAACAACACAGACTCTGTTTGAGCCCTGGTGTGCTTTTTCAGATGGTTCATGAATTTATTTGACTGGATGCCCAACATAGACCACCTGCTGTGTTGATAGAACAAAGAAATGAGCTTGACGAGCGCTAAAAAACCTGAAGGAAGAGAGGGAGAAAGTCCAGCGTCTGACTGACATCCTTGGTAAGGGGCAACCTTGCTGAATAAACATAGGAAGCAGCCATTCTTTCTAACTTCTCATTTTCATAAAGGTCGTGTCACCAGCTGGTCTGCCAAGCTTGCTTTCCCCCTGACAAAAGAAAGACATGCTCCTTGTCAGTACCAGAGGAGCTGGAGGTAGAAATGAGTTTGGTTCTCCAGCCAGACCCTCTATTGTTTGGGACAAATTTTAGTATTTGAAATCCAAGTCTGGAATAAGCTCAGACTTTTTGTATTACTCATGAGTTATTATTAGTACTCCTATTACTTGTGTGAGTTTCTATGTGAAATGCATGTTCCTAATCTTCAGTTTTCTCTGAGACAGTCATTTCCTCAGAGGTGGATAGCAACTAAGATCTTCTCTCTGGTCCATACTGCCTACTGTTCATGGTCAGGCTTCCAGACTATGACAAAGTAATGTGCTGAAAAGTTTGTCTTGACATACACCTTGGAGAATACAACACATGTAGAAATAATTTCACTAGGTTTTGGTTTTTCTCCCTGAATAAAATGCAGTTGTTAAGCAAACTACAAATTCTGCCAGCCCAGAGGCCTCAGCACAACACATGAATGCGAATTTATCAAAGTTCTGCTGAATTAGATGAGAAAGCCTCCTGCATAAGCAGAGGGAAGACCTGCATGGGTCTCACACCAGAGCAGGTAAATGAGAAGAGCTACAGAGTACCTGTTGAAGGTTTTTAGGTTTCCTCTAAGCTTTATCTTCTCAGAGTGTGTTAGGAGTTACAAAGAAGAGGGTGAAGTGCACATGCTGTAAGTAAAGGCCAGAGATACCTCATTAGGACCTACAGTCCCAGTGCTTCAGAAAACTCTGGTCACAGAAAGAAAAGAGAATGATTTTAAGGGCTGTGAATTGCTTGGTCTTTTATATCAGAGGTGTTAGTGGAAGTCTCTTTTGCAACTACTGATAGAAAGCAGGTTGTCTTTTTATGGCAGAATATATTTTGATTCAATTGTGCTTTTTTTTCTTTTTTTTTTTTTTGTGCCTTGTAATAAGCTTGCTCTCTCTACTTCTAGAGTGCATGGATCATTGTATTTATCATTAATATGTGCTGGAGTTGAACATAATTTCTTTATTTTCAACCATTCTCAGTCCTGCTGGAGTTATACTTGGCCTGGACTGCAGCTTGGCTTCCAAGCCTCACTCCTTGTAAATGGCAAGGAACCTTAAACACAGGTCTGGATATGAATGTTCTCCTTTGCTCTTCCCCATCCCATTTTCCCTCATGCAAAAGCATCTTTGGAGCTTACTGTTGGTTTATGTCTGTGATATTTGTCTACAATTAGGATTTTTGGGGTTTATTACTTTCTGGAGAAGTGGCTTGCAGCTAAGAAGATGAACCTTTCTCTACAGCACCATTACATTTTGGAGAGTGCTCCTCCAGGTATGCTTATTTGTAAAAGCCAGTCCTAGATGGGATGGATCATTGTGGGAATGAGAGAAGAGTTTAATGCCATTAAAATTATTTTCTCCCTGCCAAGATTCCTCTCAAAAGCTCTTGTAACTCTCACCAGCCCTGGTGGTATCAGGCCAGGGGCTGGCAAGACTGACGTTTTAGCAGTTTTATGCTGTTGTACCATGTACAAGCTCTTGGTGTATCTCTGTACCATCCATTACCATTTTACCCTCTGTTCCTGCCCTTTTTTCAACCTTGTTTTCTTTTTGTGGGATATTGGTCTCTCATGTTGCACTCCTGTCTCTCTGCAGGATGGTTGCTGGCTGGTCCCAGTGCAGAAGTTGTAGCTGACCTGTAGTAGGTGACATCTGAAGAAATGGACTGATGGCAACCTCAGAAAGCTGGACAAAGGGAAATGCAAACACCTGTGCCATGGGTGGGACAGGATGGATGCAGAGAAAGATGCTTGGGCAAGGAGTACCAGCAGGTGACCTCTCCTGGGAGGCTCCAGCTGATAGGGTGTGGGCACACAGGTTGGAAAGCGGATGCTGCTTTGAGGCAAAAAATGCACATTTGGTCCTTTGGATGGTGGACTGAACCAGGAACAGGTTGCCCAGAGAGGCCATGGAATCTCCATCCCGGATTGTTCTTCTCCTGCTAGCCCTGGCTGTGTGTGGGGTGGACTGGAGCCTGCCTGAGGTCAAGGCTGATCCACTCCACTGCTGCCTGAAGTACAGACAGAGCTCACCATGGCACCACTGCTTATTTCCACTCTTTTTCTCCTCTGAGAGTTTATCTGCCCCAAAATTTATCTCTTGAAATAAAGTAGCTTATATTATTTTCCACTCACAAGCCTTTAACTTTGCGATGCTTTCCTCGAGTATAAAAGCAGTGGGAGAACTGCATTTTTAAAGGAATCCCCACCTGAGTTACAGATGACATGCTTGCACGCTTGTGAAATGTGTTTGCTCAGAGTTCCTTTGTTTGCTGCTGCCAGCCTTGTGGTGATCTTGTGCCCATGTGGCTTCTTGGTGGCTTCCCCGAGGCTCCCTCGGGCACACACAGCAGTGACTGCCATGAAGTTCACCACGGGACTGAAGTGAGAATAATTTAGCAGTCTGAAAGGTGGACTCCTGCTTGTCAGAAAGGCCATTCCAGCGTCCAGGGTGCATCCTCTGTGTTAATTGACAGGTGAGGAAATGTAAAGGTTTCTTCACACCCTCCTTGCTGTGGATTTCTTTCAACTAAGCCATTTTATTTCTGTTTCTGAGGGACAGAGGGAAGATGCTGTATCTTTTGTTTCAAGGCCTTAGGGTTAGAACTTCATCTTTGGCTGTCCTTAGGTTGCTACATCAAAGTAGGCAGTAAGAAATTAAAACCACCCGGATAGCATAATAAAAAAGAACAAGCCATTTAGGAAAAAAAAAAATCAATATTTTGTCTTTTAAACCCCCAGTGAGAAATACTACTGTAGAGAAGACAGAGAGGAAAACGGGAACAATGAGCTCCTCCTGCCCTAATTGCAAGTACACCAGGCATGTCAAGTGTGAATTTGAGAGGCAGAGGTAAGGACTGTTTTGTAAATAGGAACAGAGCTGCTGAAGCAGAAGGACAATAGCTAAGGACCAACCTGTAGCTAAATCTACCTCCAAGAAACCTTATCTGAGGAAGTAAGTATAATTCCAGATCAATGTATCTTTGCTTTATCTCCTGCTGGATGCCCTTGCTGCATTTTATATGAAGCTTGATTGTATAAATGGGTGTCATGTTTTGTAAATACTTCCAGGTGTGGGAAAAATTGGTGGGGGAATGGCTGATGTCTGGATGTCACTTGGATGGTGTAAAAAAGCAGCTGCTGGTTTCCAGAGCTGCTGCAACTGGACCTGACCAGAGTAAGGGTCTTTGGGGCCATGAGAAGTTGTTAAAATCTCACTGGGCTTCCCTGTCCAGAGTGTTTAGTGTCCAGAGGCAGAGCAGCAGTCACATTTTGAAACACCATGTGTTTGGGTTTAGGGGCATCTTTCCTACCCATTTAGTGAATATAGCCACTCTTCTTTATTGACATTATGGAGTGAAAAGTGACTGCTCCACCAGACAAAATAAATTAAACCTAACTTGTTAGGATCACTGCCTCTGAACATTAAAAGCATGAAACACACACTGGGCAGCAAGTCTTTAAATATACAGGGAAAAGGTGCAGAGGTTAAAGAATACTCAGATAAGTTAGATATATGCAAGTCAACAGGGCCTCGTGAAATTCACCCTGGAGTGCTGCAGGTACTGGCTGAGGTGATCTCTGAGCTATTAGCAATTATCTCTGAGCGCTCGTGGAGGATGAGTGAGGTCCCAGTGGATGAGAGAAAGGCAAACACAGAACCTGTCTTTGAAAAGGAGAAATAGGAAGACCCAGGGAATCACAGGCCAGTCAGCCTGGCTTTAATACTGAGAAAAATGCAGGAGCAAATTATTGAACAATCAATTTGTAAGCACCTAGAGGAACATAAGGCGATAAGAAACAGCCTGCATGGGTTTGTCAAGAACAAATCACATCAAAGCAATCTCATTTCCTTCTTTGACAGAGTAACTGGCCCAGTGCATAAGGAGGAAGAAGCAGATGTCATAGATCTTGACTTTAGTGAGGATTTTGACACACATCCACATGACATTTTCATAAGTAAACAGGAGAAGTATGGTTTAGATGAAGTTATTATGTCATGGGTGCAAAACTGAAAAATTTGGCTTATCAGTAAAACAGTTTTCAATGGTTTGTTGTCAGACTGGGAAAACATCAAATAAGACACCACAGAGGACTGTCTTAGGTCCAGTATTATTCAATATTTTCAGCTTTGATGGTGGAATATGTAGAAAACTTAAAAAAATTGCATATGATACTGAACTAGGAGGGGTTACAAACACTTTGCAGAACAGTATTTGAATACAAAATGGGCTTGATAAATTGAAGAAAGTCTCTGAAATCAATAGGATGAAATTCAATAAAGGAAGACAAGTGCAATGTATTACTTTTGGGGAAGGAAAAATCAAATGCACAAGTATTAAATGGGAAACAACTAGTTTGAGAGCAGTTTTCATAAAAGAGGCTTAGCACAGAGCACAAGCAAAATGAAATCCAGAAATGCGAAGATGTGTGAAGAGTAAATTCCATGATTGTATGAATTAATAGCAATATTGTGAATAACTGGGAAATAATTATCTAGTTCTGCCCTGAGTGGTGGAGCCTGACCCAGGAATATTACATCTGTGTCCAACAGTAATGGCACATTTTGAAAATCATTCTCCTTTAGATGGAGAAAGAACAATGCCTAGAAAACAATTTCTATGAGAAGAAGCTGAATTAACTGAGTATGGGCTTTTTTCTTAGGAAAAGTGTAATGCATCTACAGTATGCAAAATATTATTAAAAATCTTGAAAAGAAAAGGGCAATTGCCTGCCCTGTTTAAAATGCTTTAAAAAAGAAAAAGAAAAAAAAAAAGGATGGAA
The DNA here is from genome assembly GCF_031753505.1 of Anomalospiza imberbis. NCBI lineage: Eukaryota > Metazoa > Chordata > Aves > Passeriformes > Viduidae > Anomalospiza > Anomalospiza imberbis. The sequence continues at coordinate 69,362,983 of NC_089721.1, forward strand.
TAAGCTAAAGTAGATAGATGCATGTTCTGGCTATGGGGATGATACTGCACTGGAACAGGGTTTCTGAGGATATTCTGGAATCCTTGTTTCAAGTCCTGAAAATGGGTCAGACAGACATCTGTCTGTGATGTGAAACAGATGTCCTCTGGAGGGTACTCCTACTTTTACATTTCTACAGTAATTCATACTCCTCAGTCAAGAGAAAAGCTCACATGAACAAGATAAGCAAGAATTAAATGCATGGATATAAATTTCCTCCCAGACTCCCACTTTTCCACTGCAAAATTCTTTTTTTGGATTTATGTACACTTAACACACAGTCCTCTGTTCTCCTTTTCACCTGTCTTTGCCTTGAAACAGAGGGAAGAGTTGCTAGTCATTCCGTAATTATATGAGAGATTATGAAGCTAAACAGGACTGCCTTCTATCCAAACATGAAATTATGCATGTTTGTTCTCTTGGGCTGGTTGCTGGTGCAAAATCAAGACCAAAAGACTTTAAAAAACCCCCAAAACACAAACTTTTTTATATTATCTGCTGTAAGCTGCTCTAAGATACACTTTGTTCTTTTCCTCTTTTTGTTTTTGATGAAGATACACAGAGAATGAAGCTTTATAAACATGCCTTCTCCCTTTTAGTGATAGGCATGGGACAAATTGGATGGTACTTTTATGATGATTTATTGGCATGATTTTGAACCAGTGTGTTATTTATGGGACCATCCTAGACAGAATGTAGCAAACCCTCTGCATCTTGTTTCTGTGTGCGCCATGTGCATCCCAAAACATAACCTTGAAATACACAGTGAGAAGTAGGATCTTCATTTAGGGCTGTAAGGCCAGGAATCTTAGTCATCAAGTGTTGCTTTGTGTGAAGACTATGAGAAGACACTGTCACTTTTAAATGACTGATCTAAACTAACATATTTAACTGCAGGGTTTGCATTATGGGGGATTCTACACTCAAAGAGCAGAATGTCCCTTCTCCTTGATGTGTTTAGCTTTGTGATAACACCTGCACAAAATAAATTTGTCAAACCCTTTTTAAAAGGCTACAAGGCTGTGCTCACCAGTAAAGAAGTGCTTGCCTGGCTGTGAAACTTGGATTCATTCCTTTGTATCTCTGCGAAACCTTTCCAAGTGCAGGAACCAGGGATGTTATATTTTGTGTAGATGTTTGTGGGATAAGTGTACTGGCTCCCAAATCTGGGACTTGGACTTCCTCCTAAATGTGGAGGTTTAGGAGCAGAAATATCTGTATTTGGGGAAGGGGTATTTATTTGCCAGGTGAGCTGGCCTGTAGGTAACTGTGTTTGAGTGGGATCATCTCTCAGCTCCTTGGGAGGGGTTTGTCCAAGCTGTGGGGAGTGTTCCCAACCATCCAGAGGGAGCCAGGTCAGCTGGAGCCAGGCTCATGCAGGATGCTAAGGCTGCATTCATGTGATGCTGTGCTTCATGGGTATAGACATCTGTGCCAAGGTTAATAGTGTTACCAACCTTCCTTTTCTCTGTTTTGTTCTGGCTCACATTTTTAACCTCCTGCTTTAGTTTTACCTGTTTTTAAAGTCTCACATTACCATTTGCAACTGTTTGTCAAAACTGAGCCCCCCAGGATCTACTAAAGTGCCAGCAATATTTTATACACCACTAAAGTCTTGCTAAAAGACTATTTTGAGACTTTACTGATACTGTGAAGAAAAATAAACTCGTAGTTAGTGACCCTTACATGTAGTATGGTTGAGCTGATAGGAAGATGCACCACTACTCACATTTATGGTGAGGTCTACAGTACATAACTTTTAAGAGGGAATTTTGGAGCAGAAGGTTTTGGGAGGTCATTGGTAATTCTGTCATTTACTTGCCAGTGAGAAGATAGAACCATATTTAGAGCCACTTTTACCCCTGTTTTCTGTGATATAATGTTTTTTGGGCTTTCATTAGCTACCACAAATTAAAGATTTGTGGTAGTATGGAACGAAGTGGGTTCTTCTTACCACTTGCAAAAGGTCTTATTAAACATAAAGTAAAATAAAGCTTTCTGGATCTAAATATAGGCAAGACTAAATTGGCAGATCTCAGTAAGCATGACTGCTTAGTAATGGAGACAATGCTGGGTGAGCTTTATAGAAGGGGAAAAAAACTAAACAAAAAAAAATATTGTCTGAAATGCTGCCAAAAATTAAGAGGCATCTCTTTTCCCCTCCATGAAACACCATTGTCTTTTTTTTCCATCTCAACCAGCTAGAGACCTCTATGGTAAATGTCTCACCAAAAGACATTTTCCCCAGTCTGAAACATATATACAGCCTGTTCCATGCTAAAATTATCAGTCATACAAGTTGTGTCATGACAGACAGGAAAAAGCCCCACCAAACCCCAGTCTAAGACAAGATGAATTCCTGACTTTTTTTTTTTTTTTTTTTTTTTTTTTTAAGAATTAATGCTGTATTCACAGAATAACTCATCTAGGAAGGAGTAACCTCTAGGTAATCAGCTGGTCAGGCAGCACAGAGGGCACCCACCACAAATATTGTTAATCTTTAATTCTAGGGGTGATGCTGGTTAAGAGGAAAGATCTGTTATATCTACAGCATTGGCCAGGAGGGTTTAAATCAATTTTTAAAGCATCTGAAATGATCTTGCTGAGACTGAGTCTTTGCTTGAATTTCTCACTCGTGTCCCCTCAGCTCAAGCCTTCAGGCTGAGCTCTGTGTTGTGCTAGAGGGAAGCACTTTGGAGGGGCTGGGTGGGCACAGCCACACTTCAGCTGGGACTCAGTGTGGCTCTGCCCATTTCCAGTGACTCTCTGATCTCATTCCCCAAGCCCGGAGTGGAGAGATGGTGTCTTCTGCAGATTTCAGGCTGTGACAAATTACTATAACATAAAAAACAAGAGGTGACAGTCATGCAGATGTTGGAAGGTCACGCATGGAAAGAAGACAACATCAGTGGGCAGAAACTCAAATTATTTCTTGCTTACTAGCATTACTTAATTTGATTACATCCACTGAATTAGCTGTAATGGCAGACTTTGTGGAGAGGTATGGCCCACCTGTGATACATATATAAATATATGCATGTATATAATTACATATATCATGGTGATAAATTTTAATGAGAGCTTCATCACAACCAGCTGGTGTTGTTTGAAACAAATTACATTAATAATGCGTCTGAATTTTCAGCATAAGACCAAATAATGAGAGTTGTAAAGCTGCAACATAATGCGGAGTCAACAGTTTAGTGGGCTGGCACTCCCACCTTAGGCAAGGCTTTGAATCTGCCTCCTTCTGTAGGATGGGGTTTAACCCTCCCTCCTCCACACCCCGCTGGGATGTCACAGGGGTGCAGTCTCCTGGCACCGAGGAGAAATGCTGAGATATCTGACAGCGAGGCCTGTATTAACACTTCAGGTAGCACGTCTATTTTGGGGCCAGCAGGCTGGCAGCTCCCTGCTATGTGATACTTCTGTTCTCTGTCTCCCTGCTTTGGTGTGCTCTGGGTCCTGCTTGTGCCGCCCGGTGCTGCGTGGGAGAGGTGGTGGAACTCACAGCACTCCTCTCCTTCTCCCGCTGGCCTGCAGTAGTGGAGGGGCAAAGGCAGGATGTGTTTTCAATGTGCTGCCTCAGTCAGGGTCCAAGAGGTCCAGTGAGGCACTTGGACAAGGATCTGCACCATGCTGGCAGTGTTGTTCCCATGGTGGAAAGGCTTCTTTCCTTGTGATGTGGAGCACAGGGACCTTAATGTGGGGCTAGAATGCAACAGCACCTCTGTGCTGCACACTTCCCACCCAATGCTGGAGCAAACCCCCACCAGGATAGAGGGATTTCACCACTCTTCATGTTAAATATTCTCAGTACATGTGTTTAAGGTGTGCTAGAATGTCTTCCTTGCTTCTCTATGACTTCTGACTGAAGATCAGCATGAACTCTTTGGTGCTCCCTCTCTTTGAGGGTAGGCAGCTCTCCTTACAAGCCTCACTGTCTGCCTGGCTACCCAGATCCTGTCAGGAAGACATGATTAAAGGCATATGTGTGTCTCAGTGTGTGCACAGACACAGAGATGCCCATGCCTGGGACTCTTGGTAAATACTTTAAGTGTAGAGTTTCTCTATAAATATTCTATTCTCCATAACCTATCTCTTTTACTCAGTCACTCTTGTCTGTCTTGACACTTAACTCTGTGAATGTTTTCTTTACTTTCTAGATCATAATTATTTAAAAGACTTCTTGATTTTCCACAATACCTTCCTTTTTTTTTTTTTTTCCCTTTTTTTTTCTTTTTTTTTCCAAGGCTAATCTTCAATTAATATGGAATTGTGAGCATATAAATTAAAAAATGTCTGTTGTGTGTTTTTCTTGCAATAAATCTGATCATTCCTCATACTGCTGCTCAGTATATCTCCCCTAAGGTATGCTGAATTTGATCAAATCACTACATCACCGGAATGTTGAGTGTTACTCATTTGTGTGCTAATTACTCTTAATCTGGGCCCTTTTAAAAAGGTCGTCAATTAGACTTTATTGAATTGTCAGCCTTCCTAGCAGCAAAGGGAATCTGGTAGCTGGTGTAATGATGTCACAGATGGCTAAATACTCTGAAGTCTGAGGGGAAAAATGAATTAAATATAAGTTCAAGTTACACAATGTGGTGTGAAAATGTGGAAGCCAGGCTTTTTGTGGAGAAAACTACTATTCACAGCTGATTGAAGCTGACTCTAAAGACCTCTTTTATGGCACCCTCTGGAAAGAGCTATGAATAAATGACCCTTTCTCATCTTATTCCCAAGGTTCACCTTGAAATAGGTTTCTTCTACGTGGAGCAGGTCTTCTGCCTTTTTAAGAACATCTCAAGGCCACCTTGCTGCTGTTTGTTTTCCTTTGCTGGAGGTTGGGCCAAGAAGATGAAAACTTGTAGCATGAATTGCTTAATATCCTCCAGTTCTAAACTTTAACCTTACCTCAGCCAGGAATTTTTGCAGGTGTTTTGAGGACCTGGAGTAAATGAATCCATATTTTATAATCTTTTTCATGAATTTGCTGTGTGTTACTCCTGTCACTGTGTCTCCAGAAAGAATAGGAGAGCAATTTTGTGTTTTCACAGATTTTTTTTTTTTTGGTAAGCAATTTGGTCTGAAGAAAATTTTGAATGAAGAACATTGCAACCAAAAGATAAAGGGCAATCAATACTTGTTTCAACATGATGTATGCATGAAATTGTACTTACCTATGCACGAGTGCAATAATGGTCAAAATTCTGACATAAATAAAGATCTTTTAAGCTTCTGATAGTCAGTTTCTTTTGTTATTTGACCTCATTTGTTATTGGATATGTAATTTCCACTGCACATTTAGCTCACATGCTTATTAGTCTTATCCAGTTAAGTAACAGGAATTCATACCCCTTTTAATTGTGGCATTACACATTTGGAAAGTGTTGAGAAAAGCTATAGAAGGAGATGTACTCATTATCCTGATCAGAAAACAGGGCAAAATGACCAGTCGATTATGTGTGTACCTTACAGATCTCATTAATGGGTGCAATTTACTTAGTCCTGAGGTAAAGATTTTTCAGGTCTTTTTGGCTGCATGGGAAGAGAGGGCAAATCTAACTTTAAAAGGTTAAAGTGTACTTGAAACTTTGAGAACTGAGACATTTGAATGAAGGGCAGGGATGGTTACTGTACTTTTTTTTTTTTTTTTTTTTTTTTGTTATTTTTCCTCCTCATTCAAATAAAGTATATCTGGGATTGGAGAAAAAGAGACAGAAGCTATTTTCAGAAGGGACAGAAGGGTTCCAAACAAGGCAACTGAGGTAGCAGAGAACAACACACTGTACTTGTAAAAACTTCCAGTGGCTCTGTTAGCAGGGAAGAAGGAGCAGCAGTGGTGTTGGTAACCTGTTCAGACGAAAATTCAGGGTTCTCTCCTGTGCACACATTTGGCTGGCTTTGCTGTTGATCATAACCTCCTCCTCGGATCCAGGATTACATCCCTGCCACAGGAGTCCCTGATCTCTGCTGAGTTCACTAACTGACACCCATATGCAAACACCAATATGGCTCAGTGGAGATTTTTGTTAACAATTGTGCGAGACACTGCAGGCTCATGTGTGGGGATAGCTGGAATATCTTAGTGTGGGAAGCACTGGGGAGTCCTGACTCTTTTTTCATGTTAATTACGGTGAGATATGGAACTTCCTGTTTTCTTTTAACTTCAGGATGGATTCTGATTCCTTTCACTTTACTCCAGAGCTGAATAGTACCTTGTTCCACAAATAGTCCTGTTGGTTCAAAGGGATCATTCATTGGTGGGAAGATGCCATTCAACACGCTAAAAACCTTGGAATCTACTCCTTAAATCAAATTTGCTAGTTGAACTTTACGTGTGTGTTTATGTACATGTCTGTTTTTCAGCTGTTTTTTTTACAAGAGACTGTAGTTTGCCCTTTTAGACTTCACTGAAACCTTTCATTTCCTGTGCTACTGTAAGGTCACAAAGCTTCATAATGTTCTTCGTTGTTATTATTTGTTTCATGCACTGAATTAGAAATTAATTCTCTCTCAGATTCTCTTGCATGTGCTTCTAAAATTATATTCTCCATTTAATGTATTCCATAGTATGTGTGTCTCATCAAATGTGACAGATTGGGGTGATTCTGTCAATAATTCATATTTGATATCAAATAGAACAAAGTTAAGAGGGAATTTCAAGGTAATATAATCCCCATCCCCTTTAAACAGATGAAGTTGGACTAAAATTTATGTCTTCAACCAGGACACTTAGCATTCAAAAGCCAAACCTACCAGCACAGGGATGTGCTTGTTTGGAAGTAATGTGGAAAGCCAGGACAGAGGATAGTAATTGACATCTTCAAAAGAAGTCCTATGGGCCTCACTTTTCAGAGGTGAGGAAGCAGCCACAGATCTCATCAAATTCCAGTGGAGTCCCAGGTGCTCAATACCTCTGAATTTCAAGCAGTTAAGTAGGGCATGCAAACTGGGATGCTTGCAAGCTGACAACAATTGAGGCTGATCCACTTGAAGGTGCTGCTAAATCAGTTGCTGAGAAACTAAAGGCTGAAGAGGAAAACACTGAAATCAGTTTTGTACATGCCAAAGACCCTTCAAACATCTTTGGCTTCTTTGATAGAGTCTGAGATTATTTGATTAGTATAGAGAAATAGCAGTCAAGGAGGGTCTGATTTCTTTTTTTTAAAGCAGCTCTAAATGGTTGGAAGATGTGAGGACAAGAGTCTGTTTCTGCTCTGTCTAGGAGAGGAAGTCTCCCTGCTCTGTGCCAAGAGTTTTCTCCATGATGCCTGATGGAAAGCAGGGTCTCCTGCTGGGCTGTGCAGGCTTTCAGTGAAGCAGCTGTTCTTCAGAAAGGGGACAGCTGAAATTTCACATGGGTGTTGTGCATGCAGTTTGACCTCCAGTGCTTCACCAGGTGTCTTTTTTCCTGCTACAATTGGTCTTTCTTCCATGGACTTCTGCTTGAGGTCTTCTCTTATTGTTTTAATCCAATAAGATGGAGATATGGTAAAGAACCCTTGAATATTTCTGAGAATCAGAAATGTTTTGTAATCCCCTGGAGACCTGCAAAAATATAATTTTGCTGCAGTAGCAGCAGTAGCAAAAGTTCCTTTGAAATCCCATGTGTCTGCCCATGAGAAACTGTCTGATACTGCAAGTTTCTTCCTAATCTCCTGTGGGATCCTTCTGCTGTGTCTGCAATGTTCTGCATCTCACGATGCCCATCTTTTGTAGTTGGATAACACACTCTGAAAATGTTCTGCAATTTCCTGTGGAATTGTCTGTTGAGGAAGTTACACTATCACAAAAAGCTCCTTGAGATTTTCAAAACTGTAAAGTTCTGGGTTCATGACTTTTCCCAGCTCCCTGTTTTCCTCAGCCAGGCTTAGAACCCTTCCTCTCCAGCAAAGGCAGCCTCCCCTGGACCAGGACTGCTTTGCTGAGGTCTCTCAGGGGCTGATTTATGGGCTGACAAAAGCAACCATGTGTAAGGAAGCAGTCTGTCTCCCAAGCTTTTCTGTGGGCTGAAGATTCCTGCTGCGCAGATGCTGCTCAAGAAGACATTGTGTAATTCAACTGCAGGAGTCTCAGAGGGCTGGGAAAGCAAAAATCTGTCTGGGACAGTTGAATGTGGTGCTGTGTGGCCACGGAGATGAAGCTCTAAGCTTTCATGCCTTTGAGTCTTGTTGATAAGACAGGGCAGTACAGGGAAAAGCACCGCGTGAAGAATAGGGCGGCTGCCTCCTCCTTCAGTTAGGATGGGTCTGACCCAAAATGAAGCACTCATCACCTGTAACAGATAAATTTACCCTGCTGTTCATGCAATATTACCCTTGCTAAATGTGTTGCAGAGGTGACTACAATGCGTAGTGGTAACCAATGCTCAGGGTGTCCAAGAATGTCAGGGTCTCTTGCTCATATGGGAAAATCAGAAACATACCCACCAACCCTCTCAAATGTGGTGTCAAAGACTCCAGTCTATTTTAGGAAGACACATACTGGACACATACTGGACTCAGAATTGCATCTTGGTGCTCAGTCTGTGTTACCCTCATGGTGGATTTACTCAATAACTCACAGTTGATTGGGCCTGATTCTTCTTTCTTTTGCAGTTATAGGTCAGCAGTTATCTGTAAGAACTTTATAGGATTATCATTATTAAAAACTCTATTTATTCTTGTTTCAATGAGAGTAAACTGTGTATCTGCAGTAAAGTAAGATTTGAGTTTTTGGTTCTTGTTTTGAAGTTGAGTCTGATGGAAGCAACTACTTGCTGTTTTCCACAATGCTTGTGCTTAGGACAAAAAATTAGAGTGAAATTGTGGGGAGAAGAGGATTATGCTTTGACTGTAGTGAGGAAAACAAACACTTCATTTTGAGTGACCTGGAATTGGGAAAAAAAAGAAAAAGAAAATTCTGGGTAAGGATTCTAGTCACCAGGTAACAGAAATGCCTGAAACCAGGCATTTACAGGCTTTTATGAAAGTTTTTTTCTTTGTGTTACAGAGTAGAAGAATAATGATTTGAAACCCAGGAAGTTGCCATGGAACAGAATCATCACCCACTGATGAGCTTTATTGTCTCATAATGTGTCACCCTACAAAGAGTCACAGCAAATGGTCAAGATACTCTCTGTGGTGGCAGGCCAAGACCATGGCACTGTCTTGTGACTTACTCAAAAGGTGCAATAATAAACATCTCTTCTGCCTGTCATTTTCTATTTCACTGTGTTTACCCCCAAAAGAGGATAACTTTTCAGAAAAGAGTGAAAAGTTGCAAACAAGAACAAAAAATATTTTCCCAGGGTAGATTATTCTGTTATATAACACTTTTTACTGTGTGCTGGAAGGGAAAAACACACTTGAAGAGGAAGATGAAAACAAAGCTCTAAAGAAGTGAGTTTGAGTTCATCCTTAATGCAAACTGAGAAAACAGAAGTTAGAGTATGTAGATGACATACCAGTCATGGCACTCTGCTTGCAGTTTTAAATGTCATGTTCTGTAGACACTGTTTTTGCTCCCCCCGTCCACATGAGAAACTCAATTTCTCTCTTCCTCCTGACCATCAGCCTGCAGCCTATGGTCAAAACACATTGTTCTGCTTTCCATTCTCATAGTTTTACTTATTCCAGACCAACTAAACAGACTCTTTTTCTTTGCAATCTGGAAATCCAAAAATCTCAGCCTAATCTTTCTGCTTCTGATGCCTTCCAAGTTTTGATGAGGTTGTTTTATCTCTTGCTGTTATTAAAGAGCAGGTCAATGCTGCTGCAGTTATTCTGTAGATTTTTAGCACTCTGTGGATGTCAGGAATATTCTTTTTATCTTTTTTGAGTTCCCTGTTAATCATATCATGATGCACCTTCTTCAAATTTATAGTTTTATTGAATGGTGTTTTTAATCTTTGCAGAACTCCTAACTAGTCACATCCATAAAGAAATGAAAAAAAACCCTGGTATTCACATCACCTGATGTGCTTGGTTTCTTGGGCTCTGCAAAGATTAAAAACACAGTAAGACTTAAGAGTATCTTAGAGGGAATATAGAGGTTGATGTTAATATGTTCTTCTTTTGAACAGAACTGATCTGAGGGTTTGGAAATAGAGGAAAAGTGACTGTTTGAAGGAATAGACAAAGTTGAGAGTTTAGATGAATATGTTATGGTGAGAAGAAACTGGGAAAATCAAGAGGGCCAGTGCTGAAGCTGTTTGTGGGTTCACCTTCAATTCCACTCTCTCACTTCCCGTGGTAGGATTGCAATAACATGACTGGGGTGGTGTCAGTGGTGGGATGACTCCTCATGAGCTGATGGAGAGCTCTGTGGGAGCCAGGCAGATCACTGAGGAGGTTTTACAGGCTGTCCATGGCCAGGACAGTTCTTTGTGTCCCTCTTCTGGAGTGGCAGCTCCACACTGCTGTTGCCAAGGCTGATGTTGGCTGCTGGTGGGGAGGCACTGCAGCCCTCACCCTCTTTGACACAACACAGCCACTTGGCCACAATCTGTGACATTCAGACCAGTAAATAACCTCCTTTTTTTTTTTTTTCATACCTCCTTTGCCTGATCTTTGTTAGCCAAGGGTGTCTCCCAGAAAATGTGGCCAAGAGCTTGGGTGTGCACCAGCCCAGTCCTTCTGCAGGAGATGTCAGTGCAGAGTTCCAGAGGCTCTGCAGAAAAATGGGAAAAAGGAGGAGGAGGGACAGAGAAGATACCAGGCAGGAATGGATGTGGTGTCAAACACAGAGGAAAAGAGGAAGAGAGAGGGACAGGAAGGGGATAAGCTCTTTAAAGAAAGAAAAGGCAGGATGGAAACGCAGCAAGGACAAAGAGCATTCCTGTCAGGAATCCTGGGGTCTCTCTTCAGGTCTGAGCACAGATTTGTCATGCAGCCTTTGGATAGTCATGTCACGTTCCTGCCTGCAATGTGTCCTCAGGAGCCTGGAATGTGAGCTTAGCTGCTTATTATTGGACTCCTTATTTACAAAGCTAGGAGGGCCTGTTTTGATCTTTTATTCCAATTCTTTTTGCAGTGTTTGTGGTTGAACTTGCTAAAATTAATTCCTGCTTAACCTGCAGCCTATCTTCTAAGGAAAATACTCCAGAATTTATGGGGAAAATTCAGTGCAAATCTTTAAATCTCGGGGTGGTTTGTTTTTTTTTTTTTTTTTTTTTTTTTTTTTTTTTTTTTTGTTTTTTTTTTTTCTTTCCTGATCTAATTTGTTTAATTGTTTTACCTTCAACTTCAGTAGATGTTAAGCCTCAACGTCCTCTTTGTCTTTAGACCAAAACCTCCCTCAATTACCAAATTTTTATCCCTCATAGTTGTTTGTAATCTCTAATTAATTCATCCCCTCTTTACGTGTCTCTCCACAGAGAAAGACTTGATTTATTTAAGCTACCAGGAGCGTTTCCCGGCGCTTTATTTGTCCTCGCAGGCTCTTCTGTGGTTCACCTCACCACCAGCTCCCTGGATCTCGGGGTGCTGGGGGAGGAGCCGCTTCCAGCGGGAGCGGACCGGGAGCAGCGCACCTCACAAAGAGCACAAAGCCCTGCTTGTGGGCAGGAAATCCTTTGTGACCGGCTACCGTCCTCCTCCTTCGCCAGGCAGGCGTGACCGCGGCTGCAGACAGCGGGAATTGCCTTCTCCTTCCCAGCCCCTGGAGCGTATGCCCGCATCTCCCCGGCGCCCCGGGCCGGTCGGAGAGGCTGCGAGCATCCTCGGGATGCTCCTTTGTCCCAGATGGCTTCAGGAAGCGCTTCGCCGTCCTGAGGATGGAAGCTCCCTCTTCACAGCAGCGCTGGCTGCCTTTGATTGGTCCTGTGTGTTTAAGCATTACTTTGCAGATTACAACCCTAATCTGTCATTTTCCTACATCTGCTGATTTTTGGGAAAAAGAATATGCAAAGATTTGTTAGATTCCCTCTATTTTGTTTTGGGTTTGGCTCTTTTTTTTTTTTTTTTTTTTTTTTTTTAATGACATACACACACACACACGCACACACACACACAAATAAAAACAAAGGGTTTAGTAGATATTAAATAGCCCAAATTACAAGAAGTCTGGAACCAAACCCTGGAATCAGAACAATTCCAGGCTCCATGGGAGCTGAGGCTGGACCTGAGTCCAAATCCACATGCCGTGGTTTGCTCTCAATTACAAGATGGTCCAAGCCAGAAGTCTCATTCAGGGCAGAATGGAACACGAGATGAATTGGGATCTGGGTCTGAATTTTGCAGTGCAGACCCCTTGAGAACTGGCAGTGACAAAATGCACTTGTAAAGGAAGAAGTGATGTGAGTGAAACATATTGCCAATGAAAAACCAACACAGAGCTGCAGGAGGAAAATACAATTCCAGCCTAATTGTCAGGGCTGATCTGGAGTTGTTGAACTGGCAGGAGTGATTTTACTCATGTGCCTCAGATATTTCAAACACCCTGGACCTTCCTTACTCTCCTCTTGCAATTTTTACGTATCTGTGACTGTGCCTATTTCAATGACCATTTCCAATTTGCACAGCTCTGAGTAGTGGGAGGATAGGTTTTCTGACATTACCAGTATCTGATCCATACCTAATAAAACAGATTTACTAAAAAAGAAAAAAAAATTGGTTTACATGCAGAAGTGTGCATAAAAATATACCTCACAGTCCAAGTAAACATGAAAAGGCTGCCAAGTCTGCCTGTATAAATCTCAATATTTGCAACATTTAATTAGAAAAAAAGAAGTGTTCACACTCCTTATTGGGAAGGGAGGGAAAGGTTAGATTATTTAGCGTTTTCAGAGCAGCCAATGATATAGAAGTATCTGTTCCAAAACAAAAATATTAACATCTGTGATCAATTTAGAAGAAATGCAATTGATTTTTAGTTTAATTGCCATTCCAGATCAGAACAATAAACTTTTTTGTTTTGTTTTGTTTTACCTCTGCTATATATAAAAATTTTGGTTTTGCTGACTTTTTTTTTTTTTAAAGAAAACACCCAAAACATTAAAACCCATGTCTATTATTTAATTAATGGGAAGATAATATAATTTGTAAAAAAGTAGGCATTAGAAATAAATTTTTAAAAATTCATTGCAAATAACAGGTTTTGCTACTTTTCTATTCACAACTGACTTGTGAGCTGATCAGTGTTTCTGGGAACATATCTCACCCTCAAGTTTGCCAGTAAGCCTGGTGAGAAAAAAAATTTTAAGGCTTTTCTTTCTGTGTATCTGTTTTAAGTCTTTACAAACTTGGTCTGTTCAGGAGATTCTGTGGGGTTTTTTATTCCACAATTTGAATCTGGATCCTTCCTGGCACAAGAAACATAAGTTTTGTCTTAAAGTTCATTCAGTTATTTCAGTGATGGGATGCAATTTCCAAAGCCTCTGTGCTGTGAAGTTCTGATAATTTTGCCAGTTAAACCCCTTTGTATGTGCCTTTTCACAGCATTTCATAGCACACTTGCAATGGCAGATGCTCTGATTTAATTATTAGCTCGTACTACATATAGTTCTATTTTCTTACTTGATAATTTTTAAGACTGATTGTCTGAGGCATCTTGGTATTTTTCATAAATTAATTCCTTGTAATATCAGGTATTTTTCTAGCAATTTGCTTTTGAAGGTGTTTAGACATTTGCCTCTACTTCTGATGGATTTCCAGATTTCACAACCCTATGCTAATGTAGAAATAACATCCAAAATATTAAAAAAAAAAAGTTTTTTAAACCTGAAGTAATAGACTATTCATGATCAAATTTTGAATAAGCAACAAGCTGCAGCTTTCCCCATGGTAATTCATGATACTACTTTCCTTTTGGAACTCCTTGCTGGCCTCCTCACTGCTGTCAAACACAGGAAACCAATTAATTGCCCTTTTAGACATAGACATACCTGGGAGTGGCCAAGGTTCCAATTAGACAAGTGGTTTTTCCTGCCTGGTTATTTAACCCATACGTTTTTGTGATCTCTTGTTTTCAAGTTCACCAAGTTATCACTTTGGACAGCTTCTTTGCTAAGTCACTACCAGGAAGATGAATAAAGCCATGCAGATATTTCATCTGTTTATGCTTTTTTTTTTTTTTCCTGGTGAAAATCCATGTTTCCCTCTGTAATCAGAAAGATGACAACCAATGACTGCCTAATAAGACAAGTTTCCTGCCTACTTCAAATTCCCACAAAATAAAGAAAAAAACAGAGTGTGTTAATTTTTGCATGAGGTAGATTTTGTGTTAAAAGAAAACTTGCCTGCATTCAGGTGTTTGCATGGATGACAAGGAGCACACTGATGAAATGATACAAAGGACTCGGTCATGGAAAGGTGTTGCTATTTAGTTTCTGTCCATTCCATTGGGGAGTGTATGAACCTGGAGCAGCAACCAGAATTTCTCTGTGCCTCTGGCGTGCAAGGTGTTGGAAACTCTGGCTTTGCACAAGGGTACCTGACACCTCGTACTCTTCTGTCCACGTATTCTTTGTGCATCCTCTGCTGTTCATTAGACAATACTGCAAACAAAGCACCCAATCAAACAGAAGTTTTTTAAAAGCATAAGGTAATTACAGAAGCAAGGGAGCATTTGCCGGTGGAGCAGCTGGAGTATTTGACCAGCCAAACATGTCTGTTGCTGTGGAGGCTGCACGAGAATTTCTGTGGAAGGATGGACTCTCAGACCACTGCAGCTGCACCTGTGATGCAAAGCAAGGTGGATGTTCTGATAATTAGCTGAGCACCTCATTTTGGTAGGAATGGGCAGATCCATTGCAGGGTAATTTTGCAGAGTCTTGCTGGAGTCAATGGAGATGCAGCAAATTACAGCAGTCAGAAGTCTGAAGTTATATACCCCTTCCTAAGGGAAAATTTTTCTGTCTCTAGATACTTCAATCACTCAGAGTCAATGCGACCAAAATGTCAGCTTTTGGTGCAATTTGGGCAGTAAGTTCTAATGCTGCTTTTTAGCATTACTTATGCCTGAAGGCTTCATTCAGATGTGGTGCCCTGCAATGAATTACAGCTGTGTTGTGGTATCTGCAATCTCCGTGTGTCTAAGGAAAACATCTTTCTGCATTCTAACACCACAATTGTCTGCCAGGCAGCAAGTGATTCTTCGTACAAGCATAATGTTTTTATTCCTTGTTTAAATAACAAAGCAAATAATCGTATCTTCTTATGATGAAAACATATTAGCTCACTTAGTTCTAGATATCTAAATCTGAGTCAATCATCTGGGTTGCTTTTTATAGGCGATGGAAAGGAATAAATCTTTCTAGGGCACAAGCAACTGACCTACTTGAGATGTCTATCTGAGGATGAGATGTTCTGAGGGTTAAAAATGCCTGTTAAGGCAGGCCACATTATTGCCTCTGGTAGTGATGTCTTTAGCTTTATTTTTCCAACATTGAGACAATTTTCCCTCTTCTCAAAATCTGTGAGGAGCAGGCTCACACTCACCTCCTCCTTCTCAGCCCTTCTGATTGTATAGATCTACAGTTGCTACAGCTTGATGCAGTTGTGAATCTGTGGCAGACACATGAATCCACAGTGGTGTGATCAGCACAGGCACAGAGCCATTTCATGAGCCTGGACACAGCTTTGGGCACTGCTGACACAGCCATTCCTTTCCTTCCCATTGTCTTTGGCACTAGCTGTCCACTCGCAACTTCTGACCCAGCAGGTGAGGTTTGCATCCCAAAATACCTCTGTGTGACTGCCCTTGATTAAGACTGGAATGTCCTAGGAGTGAGAAGAATTTTTTTTTTTTTTTTGAGTCCAAAGTCTGAGTTTTGCCTTTGTGGTGCAGAAGGCTGATAACAGCAGCTGCTCAGTTTCTGTTGTTACACTTCAGGGACATCCAGATGGCATGTTAACTTCTGCAGCTTCTGAAGGATCTGAGAGAAAGCTTCCGTGTTTGCCCAAATTAAAAAAACAAAACAAAACAAAAACTTGTGAAAAGTCCTTTGCTCTCTTGACGTGGTATAAAAGCACAGCACTTCAAAAAAGACACGGAGACTTGTGTATGCAAGAAACCCAAGGGACAGTGCTGTGCCATATTATTAAAGTTATTTAGTCTTATGAGTCTGATTCAAGAGTTCCATCTTTCCTTGCTGAAGCCTGCTGGGCCAATTAGTATCTTTTATCTCAAGCACTGAATGCAGGAGAATATTTTAAACATTTTTTATTTTCGACAAGGTCTTTGGTGAGCTTAAAGGTGAGCGGCTCATACAGGATGTGCAAAGAACACAGTAATACAATTTAGTTTTTCAATATCCCATTTGTTGCATTCTTTGAGGAAATAGGAATGTGATTTCTTCCTGTAGCTGTGCAAAATTTTTTGTCATTCGTCAGACTCTGTGACCTGGACCTCTCTCCTGGACACCAAAGCTTATGTCTTCTCCACTGACCACTTTAGTACCTTAAAGGAAATTTGATACTGCTACAGTTATATGAAATTCTGTGCCTTCATTTGATTCTCCTGATCATCAGATTTTGGTGGGCCTGCAAATGCCTTGTAAATCACTTTTCTGCTGTTGACCAAGCCAGTTCCAACAGCAAAGCAGACAAGTGGCCTGGAAATGACTTCAGCCAGGAATACACGAATGGTATTTCTATAGTTTTTATTTCCTTCCTTCTTTTTCATGCTGGCACTGAGAAAATAAGAGCTTAGTGTCCAGTTGTCTAGTCTGATTTACAAATAATGTATTTCTAGTTTGCTTCCCACCTCCTTTGAATCTAACTTCCTTCCCAACTCCTTTTTTTCCCTAGCTGATGTCTGAAAACATTTTCAAAGTTGCTGTTTGGACATCAGTTTATGAAATGTCTGTGCAGGAAGATCACTCTTCTCACTCTGAGGTCATCATTCCTGCAATCATCTTATGCTGGTTCCAGTGCTTTGTTTTCCACGGGTCATCAGTAACATTTGTCAGACTGTTTGGTAGGTCTGACTGACCTTATCTGCCTTATCAGTAAGTGCTGCATTTTTCTAGTTCTCAATCTTTCTGAGCAAGGCTTTAACATCTTTGTAGAGCTTGAAACCTCAGACGTTGCAGACATGCCTGAATTCAGCTGTTGTCATATCTCGTGCAGGAACTCTGGAGCTCATCAGTGTAAAAGGAGCAAGTGGCAGCCCAAGGTCTGAGGCTAAATGCCTCTTAGTGTCCTGTGGGTGCCTTTACTTGCTGATCTACCAGGGTTTTCCCAAAGATTTTTTTTCCCAAAGCACATTTTCTTTCTGGGGTCAGTGTTGGCATTATATTCTACAAATTTCACCAGCATCCTGTAAATAAGGACAGAAACAGCAAATATGCAAACAGAACTCATAAGTGTCTTCTGATTTTCATTTCAGTGACCATGGATCATAAATTATCTGTCTAGCAAGGTTATCAGAAGTAAAACATCTTCTACAGAAATTCACCAAAAAAAAAAAAAAAAAAAAAAAAAAAAAAAAAAAAATCCAGGTTAAATTTTACACTTCATCTTAATCCTTTAGCTATTTTCTTTCTATGGCTACAGTTCTGGTTCAGAGAAACATATGAGGTCAGTGTGGGGCGCTCAGTGATGAAACTGCTACATTTTGACTACAGCAGGCGCAGGTGTGAGTCTGTTACCCAAATTGCTATTTGGCTACAGAAGCTGTTGTGTCTTGTTGCCTGTAGAACAGCCCAGGGCTGCCTCTGCATCTTTGGCTGTCCTTAGGGGCACTGGTTCTACCTTCTGTTAAGCTCCTCTCTCAGCTGTACCACAAGTCACAATTTGCATCCACACCACAGAATATAAGGATGGCAGAACACACCGAAGGCAAACACAATCCCTTGTCCCGACTTTTGACAGCTCCCTGGCTCCTGAGGAAAGAGGCAGGACATGGGTTTTGCACAGGTATTTTGCCCCACATGTTCTTCTGGCTTCTAACAAATCCTGAACTTCCTAAATTTATCTGTTTAAGGGTGTTAAGGGTAGGTCGGTTTGGACTTAATACAGCACTATAGACACTCTGCCAAAAAACACCCAATCAAAAATGCTTCCTTATTTCATACAGAATTCATGGCTCCTGGGGCATCTTTCTCAAAGTTTTCCTCTTGCACAGGGATATTAAACCAGAAGTTTCCTCCAGACATAAAATTTGTATTCAGACTCAGGTATGCATTTGATATCTAAAGCACAGTTTGCAACTACTTTATGGCAGGTTACAGGGGTGGAAATAAACAAAAAAGCTGCAGCTGTAGACACCCTTCAATTTGGAAAAATCAAGGCGATAGTTTTGGTTGTTGGCTTCACCAACTCGGTGTTGTCTATAAGGCTGTAATTACCTTATTGCCTCCAAGCTTCTGCAAAGGTTATTCAGCTTTTTTTGTGCATATAACTGGACTGGCCTCACTAGATTTAACTTCATGTGACTGGATCTGTTCATGGAGGATTAGATGACAAATCCTACTGGGTCAGTATAAACCAGATTTGATACAATCATCAGTGTGAAGGTATCTCTTGGTTGGCTGTAGTGGAGATGACCAGAGTGCTGTTCCCTCTGAAGAGGATGTATGGCAAGCCCAAGAAGACCCAATTATTTTTAATTGTGTTTCATCACTAGAAAACAATTTAACTGATCCAACTCATGTATCTTTTGCATTGCCCTCTCCCTACTCATGGGTTTGAAACATTCACTCCTGTTTTTAATGAACCTAGAGAAGGATATTGATTAAAGTGTAAAAACATCTAAAGAGGTCAATGTCCTCAGCTCAATAAAATATAAACATTTTTTAAGTCTAATTTCAAAATGCAGCTCTGCCTTGTTTGGTCCTGAATTTTCAGGGTTTTTTCTCCTAAATTGGTCACTGACTAAACACATAGCTGCCCCAAGTTTTTGATCTTGTTCAGCTTGCTGTGTGGAAGCTGAGATTTTCAGAAACCACCAAATAGCTTCTTGTTCCCTATCAGGTCTGTTTAAAACACCTCAGATTTGATACCAAAGTATCTGAATCTCTTCCCTGCCAATTCATGTCTCCTGCCTTTGCCTCTTTCCTTTGGCATGTCTTCTGAAGAAATTGTCCATGGAAGCAAGTGAGAAGGCCAGCCCCTCTTCTTCTTGTCTAGTGGTCTTATAAAATACTTATTTTAGTCACTAAAAAAGGTCCCACTCTCCTTATAGGTGCTGACCTGTTTGTCTCTGTTTACAAAAGATACCTTTTTGTAAACATGATTCTTCTGAGATGGGTGTAGAGGCACCCACCAACTCTGCTCACATGAACTGTGACTCAGAACTGCTCTCCAAGCAGCCATTGACCAGGACAAAAAATAAACCATGGACTAAAAGCTGTCTGTTCTCGCTTGATCTCTCATCTGCTGCTCTGAGCCTGTGGTGGGAACCTGCAGTCACTTGCAACTCCACCTGCAGAAGTCTTCTCACCTTATGAAGCAAAGAAAAGAAAGGAAAAAAGCTATGGCTTTGATATTTTATTTTCTTTTTTTTTTTTTTTTTTAATAAAATACAGTTTACATATTTTATGAGATTAATGTCCCTTGTTTCTGATTACAAGAATCTGATCAGCATATTAATAAGTTAAAAATAAAAAACCCTCAAACTATGCAACAGCTGCTATTTTGCTACTGAATATATTCAGGGTACGTAATTTTTTATGAGATATTTATTGTAATAGAGAGAGGGATTTGTCTGAGAGTGTGTCTATGCATGTGTATGTGACTTTGAAGCTAGCATTAATAAACCAGTTATGTTTCTTCTACATAACACATGAAGGCAGGCAAAAGAGGATGTCCAAATCATCCTAAAAAAAAGGTACAAAAGGCCCTGAGTTTTAAATGTGAGCTGTAGGTTGCAATACTGTTTTGAACTGCTTCTCAGAGGTCTTGATCCTGGAGTGGAAGAAGGGTGTAGAAAATACTGGATTTCCCTTTGAAGCCAACAGGACTCTGAAGCACTCAGCATCTCCCAAGCTCGTTGAAGAGCAGCAGATTCACCTTTAGAAGGTAACAGCTGTGCTGCAAGCACAGTGAAGTGGTCAGTCCATACGTGTGCACTTTAGCAGCCACATTGTCAGGCTGAATGGATGGTGGGTGGTGCTTCCTTCATTCTGTTTTTCTCCCCTGAAAAGAGTCAAGGAGAGCAAACGAGCTGGAGAGTGGAAGATATGTGAATTGAATTCCTACATAGTCAAAACAGAAATGTATTTCATCATGACTGAAACTTAATTCACTGTGTTGCTGTAGAAACCCTGGCAAACGCACTAACCTGAATGCCCAACAATTACATTCTTACAACAGCTTTTTTTTTAAGCACTTGTTTACTTAAGAACATGTTTCCGTTGTGTTACCATGTATTTTTTGTGCCTCTGAACATAAAAAAGGTATTATTTCTTCCCAGGTAAGTTGTGCAAATAGCTCAACTTACTGCTCAGTGCAACTGCTTTACTTCCTAAGCAGCATATTCCCTGGAGGTGCCCGCTGACTGTGCTGTGTGATATAATCACCCAGTCCTGCACAACCAGGGCAAGCACTCTCTTCTCCAGCATTCAGAACAACCCAGTGAGGGATCTGCAAGAATACTCCTTGCTGGGGTTTCCACCTTCTTTTGAGAAGGACAGTAAATTGTGGAGGCTGGGGAGAAGCCAGGAAGTTCTGCTGTTTTGGCAAGATACTTGTCCCTCCACTTGTCTTTCTCCTCTCACCATCCATCCCACCCGGGAGTGTTCATGCTGGTTTGGTGCCCAGAATACATGATCCCTCCACAGGCTGTTAAGAGACAATCTGGAACAAGACTTTATGTCAGCTGTTGCTTAAAGGAATGAAAAACAAGAGTTGGATCTTGAATCCTGTGTTGTTCCTCACACAAACGAATTGTGACCCGGGTATGCTTAGCAGGGTGTAAATTAGAGCAGGGTTAATCGTTGGTGATAAACAAAACTAAGTATAGTCTTGGGAGGCTGCACCTTCCTTTCACTCTTCAGATTGTTCACAGCCCTTGCAGGCGTTTGCCCATTGTTTTGTGGTGCCTGGTGGGTTGAATTTGTGTCACTGGCATCCTACTCATCCAGATCCTGAATCTTTGTAAGGCCCTAGTGTGAGGGAATGGCCCTGGGCAGCACAGAGGTCTCGCCCCGTGCTGACACCACTCAAATTCTCAGCGCCTTCCTGCTTCTCTGTGTCATTGCCCTGGACAGAGGAGGCACAATCAAATAGTTTAACCTGAGATTCTCCGGATGGCAGCAGGTGATGGAATTAAAAGGCAGACAGACAAGACTGGGGAATAACTGGGCCATTTTAACTCTTTCTAGTGTTTGCCTGAAGAATTGTCACTGTAATTAGAACTTTATAATGTTGGCTAGACTGGAGTTCCTTAATATTTTTTTCCTCCATCATTGCATGTGTGTCATGGAATGACGAGCAGTGTGTGTGGCCCCAAATGTGAAGGACGTGCCATTTTTCTATATGATTTATTTAATTACTTTTGTGTCAGGGCTTTGGTGAGGGGCTTTACAGGATCCAAGCTCCAAACAGTGCAGTCATGATCCTCTGTCAGTCATGCTTCAAATCCATTGTCAGAGGTCTTATGTAGGGCTGAGGACCCTAATCCCAATGGTCATTTCTTAATTGTTGTGCTTTGCCCATATGCTTGACAATTGTATTTACCAGTCCTCTGTTAGTTTGCTGTTTTCTGTCACCTTTCACCTTAGACGTGGTGAAAAACAAGCCAGTAATTTTGATAACCTGAGCTCTAATTGTAAAGCATGTGATTGGATTTCTGTAATAACCTTGATGTCAGGGCTACTGGAAAAATGCCAGAAGGTCTGTTCCTCTGATGAGTCAGTCAAGAGTCTCTTTCTTGTTGTGTTTTTTTCCCCCCTCCTACTTTTTCTGTCACTAGTTCAATAAATAAGGGGGAAAGGCTGCATTAGGAGGAGGAAGATTTGTCTGAAAGACACAAATTTCCACCTAAGTCTTGGGATTGTATCCAGTGATTTGAACAGCAGCAGGTTATGTAAGACAACCTTTATACCTCAGTTAACCAAAGCCCATGTTGATCTGTAATGTAGCAAAAAAATGTTAAGAATTTTCTTGATAAACTGAAGAGGAGGGAGACTCTTCTCCTTTAAAGAAAAATGGAATTTAATTTTATGACAAAAAAAATTTCAGATGCAGGTCTGAATGTACTTTTTCTGCTGCTGTAACCAAACTTTTCCTGTTTTTCAGATCTAGTGGATATCTCTGGATGAAAGCTGAAGTGAAGTTCATGTATCATGGATGTTGAAACCAACGAGATGGGAGTGACTGGAGAAAAATATTGGAAGTGGCAGAAAAATAAATAGTTTTATAATGTATTATGCTCCTGTCTTCTACAGAAGAATTTGAATAAATACATGATATTGTATAATCAAGAAATACTGCTGTCCTCTGCAGTCCTGATGGTACATTGCTAAATATGTAACACAGACAGAGGAAATGCTGTACGGTTTCACAATGTTATCTCTGCTGATCATCTGCTCCCTGGAGACCTCATCAAAGGGCCATGGAAGTTACTGGGGATTTCTTCTTTCAGATAATTTTAGTCCATATCTGCAGCTTCTCTACTTTTACGTCCCTCTCATGTCTCCAGCAATCTGAGATGGGCACTGGGAATAACTAAGAACTTTACTTATGATTTGCTTTTTTTGGAATCTGTAGAGTATCCTTAGAAATGAGGCACTGTGCACTGGATCCAGCTGTATTTTCCTCCCTGTTGGCTTGGACGAGGTCCCCAGTTTCCACACAAACATACACAAATATGCACTTGGATGTATCTGTCAATAAAACTGCTCTGCTGGTTGGAGCAGTCAGTGACAGGTTCCCACTTCCTGCAGTGTTTTCATCTCCTCTTCCACATCTGACAAAGTCTTGCCCAGGAGCACACCCAGATGCTTCGTGGGGGGAACTCACTCTTCAGTAGTGTAGACATCCTCTTTTGAAAATAGAAGCTTGTTTTCCAAGTTCTACAAATAAATGGCCATGATTTTTAAAATTTTTTTTTCTTGATGTTGGGAGAGATTATTATGACCAGTTTAAGGAAAAGAGCAATGGCTCCAGTTCATAGTTTATTTGTGTTATAAAGACAGAAGTGAGACACCACACAGTGAGAAGACAATTGCCTGGAAAATACATAGATGTGCCCTACAGCTGATGAACAACAGAACCCTTTATGGCAAAGAAAATATGGGAACTCTTTTTGATCATGACTGAAGTCACTGTCACTTGTATTTAACTAACAAAATGTAAGGAGTCTCAAAGAAAATATATTGAAGAAAGAATAGCCTTACCACTTAGGTGTAGGACTGAGAAACACTGGTGTGTACTTCAGGCTCTGTGAATGGTGATTAATTTATTCATGCCTCAGTTGCCTGACTGTAAAATGAGAATATGTGTTTCTTCTATTTATTTGTCTGAGGACATCTAAGGAAGGAACTAATATGATTTCTAACCCCTGCGTGTGTTCAGTTTCTGGCACCACCGGGATCTATCCTCAGCTGGGGCACTCAGGTGTCCTTAATACAAATGCTAATATCACATTAGCATGGATATACAAAATAAATTAATCTTAAAAAAAATATTCCCCACATGTACTAGATCTCAAATGCATTCTTTATTTTGTATTCTAGTTTGTACATGATGCCATCTCCTATTTTTATAACCATGCAAGTTTAGTGGAAAAAAAATATTCTTCTTAGCACAAAATCCTTGTAAGAAATGGTATTTGTGTTAAATACTTACGTACCATGGTGAATTAGGTTTTCATCATACAGAATGTCCCCACACAGGTTTCTGAATGTGCCAGACTGATGGGAGTCAAGAGTGGTCCAAGATCATCCTGAATATACAGAAATGGCAGAATTTCTCATCAGGGTTATTTTTGCCAACAGATGTCCCACCCATGGAAGCACATTTGCTGTTCCCAGCTCTGGTAGAGTGGTGGGCAGAGTTCTTCCTCGTGGCTTCTGGATGGCTTCAAATTCCAGCTGAAACCTGCACAGACAGTGGCACTTTCCACCTCAAAACTGAAAACAGCAGCTGTGTGAGCTTCAAGCTGCCAGGCAAAACAATTGCGAGCAGACTACAAAGGACTACCTTTGCTTTTGATGATTTCTCAAGTCTGGAATTCCTGCCTTTCCAAGTCCTACTGACCAATGTCCTCATGACACAAGAGTGACAGAGTCCCCCGCACTCTTCTTGTTTTCTCTTAAATTTTCCTTTTCATTCTGCCAGGTGCTTTCGCTATGGAGGTCAAGCCATGAGCTATTGGATGACCAAGGCCACACATATCTGGGAACTTGAAGCCAGATTACCCATGTCCTTGAAACCTTCCTGAACTTTAGTTAAAGGTTTCCCCTTCTGGTCCAGTCTGTCCTTTCACACTATCATGCTTGACTGTAAAGGAGGATTCACACGACTCAGTTACATGTTATCCTGCATCGTTCTCCAGTGAATAAAGAAGAAAAAAAACCCAAAACTTGTGCAGGCCATGGAGAGCATGGAGGAGCAGAGATCCACCTGCAGCCCCTGGAGGAGCTCATGGGGGAGCAGGGTCCTGGCAGGGACCTGTGACCCTGTGGAGAGAGGAGCCCACGCTGGAGTAGGTTGTGCCTGAAGGATGGTCCCCAAGGAAGTGTGACCCACATGTTAGCAGTTCATGGAGAACTGTTGCTCTGGGGATGGACTCACCTTGGAGCAGCTCATGGAGAATTGTCTCTTGTGGGAGGGACCCTGTGGTGCAGCAGGGGAATGACTCTTCTACCTGAGCAGCTGGAGAAAAAACATGTGATGAACAGACCCAACTCCATTCCCTGTATTGCTGTGCCTCCTGGGGGAGGAGGTTGAGTTGGATAGGAGGAAGGAGTAGGGGAAAACTGTTTGTAAGGGTTTATTTTACTTCTCATTACCCTGCTCTGATTTTGTTAGCAACAAATTCAAGTAATATCTCAAATTCAGTCTATTTTCCCCATAACAGTATTTGGTGAGTGATCTGACCCAGCCCTTATCTCAATTCATGAACTCTTCATTTTTTCTCCCCTGTCCAGCCATGGGGGAGTGAGAGTGTGGCTGCCAAAAACTGGCCACACAAACCTAACACAACTGCAATGAAATCAATTCTCAGACATGTTGTAGCACCTTCAAGTAATACTTTTAGTACCAAAGGGCTGGAGGCAGCACAACTTCTGGTCACCCCGTGAAGTCAGTGAAACTTCCTCCAAGCACGATCTGGTAATTCCTGAAGTGCCTTTCCTCCTACCAAGCAGATTAGGGTCATGTGGAAGGTTTTATGGTTAATGGCACTTAACAGTGAGTTCAGGCAAGGCAATCGTTGCCCAGACTGTAGTCAGGGAATCCCATGAAAAGTTCAGTGAGGTTGTTAGTGGTGAGAAGTAGTGTTGGATGTTTGCTTTCTGCTTTGTCTTGTCTCAAACAAACCCCACAATATCTGGTGGGACTGTTGATTCAGGCATAACCCTGCCCCAAAGGTGAGCCTAAACCTGGCAAGATAAGGCTGGTGTCTACCACTTCTGAAGAGTTCTAATAATTTCTGCATGCACATTTGAGCTCGGGACTATATTAATTTAAGTGTTTTACATGGTCTCCAGATGTTGCAAAATCACTATTTAAAAGAAGCCCTAAAAACATCTACAGATTTTAAGAAGGCCACAAAAGACCAGAAGAGAGAGTCAGATACTGGGCCTCTTATTAGTTGCAAGAAATGTCTAAGTGCACATGCATGGCAAAGGAACATCATTCCCAAAATATCCGAAACCTGCAGAGATGCTGTGCCCTGGGTACGGTGGCAAGTCCCTCTGTCTCTCTGCCTACTCTCTTTACTGCTTCCATCTCTCTTAGAGAGTGCTGAATCATGATAATCAGCACTTTTGTTTGCATTGTAAATAAAATAAAAACAACTCAATAATGGAAAACCTTGAGCTAAGGGTGTTGTTTTGGGGACTGTGCTCATTTTCCACCAAATGCACAAGTTGTGCATTAGAAACTATTCCCTCTGGCAACCCATAAAACAGAAACTTCTCCATTCTTTCCACCCCAGGAAACATTCTGTCAATAATTCACTTGCAGTGTTCATCTATGAATATGGAGATGGGGGTTTTTTGTGTCTTGTTCCTAATATATTAACACAAGGTGCTTTGGGTATCTACAGTATGCTACAAACTGCATGAATAATTACAGCTTTAACAGCAGTAAGCCCAGTCAGAAAACCACAGAAGGCTGGAATGGAATTTTCAAACCACAACAGGGCCTGTGTCGTTATGAATTTACTCTTCTTCTGTTCTACCCCTGTCAGAAAACCCATTAGTTTTAAGGCCGTGACCTTGTGTATTTCAGTATTTCTGCATCTTCTTCAAGCAGGTGGTGCTCCAGGCTCCAGCGAGGATGCAGAGAGGTCCAGGAACACATTGGCTGTTGTGCTGGAAATGCATCAGGAAATGGAAATGCATCAGGACATATCAGCCAGGAGCAGAAACAATTTCTGCACTGCAACAACTGCAGGACCCTAATTTTCCCCGCTGAAGTGTGTGACCACTGCAAGGATTCACGGCACAGTTTCACCTGTCAGTGAAGCCACCTAAAATTAATGTTTCATTGCAGCTTCCACATGGGAACAGTGTGAGCACCACTGGTGTTTCACCTGTTGTTAACTTCTTTAGTTCCAGTAACCTGACTGTGACTTTTTCATCAATATCCAAATGTAAGGCAGGAGAGGAAGAGTCATGAGACAGCAGAATTTGAGGTAAGACTGCAGACTTCAAGGTGAGACTGCAGACTTCAAGGTGAATCAGCAGAATTACTCAAGGTATCAGTGACCCCTTACAAGAGATTTGACAGAGCATGTGCAGCTTGGACAAGGGTTTGTGCTCTCCAGGGTGAGTTTCAAGAAGACATTTGAGAAGGTACAATGTATTGGCCCTGTGGACTTCCACAGAGTGGAAGAATATTGCTGGGAGAGGACTTCAAATTCGTAATTTGGGTTTCGAAAACCACACCGTCACGTTAAAAATTAACTGACTTTTGTTTTTTTTATTAATAATGGAAGAGCATTCTTTTCATTTGGTTTCTTATTTCTCAAGTCTGTCAGAGTACGTTCTGGTTTTATCTATCTATTTATTTACTTATTTGTCATTATTAAACTCTAGAAAGATTTTTTTTTTATTAAAAATGAAAACTGTTTCATTCCTTATTGAGCTAGGGCTTCAAGAAAACATCAAGTGTCATGAGATTCATGATAAAAAGAATGGCTTTGGCAAAACATTTAAACTGAGGGTAGGGTTTGATATTTTTTTGTCTGTGTGTTTGGGGCTTTTTTTTTTGTTTTGGTTCTAGTGGGACATTTTGTTTGGGATTTTTTGTGTATTTGTGTTCGGTTTTGAGTGTTTTGTTTGGTTGTTGTTTGGGTTTTTGTTTTGCTTTGTTTTTTTTTCATTTGATTTGGTTCAGTTTGTCTTTTTGTGTTGAGCCCAAGAATTTTTCTTTATTTCCAGGTCTTATTGACTTCCATGGAAGTTATCTGGGATAACTATTTGGTACCTGGGCTGTTTTCCTTCTGGTGGAAGGATGTGTTACTTTAAGCAGCCTTCAGCTGGAGCAGGCTGCTAATTGCAACACAGACATGGCTGCTCTCACATTTTCTTCTCTTGCCCATTATGACCCACCCAGGAAGAATAGCCCAACTCTGCTTTGGAAGTGTAGGGTCCCACTGATGCATGGATTTAATCACAGAATAAGGACTCCTTTTTGTGTGCTGGGGAGTTCTAAAATCCTGCATCATGGTGAGAAAACAAGCTTCATCTCCTGGAGCTGTTTTAGGTGACAGCAAAATTCTCAGAAACAGAAGAGGAGGGGAAGAAATCAATGGGCAGAAGTGATTAGGAACAAGCATGTAATCCCAGGAAAAGGGTGCTTTATCCATCTGCATTCTTAACCATTATCCATCACTACTGGCTACTGATCAGTACCTCCTGTTGGAATGTGAAATGCAGGGAACTCTTAGAACTCTGGGCCTCTAAGCCAAAGCTTAGAATTAAACAAAAATTTGATCTGAGACCTTGGAAAAGGCTTCCAAACTTAGGTGCTAGAAGTGAGAATGTGGATTTATAGTTTAAAGGAGAGACACTTTAAATTAAGTAAAGGAAAGTTTAGAACTTTAGAGTTTAAGATATAGAAAAAATAACTTCAAAGATAAACAAGGGGTTTAGAATGCAGTACTGTAGGTTTGTGTGTCTTAACATGGTTGGCTGAGAAAGGTCACACTGTAACATGGGTCCATAAGACAAAATATTTAAGGATTAGATCAAAAACATAAATATCCTTGTTAGCAGTGTTTTATTAATCAGTAACTCATTAAAAGGTCTTGTAACTTGTCTTGTGATCTTCTAAACCATACTATAACAATGTAAACCAAACTCACCCTTCCTACCTATATAAAAATATGAAGATAAATCACATCATCAAAAACAGCTCAAAAATCCCATCACTAACTCATTCAAAAATCCTTCAAAAATCCCCATAACCTCCAACTATAAATAGTCTTTATTTGACCTTTTTCTGCATCTGTTGGGTACAGAATATGTAGAAACACCTCTGAGTGCTTCCACATGCTTCAAGTGTGACAAAATACATGCTTGCACCAGACACCACGACAGCAGCAGCCAGTCACTTGTGGAAAGAGCCTCTTCAGCTGCAGTCAGATAAAACACTGCCTCCTCCACCAGTTCTGCATGGGCAGGGCCCACAGGGTGTGCAGGTCTGCTCAGCTGGGTGGCAACAATGCCTTGGAGAAGCTGTGGGAGTAGATGTGGAGCTGTTGGGATGGTTTTGCCTTTCCCTCCCTGTTCAGATGCACACTCCCTGCTCAGGGCTGTCAGGGCTCCTCAGGGTCAGCTCTGGCTCCCTACCACTGAGCCTTGTGTCTTGCAGCTGCACCCATTCCTGCTGCTCACAGCACGTGGAGAAGCCACAGGAGAGCTGGGATCTCGGGTTCCCAAGCATTTTCCACCCTGAATTCAGTCCTGTAGGACTGGTGCCACTCCAGAGAACTCATTTGTGTCCATATGATAGTCATAAATACATGGCAGGTTTGCAGTCCAGTTCCTCATATTTATCCAGGGTAAAATGACAAAGGATTCTGATTAGTGACTTGTGATTAATTGATGGGGATTCCTGCATGTGCTCCTGTGCATTTCCCTCCACATTCCCTTTCTTGGTAAAAAATCGTGTTTTAATGGTCTCACTTGGAAGGACTCCCAAAGCTGAAAAGTGTCCAGTTCAAGGTTATTTATCTAGGATAAAATGGAAAGAGTTAATGAATTAATGCTGTGCTGTTCTAACATCATGGTCCTTTTTTTGCCTATGATGATTTTGCCTCTTAATTTTTAAGCAAAGGAAATAGAGAGCAAATTAGAACATGGTCCTGGCTGTAGACATGGTGGGAATCCAAGCAATTGTTTGCATAGTTCCTGGTTATATTTTCTATCTCTTCTGCATTTTTTCTTGCCAGATACTTCTACTGTCTATCATGATGCAGATTTTGTTGTCTGCAGCTTGTGTGAATAACTGCTCTAATATTACCTTGTGCAAGCATTTGCCATGACAAAAGTACCCTAAAGTTATTTTTAAACTTCACCATAGGAAAAGACATCTAACTGCTAGCACTTGTGCTGCTGCAGTTCATATTCAAAAATATGTGCACAGTTAATTGCTGGTATTAAATTGCACCTTGCAATTTAGCTGGAACTGCATACGTTCTTTGAAATGGATATGCATGTGTGTGCACACCATGTGTTTGTCTTGATCATGAATGGCCAGGACCACTGTAGTGGTGCGTTAAACAGCAAAAAAAACAAAACAAAAAAAAAACCAAACAAAAAAAAAAAAAAAAAAAAAAAACCAAAAAAAAACCCACAAACCAAAAAAAACCCCCAAAAAACTCAAAAAAAAAACCCCAAAACCAAACCCAGACAGATGTAGGTTTGGCCAAAATCTGTGACTCAGAGCAACCCTGGGTTGCAGAACATTTGGGCAAACCTCAGTGAGGTGTATAAGAGATACTGAGATTGGGTGGAAGCTGGAGGTGAGCCATAGCAGAAGGAGACGAAGGAGACTGGCAGGTATGGGATCAGGGACAGAGGAGGTCCTTGCCTGTCCTTTTTGCTCTGAGGGCTTTATAGTGGTTTAAATGTAAATTTGAACATTCTGCAAGCTGTAATAGAAAACCAAAGAATCCCAGAGCTAATATGATTGCTCAACTGCCTTATCAACCACATAAATTTTATTAAAACACCCTCTTGCTTTCTCTACCATAGCCTGTTTCAGGTTTTTTGGAGGGAAGTATTTGCTTCAAGTGTTCCTTAAACTGTAAGGAGATAGTTCTGCATTCCTGTTCAGTCTGGGGCCTCTTGGCTGAGCCTGCAGATGGTGTGATATGGTGGCTCACATGACACTGATATATATCCAATATGAGTGGAGGGGGGGACCACACTATCCACTTGCATGGGCCACAAAGCAGCCGGAGATTTCACGTGGTTGTTGCCATTACTTATTACTTATTATTACTTTCGTGTTGCCTTTACATGTCTGCTTTGCCAGGTTCTGCACAGACTTCATCATTCTAACAAAAGTCCTTATCCATGTCCCAGGGAGTAGTCCATCTTTTTAAAAGAGCATTCTTAGTGTTTACTTGTTTTACTGTCATTTTTTACTTACTTGTTAATTTTTATGCTAATGCCATTTCTGGGTTCTTTGGGTCACCTCAGCTTATTACCCTACACAAGCAAGGCTTGCCTGTACTGTGTTTTGCCAGGGCCTTTCTACCATTGTACAGTAGGATATTCCCCATGAACCTGGCTCCCTGAGCAGCAGAGATTGATTTCTCATCTGAGTAGCCATATTCTCCACAGAAGTACCCTTTCCAGTTATGTTTTGAAAGTCATCAGACATGCTGTTATAAATGATCACTGAAGATTACTGGAGAAGCTGCAAAATAATAGTGAACCATGCAGCATCTGTAATTTCCACTGCTGGTTTGCAATCATTACTCAAAATGAATCCTGTCTCAGTTGTAGGGCTAAACTTTTTTTTCTCCCTTCCTCTTCAGTGCTGTATAAGACAGTTGAAATAGATACTGTCTCATGAATTTTTATGCAAAAAGCTGAGCTGCAATCCTCTGTACCAACAGCTAGCATTCTTTGTGATGATCAAGACCAGCTTAGAAAATGCTGGAGAGGAGTCAGCATTTCCAGTTACGGTGAGGCTCTGTTACAGCTCAAGTGGCTCTGAGATGTGTATCTCTGATGCTCTTCCTCCTGAATTTGCCCCAGTATAAATCCAATACCTCCTGCACAGCATAATTATCACCATTCCTGTTTGTTAGCAGAGGTTTTAGTGTTTTATGAGCATGGTAACCTCCACAGCCCTTTTTTCCTGCGAGTCACCGGTGTCATAAACGCCCTCAGTGCAAAAGGACAGGTATGAATCAATTTTAATGGAAAATGAGCTGTGATACCTGTGTTTTTCTGTATCTTCTGTGCAAGGTTTTGTCTCCACAACAATGCCCAAGGCGTTGCTCTGGTAACATGCACAGGCAGGTGTACAACTTCAGGCACAGGAGCAAGCCCAGTGGCTATTAAACTATGCAAGCTTAAATGCTTCATTCAAGGACATGATAAACCTTCCATCTGACTTGGAAACACCTCAGTGTTTGTGGCACAACTTCTCATGTGTGGGTTTTTTTTCCCCACCTTGTGATCTGGGTTTGCTACAGAGTTTTTGTGAGGAAACCCAATCACACTTGCCTGTCAAGAAGGGGAAAGTGGGTGGCAAAGATCCAAAGTCCTTTCCTATGCTGCCACATTGAAAAGTCTGCAGCTGCCAGTCAAAAGCAAAACCAGGAAAGAATGTCAGTGCTAGGAGGTTGTCTTTTGACTTTGTATTTCAGCCACAGAAAAGGCTTTCTTTGCACTTCCTTCATCTTTCCTAAATTGAAATTTCTGTCAAGTCTCTTTCAAGAGTTTGGGCATTCCATGTAAGTCTTAAAGCCTATTGGAAAGAGAATGAGACTGCACCAAACTGTACTCATAGCATGAAACTATCTGAAGCCCATGTTGTGCTAATGAATTTATTTAAAAAAAAATAAAAATAAATTATGAATAAAAAATAATTTTACTACCTAAACTAGCAACCTCACCTCCTGAAATGGGACAGAAGCTCCACCTTCTTTTGAAACAGATTGAGCAGCCAGTGTTGAAGTCAAAAGGGAGGGATGGATTTGCTGAATTTGGGTTTTAGTTCTGACTTTGATGAAGAAGGAAAAGAAAAAGCGTAGGAAAGGAAGATGGGAATGGAAGCAATCTTCAGAGCTTATCAGATACTGCATGTACAAAACCATTCTGTTCTAATACTTTTCTCTCCATAGCAACTTTCACATCTTCTTCACCTACTATTTATTTGTTGATGAGAAGGTCTCACAGTGATTAGCAGAGTGAACTCAGAACTGCTAAGCTCTATCTCCCTTCTTTCAAGAGCTAAATGATCTTCCTTCAGTGTGCTACATGTTCTTAGGGCTGGGCTTATTTTCACATACATGAATGGTATTTTGGAGTGTTTTTTAAGTCCTCCTACTCTTTGACTCCTGTGAATTAGGTGTTCTAATACACTTGAAAGTATGTCTGGGTGTTAAGTTTTTACTCTTAGACTTCTACATTCTTTTCAGAGCTCTGATTTCTAATGTTGCTTACTTAATTTCCTCATTTAGCCCAGAGCTTTGATATGAAAACCCTTACGTCTTTCACAAGGATTCAGAAAGTATTGTATTAAAAAAAAAAAATTAAAATTTGTTTTTTTATTGTCAAGTTTGATTTTAGTCACTATTAACACTTTCACATGATCAAATTTAATGGTACCTTCTTCATAGCTTAGCCCCAGCGACATCAGAAGACTGTTCCTATCAGCCACTCCTTCTCAATAGTTTCTGCCAATGTGTAAGTTTTGTCAAGCTAAAAAGCTTGCAACATTTCCTACAAAAAATTGAAACAAGAATTTCTGTCTGCTTCTGACAAATCACACATTATACCAAAGCAAAATTATTTGTACCAACTCTCCTCAAAAATTATTTTCTTCTATTTCTTTTTTTTCCTTTTTTTATGTTCCTTGAGAACATTTTTTGTGAATTCTGAACCACAGATTCTTTAAATGGGCTTGCAATGAGATGGCTCTTTTATATGAATTTGAGAACATCACTGTCAATTCAGATCAATAATTCCTGAACCAATTGAGTTTTTCAATACAACTTACTGAAGAAGAAGAAAGTACTATGGATTTGATTGCTTCCTTCAGCTTTTGAAATGTAAAGAACAAACAGGTTATTTGAATAAATTTATATTTTTCTCCATTTCTCTCCAGGTTAGGCTTGTGCAGTGTGTATTTAGTCATTCTGGCTGATTCATAGCCAGCAGTTTGCGTCTCCAAGAGCAAGCACAGGGTGTTCCTTGAGAGATACAATGATCAGTTCTGCAAACACTGCTAAAATGATATCTCTCCATATTATGGCAGCTCCTACCAAGCACCTCTGTAAGTCAGGGGTTGTATCAGCATTTCCATTATAAATATAACATTTACATTACTACCACCTCCCTTGATTTATCTCATGCTCCTGTGCTATAACACAGAATCACATTTGCTTTGTTCACTGCAGCTGTACAGGGCTGTAGATGGGGCTGGGAGCTCAGGGGATTTTTCTTCAAGTGCTCCCAAATCTCTCTCCCACACTATAAAGTGTAGCGTTGCCTTTTCAGCAAATATTGCTGCTTTTTATTCTTTGCTTCAGGACATTATTCTGTTTATATGCTGTGTACCTGGGCTAAGGTGCATTTACAATTTACTGGTGCACGTACTGCAGGTGCTTTAAATCCTTCTGTTTATCATCTACATGGTCAGCCAAAAGGAACAGATGTCTTTCTGCACCAAACACCTCGTTCTGAATTCTCCATGTCCCTGGTTTTGCCACCAAGTCAGGACTCAGGTCAAAAGAAGGGATGTGGATAAGAGACAGAAAAGGGAACTGAGTTTAGGAATGCAACTTTATTAATTTCATGTGCAATAAGCACATGCTGTATTCATGGTCCATTTATATATATCATTACAGATGGTTAATAAATCATTAATACATGATGTTACAGACTCAAACAACAAGCTATTATAAATGGTACCATCATTCTATCAGCAAGTGGTGTTGGGAATTGCGTTTAGAAGCACACAGTTGGGCTCACTAGCCTTCTGTGACAACTGACTTTCCAGTTCTTTCCTATTTAAAGCTATTAAAATTACTTATTGATCACTGTTAAGCTATTTAGAAATGGGTACTCTAATATTTGATGCATTCCTTTATGGGTTTTGCTGAAATTTTTCTCTGGTCTATTTTTTTTTTTTTCTTTTCACTCCATGTGATTTTGTACCTTCAACATTTCTTCTGGACAGCAGCATCTGTTAATTGCTTGTTTGCAAGTGGTGAAAATGTTATTGTTTGCTCCTTTTTTGTTTGTTTGTTTGGGTTACAAATAGTTTGGGGAAAAAACTCTCTACTTTTGACCATATTTTTTTTAAAATGCATTTGTTTGAAAAAGCTGGACTTGATGTCCTCACCTCAGGCAATGTGCAGGGCAGGGAGGGCAGGGGCAGAGTGGGCAAGTGGAATCAGCCAGGCTGCTCAACCCTCCTTCCCCTACTGCAGAACAGGGCATGGAGGTAACCCCAATTTGCAGGAATGTGGGTACCACCTGCACCCTGGATTAAAAGAATAGTTCTGCAGACTTCAAGCTATGAATCCAGTACCTTATAAATAATTACTTAAACTAAGAGAAAGAAGAAGTGAAGGAAAAAAAATCAAAACCAATACTGAAGTCTGTTATTACAAAAATTACCCAGGAAGGTGTCTACATTTTTTCACCTGCTAATGCACCAGCAACTTTCTTCCCACCTCACGAATTATATTTACAGTTTCCCTGTGGTTTTTGCCCTGAAGTCAATTTTCACTCCAGCAACTTTTCTTCTGTACTGTGCCTTGGCTCCTTAGGTCATTAACCTCAAGCAAGGAACTTTGTCAAATACTTTGAAACATGAAGTCCACTCTATTTCCCTTGTCTGTCCTGGTGGCAATACAGCACTTTCAAAGAATTCCAGCAATTTTCTGAGGCGTGACCTGCCTCTCCTGAAACATGCTGGTATCTTTGCAATCTTTCAGCAAGCTGTGCTGTACCAAATGTTCTTCCATTTGATCTTCTTAAATATTTACTCAACTGTTTCCAGTGACTCTCATTCAGTTAACTGGTCTCCAGTAACTTGACAAACTCAGCCAGCTTGATGGATTGTTTGTTTGTTTTCCATAAAAATCTCAAAGTAAACAGTAAAATATATTTTATTCTCACAGCTTACAGTCTCTCCTGATGTAAAAAATTGCTAATCATTCAGTGGCTTTGGGGAAATATGTTTGGTTGTGTGGTAGAAGGAGTTGGATCTCTTAAAGTACTATCTGAGTGCAAGCTTGTTAAATAGCCACCGCCCACATTTACTCTTATGTGCAACAAAAATACCACTTTACTCACAAATGCAGTAAAATTCATGTTACCCGTGGAAATGTGGTGATCATTACAAAATGATAACATGATTGCCTTCTTAGCAGTAAAATACCTCAAGGAGTGGAAGCTCAGGAAGAAGTGGAATGGCTTCTGTCAAATTTAAAATAGGAAGAGGCTCTATAATGTTAATCCACTGGATTAACTGCTGATCTTAATAGACATGCTGGGCAGGGAGAGGCAGGGAATACTACTGGCCTTTATTTCAGGTGACCAAAGGACCAAATAAATCGGTGTCTGTGCTGCAATGCCCAGGAATTTTCCTCCAAAATGAAAAAACAAGGCTTTTCAATATACTTCTGGGCCAGATCCTCAGCTGCTTTCTGGAGGTATCAGTCAAATCATTGCCTCCAGTGCAGACCTCCTTCCCTCTCTCCTGCAGGGCCTGGCCCCTGCCTCACCAGCACAGAAGAACATTTTAAGTTTCAAGAGAAGGAAATTTTTAGAGAGCTCAGTTCCTCCCCATGTTCCCATCTCTTCAAAGATCGCAGGCAGTGAAGGCTCTCCTTTTACTTGAGCACAGGTAAGTTTGAGTGTTTAGATCAGAAAATCCAAGCTTGCTCTCTTGCTGTCACTGAGAAGCTTTGAATGGCTGCATTGTGAGGCACGAACCATAATGTCATAGCTGGTCACTGATCTTTTCAGACACATTCTTCTAACTGGGGCATCCTTGTGGCATGATGAACAGAATAATAATCTAGGAAGAAAGCATACTGAATCATCCAAAGGCAGCTCCTTTGGTCTCCAAGATGGTTAGAGCAAGGCAGAAGTTTTCTGAGAGGAGTAGGTGTGAGGGATACAGCAGCAAAACATTGGAGGAGAGGAAACATGAGGACCTAAAAATTCCTGCATGGAGCGGAGAGAGCACATGTTTGGCATCTCTATTGGTGGTTTCTTGGACAGCAGAGAGAGACTGGTGAGGAAGTGAATTTTTTTCCTGGTGCTCAGCTTTTCAGCCTTTTATTTCCCCCTTCTCTTCCCTGCTCCCCCTCCCCTCATGCCATAGCCCTCACTGGCTTGCAAACTGAGCGGCATTTTTCTTCCAAAGATAAAAAAGATTGAGGTCCATCTCCTTTGCATTCACCCCAGGGGCAAATCTTCTCTTCCTACTGTGCTGCAGTGGGTATAATTTCACACCTCAAAGCATGACTTGCTGTTTGGTGATAACTAAATACATTTCTCTGAAGCTTACTCTAATTTACTCCTGAATAAGTACCCGTCATTCTTGTTTGTTTGGCTACACTGGTTATCCAGGAGTCACCCCAATAAAACAGATGGCTCAATCAAGTGTGTATAGATTAACCAAAATGTAAAATTTTGAGACTAGCATTTCAATCAGGCTAATTTTCTTCTCTAAATTGTCAACACTCCTCTATTTAATTTCTCAGAACCTGGGAAACGTTTTCTTTTTTTTCCTTCAGCCACTGGAAATTTAAAGTTTTCATGGATTTTTGAAAGAAAAATTTAAAGGGAAATGTTGATACGAATGGAAAGAAATTTACTTTTTGAAATACTTCTAGGGGATCAAACTTCTCTTAATTAGCTTTTAACATGCTGCAGGTATAAAGAGAATTTGTAACCTCTCATTTTGCAAACAGTATAGAAATTCTCCTTACACAAACTGATTTTGCTTAGATTGCCTGTTTTCATATTGATTTTTTTATTTCTTGAAGAATCTAACACTGTCAATTCACTTCAGATAATAGGTGTATGGATACAGTAGTATTGCTGATCAGTTTTCTGATGCAAGGCTTTGCTAATGACTGTGGAAGAGATCTCTGCAAGGCAAACACTGCTGCTGGGAGCCTGGGTGAGGGGAGAAATTTAGGTGTTGTGTAGACGTTATAAGTGAACACTCTAGGTGTTCATTGGAGGTTATTGCTGTTTTATCTGTGGTTGGAATGCTTTTTTGGTCCCATTCTTGTACTACTGCTACATATGCTCCATCCATTTACATACCTGGACCCTTTCAATACACTCAGCACATACCTTTAACAGCCCACTCTGCATTTTAATGATCAAAAGCACCTTGTGGTGTGGCCATCAGCCTTCCAGTTAAAGGCTTCAAGTGGTGGAGGATAAGAGACTGCCCAGTGGTACTGGAAAATGTTGGCTTTCTTCACTGGATGCTAAATCTGACAGAAATCTATCCCTTTGTTTTGGTGAAGATGTGGCACACATTTGGTTTCAGCTGTGTGCTGAAAATCCCCAAACCTCTTCTCACTGATGGTACTGTCTCCACCAATGCCAGCCAACAAGGTTGCACGTATATCTTTAAACATTCTGTGGGGTTTTTTTTAGTCCTCCACTGATTAGAACTTCCCCATATTCTTCCTCTGCTGGGTCATGATTACGATTCCTGTAAAGTCACAGCTGTGCTTGGTGGTTTTGCAGCAAGAGTAAAGGCAGGATTCAGAGGTGATATTGCTGCTCTGTATTTCACTCTGTCAGAAGTTATGGATGCATATCAACACTGGGAATGGCACAGTAAGAGAACTGCTTGCACCCAAAATACATTGGTGTTTATTGTCTCCTTTCCCGTTTCTATCTCCTGCATACCATTTCTTAGGAAGCTCCTCTTCA
Organism: Anomalospiza imberbis; assembly: GCF_031753505.1. Lineage (NCBI taxonomy): Eukaryota > Metazoa > Chordata > Aves > Passeriformes > Viduidae > Anomalospiza > Anomalospiza imberbis. The sequence goes on from NC_089721.1 coordinate 69,401,234, forward strand.
TAATTCCTTCAAGATTTAATTTTGTTTGAGGTAAACAGATATTAAGGTAGTTTCCACTCCTGTAGACTCCTTTTTGTTCACAATCCATGAAACTTGCATTTGCTCTTCTCTAATAATTCAGCAATCCTTTTGTTCGTCCCAATACTTTTTTCTAGTGTCTGATGCTTCCCTGTATCTCTCCCCACATAAATTGTCATTTTCACCTCCTGACATTGGGAAAACTTTCCTGGCACAGGTAGAAATAGTTAGGAGAGGATGCAAAGTAAGAGGAAGGTTTCAGTTTTCTAGCCCTCTCCTTGCCCAGTGTGAGCAGACCTGATGCACTTTGTTCTCTACAGTGTGTTAGGGTGTCCATTATCAACAATGGAAGCTTGTTAACACAGTAGCACGGAGACTGTCCATTATTCCTTCTGCTCTTTTTTAAAGAGGCCATTAAAATAGAGCCAAGCTCCTTTCCCTACACGTTGAATTTTGAACAAATTTAATTTCTATTTGTTAGGGAAACTTGTGCTGCTGGGAAAAAAAAAAGCCAGATTGACAGTTCTGGAATGTAAAGTCCTTTATTCATCCACAGCACAGATAGAGGAAGTGGCTGTTTCACTTCTCTTGCCAATTTTTGCTCATCTCTGACCTAGAGGTATCACCTGAAGCTTGGAGTTCATTCTCCACATCTTTCTAATCATTGGGCTCTCTGCTGAGGTAGGTGCCAATTAGCACAGGTTATTTTAGTGATGTGGACAGCTGACCATTACAAGGGGACGGAAACCATGGATTTTACTTTGTGCAACGACAGTTCATCATCATGTCTATGTTGGACAAATTCGTGCTGCTGTCCTGAAAGAGTTTGTCTGGGCTTGGGTCACATTGCCAAGACATTCCAGGCATCTCAGCCCCACCAGCTGTGATGGTTTTCACTCGGGAAAGGTCTGTGTGGAGTCTGCTGACAGTGAACCAGCTACCACAACCCTGAGCTTTGCTTCTGTCCTCTTTCTGTCTGAAGGTTTAAGTCACCCTAGTCAAGCCAGACAGTGAAATATCACTGTCTGCCTAGAGTCTTCTACAAAGAAAGGAAAGACGACCAAAAATACCCAGGAGCAGCAAAAACACATTAAATACCTCATTTCAAGTTCATGAGAGAGCTTGTTTTAAAGGATCATCCTGATGTCCCATGCTGGGGGATAGTGATGGTGGGGTTTTTTTTGCCATCAGGCTGAGAGTTACTGCCTGCAAAACCAGGTGCTTTTAGTCCCCAGAAACCCAGCTGGAAAAGGAAGAATGTCAGGGTCTTGGGCAGGAATGAATGAACTTGAGGTGATCCCTGGTAGGACATATTCACTGTTTTTAAGTCTGGGTTGAAGGTAATGCATACAGAAGAATCTACTGTGATTACGGATGTGCCCTGCATTGCTTGTTTGCACAGCAAGAGGCCGAGCAGGCCAAGGAGGCTTTGAAATGTGCTTCTAAGAAAGCAAAGAAGGGTGTGGAGGATGCTGGCACTCTTGGGCAGTGTTACTGACATGCACACAGAGTTGCTCAGTCAAAGGAATTTGCAGCCAAAAGCTCCTCATTGAGCCTGGTGGGCAGTGGAAGCCCCACCTAGTTTGAAAACTTTAAAACATCCCAGGCTATAAATCTCATTCATTTGCATTTCTTTTCAGAGGATGAGGTGGAGCATGGAGGATAGCAGTATTGATGAGGATTAAACTAGCAAATGGGATGAGCTTGTGGAATACCTAGTGCTAAGCCAAAGTGCTCTGCTTCTGATACATGTACGAAGTGAGAGGAGGAGGCTGCATGTGGCATGGTTCAGTTCATACTGGATTGTTCAATTGTTTTCATAAAGATGGAGAGAAATCAAATCACCCTCCAGAATATGCAGTATTTTCCTTTTTTCTTAATGAAATGTACATAGGTAGTATTTTACAAGTTTATGTTTTTTAAAATTATTTTTGGTTGCAGGGGTGTTGTATCTTGGTTTTGTGGGTGGTTTTGGCTTTTTTTTTTTTTTTTTTGGTTAAAGTTTAAAAAACCCACCTCTTGAATTTGGAAGTTTCCCAACCTCTTGTCTGTTTTTATCAGCCACATCCATGACATGGTGATGTAAAGTGGACTCATGGAACTGGGTGGGACCCACCATGTGGAGCATGGTGTGTCAATCTGACAAGTGTAAGAGACGTTGTTTTCTTTAAGCTGATTTATTTAGGTTTTTTGGGTTTTTTTTTTTAAACTGCTTTTCAAAAACAACACCAAAAATATCAGACCAACCTTAAAGGAGAGAATTGAAAAGGAGTTGTTTGCCTGAGTGAAACAAGCAGGAAAATGTCCTTGAGAACAAGATGCATTGTTCTCCTGCCTGGAGAAGGCAAGAGATACTTGTTCTGAAGCACTGGGGAGAGAAATAGGTGTGGAGGAGAACACATCTTGATAGTTCCATCCTCTCTCCTCCCCCAGAGTTCCTTCAAAACTGAACAAAGTTGTCTCCCACTCTGTCTGGTGTAAGAATCATGCATATGATGACAGAACACAAATCGGGTGAGGTCTCCCTGAGCCAGGGGAGAGATTCCCCACCAAGTTACCAACATATACTCCAGGCTTTGAATGAACCTTCAGAACACAGCTGCAGCCATCATGGAAATCTGGTAGGTCTCCAAAATATATAAATATAGATACAGATACACAGATATCTAGATATATGGATATACATAGAGAGAGAGGGAGGGAGGGAGGAAGGGAGAGATGCTGCATAGCAAGACCCTGACAGTCGCCTTTATGCCTGTTGCAAGGTATCAGGAAGGGAAGATTCTCAGAATATTAAAAACAAGTCATGTAGAGATCTCCCTGCCTTCCATTCTTCACTCAAACTTGATGTGCAACCTTTCCAACATCAGCCTTAAGGTAGGAGATTTTGTGGCAGCAGATTTCATCCAAAGCAAGGAGCTCTGAAACCACACATCCATGAACTGAATCCTCTTTTCCACTCATCCTCTGGTTTGTTTTTTTTTTCCTGCTAAAATATCTTGCTGTACAAAGACACTTCTTTTTGGCAGCCACTGGAATCACTTTGTTATGAAGCATCCAGATTTTATCAGACAGTTAGCAAGCCAGCTCAGTGTTTGTGTGTGTGCATGTGCGCGTCTGTTTGCATGTGTCCGTGTGGTAATTGATATTCATGATGTATGGCTGGCTGGCTGGAATATCTCACTACCCACACAAAATGATTGCTGGTGAGAAGGCCTTTTCCAGCTCAGTATTAGCATGCTTCATCTGAAATTTGCTTTGCTGACAGGCCTTTTGCTCCTGATTGTGCACTCCTGATGCAAAATGCATCATTGTGCCTAATTTCAAGCATTCCAGTTCTGTAATAATCTCCCGAGGAGAAATTAAGTTATATCTATCTATTTGTTCTGTCTTGGGTGATCATGCAAGTTGCTAGTGTGACAGCAGCAACAAGACCTGGGTACAGAACAAAGGAAGGGCCTGCCAAAGCCACAGACGTGTGCTCCAGTTGTGGTGGTAATATATGAGGTATGCAAGATGTCTTTTTAGGAATGCTGGTTTCCCAGCATCTGCAGGTTAAATATTCCCCTCTGCCTCACGTCAGCTGAATTGATGGTTTTGCCACCTAGCAGCCCCAGGAAGATAATAACTGTCAGTCACCAGCAATCTGCACTGCATTTACAGCAACAAACAGGATGCCAGTTTGGGGAGAAGATGATATTTGTACAAATACGTGGCAAGTGACCACATATTGTTGCAATAGTTGTTGCCACTTTATACATATATGTGTGTCCAGAACACGTGGGACAAGTGAGTGTTAAATACACACCATTCAGAGCTGGATCTGGGTTTTAACAAAGGCATTGTAACAAAGTAATTTCTATACCTGCCTTGATGAAGAATGTGACATGGATGCGGAATCCCTGCAAAGAAATGCATTATGAGATTTCTTTTTTGCTAGTTCAGCCCTATTAATCTGTTCAGCATGAGCTCAAGTATTTTAATAACAGGCATGGAATATTATGCCTGCTATGAAATGGCTTTTTTTTTAAGCACAACTTGGGCTGTGTTTGTGTTAACCTATTTGGGGAAAAAAAAAACAGGTTTTAAGTTTATCCTCCTTTTCTTTCACTAATCACAGCTACAGGGCAAAACATACCAAGGCTCTAATAGGAGAAATAGCATTATCATATGCTAATTTACAGTAATGTTAAGAATAGCACAAAGAACAAGCCTTTGACTGTATGCACATGTTGAAATTCATACTTGTGAATAGATCTGTGGCACGGCTGGTTAGCCTTTTGGGGACAGAATTTGTGTTCTTGAATAAACTGCATTTTGGGAATTGGTGTTCATATAAGAGTTCTTACTCAGAAACTGACTTTTTTTTTTTTTTTTCTGGTTTTGCCTGTATTTATTTCCTGCTGAATACTACTACAGGAAAAGGTACTCAGTCTGCAGCCAAAGACTATCTGCTCTCTATGATCAAGAGCAGCATCTCCATCTCTTACAGGAACAGAAACTGACAGCTACCAAAAGAGTATCTGTCTGTTCCTCTTCCTCTGGAAACTGCAGGCTGCACTAGAGAAGTGCAAGGGTGAGAGAAACTACAAATGGAGAAGAGAAAGGACATCTGAGAGTCTTCAGTAAATAATCAGAAGACTGATGGATTTCAAAGACACGAGTTATATAATGCATTCCTCCTCTGTGAGTAATCATATGCAAAGATTGACATGTTTGTGAGTGTTCCCAAAACTGAGCCTCGGCTTACTGTGGCTGTTCCTGCATGTAAAAAACATCAGTCAGAGGGAAAGAGGAAAAAGAAAGAGAGAGAGGGAAAAAAAGGAAATAAGTGTGATTGTGCTCCTAGGACAACATCCTGAATTTTTCCCTGGTGGACCCTTGCCATTACCATGGCAAAATGCCTGGAAACTGCCGTTCTTTTCCACAAAAAAATGTTTTGAAGGAAGAACAAAAGAAGTTTCAGCTTTTGGCAGATCATTGAAGATCACTGTGTTCAGATCCTCAGCTGGTGTAAATCAAGATAACTGCAGTATTGCTACAGTAGTTAAAAACTGACTGACTCTCCCATCCGTCATGGCTTGCTGCTATGGGGGAATATTTCTTTACAGCTTAAATAGAGGAAGGAATTACTTTTACTGCATGGTGCATATTTTTCTGCTAAGAAAATATTTTTTATCCTTAATTGCTTAAGCTCCCTTGTGTATATAAGGTGGTGGTGCCTTCTGTCATGGAGGCATTTGCTGTGTGTGACACTTTGCTTTATTTCTTTGGTTTGCTAGTTGAATGACATGTTAATCTGCTGTGAAGGTGCATAATAGGATCAATGGGAATCAGGATGTATGTTTTAAATTAAAAAGAGGTCCTTTCTTTGTCTGATTCATGTTTCTGTATTATATCACAGCATGTGTGGCCAAAGAGTATTCCCACTAGGCCAGGATAACCTGACTGTGGTCAATAATTAAATAATAATCTGTAAAACTGAAAGGCTTTATGTTTCAGAGTGAAAGGATGTTACTGCAGCTACTGGTGGTCAACAGGCAAGCAGCCTGAGATCTCCACACATTGCAAATACCTCATGACCATTCAGATACAAGGTCTTGTAAATCCATTTTTACAGTTTCAGAAGGATGAAGTCTATAGACCCTCCTTTGCTTATGAATCAAGGTGCGGTGCTTTTTTTTTTTTTTTTTTTTTTTTTTTTTTTTTTTTTTTTTTTCTCTCCTACATCAAGAGAAATGTCTTGGGGAAAACATCAAGAGAAATGTCTTGAGGAAATTAAACTCATCATGTGACCACAAGAATTAGATAAGCCTAGAAAATTCCATTATCTGCTCATACCACTCATTATTTGATGGCCCAGTCTGGATTTGTGATGTTGTTGAGGTTTGACCACTGAAGCAGGAGAGGCAGGAATATACCTCCACGTGCCTGTGTGGTGGGACTGAGTGGCTGAACCAGCAGCACTGCTCCACCTTCAAGTGATCAGGAAGCAGACACAGGAGTGGTGAGGCAGTCTCAGAAACAGACCCCACATTCCCTTACATCCCAAATTCACACAGCTCTGCCCACCCCTTGCAGTGCAAGGGCCCAAGGCTTTCCACAGCATGGAATACTGCAGCAAAATTTATCTTTAAAGGCATTCTGGAAGACAGACTTTCATTTATGTTGAGGGACGGTACTCCTGATCTGCAGCCCAAGTGCTGTATCCTGTTTATACATCTATTCACTTTTCTGTCTTCTCTTGTTAAAGGGTATTATTTCAGGACCATCTAGCAGCTGATTCAATTAGCTGTTTTATCTTCCAGAGAGCTCTAATGCTGCTCTGTCCCCAGACCAAGGGAGTGTGAGGTTGCCAGGGTAAGAACCATAGGTAGCAAATAAAATACCATTGAGACTGGGAGAACTGGACTCAGGTAAGGAATAGCAGCCCTCTGACCTTCCACTTTTCCCCAGGAGTGTCCCAGATGGCACTGTGCTGATGAAAGGAGATAAGGTGGGTCCATCAGTTAATCCAGGAAGGAGATCTTCTCCCTGAGGAAGCCACAGCTCTGCCTTCAACTGGCAGTGGGCACTGGCTGGTCCAGTGCTCACCCAAAGGTCACCTCTGTGATGAGCATCATTGTGAGGAACACTGTGAGGGCTCTTCTAAACCCCTTGTGCTGACAGAAAATGCCAAGGCTGGGAGAAATCTCCCCCACCTTGTTGTTTTAATACATACGGAATTAGAAAAAAAAAAAAAAAGTTTTGCTTACTCTTGATTAAATAGAGGTTTCAAAAGAGCATTGCTCCTGCACTCTTTCTTTTATTCCTGTGTCTGGTCTCAGAAAAATCTTTTTTTTTCTTGTGTCTGGTCTCACTGCAAAAATAAGTAGAACATGGGACTATTTTTGGGGAGATTTGAATTTTATTTTTGAATCTACCTATTTGCTGCTCTGTTACCTGATGAATATCACACCATTTCTTTCTGCCTTGATTTACTTTTGCAAAACAATGTTTACCTCTTTCAGTAAAATGTTACAGCCTTTTTAGGTGGCTGCTCCATTAATGTTGCCCTTGAACCTCTAAAGAAAGTGAAGAAAACTCAGTGAGATTTCTGATCACATTATTCAGGAAACTGTGAGTTCACTGAGGCAAAACATGGCTCTGGTAAGCAGTACAATGCTAACAGGGTTGAAACCCTTCTGAGTCTGTGGCTGGGAGAGACCTTGCACAACACGCACCTGGTTGGAATCACTGAGAAATGAATAGGAATGGATTTGCACAATGCTATGGATTACTACACATCTGCTGGGGTACCAAGCCTGTTATTGCTGTTTCCCACCATTTTCTTTTTGGCTCTGAGCCTGTCCTTTAAATACCCAGAACCTGCCTGTGGGTGAGGCCTCCTTCCTTACTGAATCCACCCATGACCTTCTCATGAGGTCACTCCTTCTAAGGTTCTGCCCACCAGCATTTTGTACTCATTTTTCTTCCATGCTTCCCACAACTTTCCCTCCTTAGTGCTTTCAGTCAAGCCCAAGGAGAAAGAAACGTCAATGTAATTTGTATCTGTTGTCCTTGAAAACTTCCTTTCCTTGCCTGGTGCTTAATCACAGCATGGGTGGGGTTGGAAGGGACCTCTGAAGATCACCAAGTCCAACCCCCTGCCAAAGCAAGGTCACCTGGAGCAGGTGACATGGGACTATTGTAAAATGCAGGCGAACCCAGTGGGAAGAAATGATGTCTGACTCCAGTTCAGACAGCTGAATGATTTATTATAACTATGCTATAACACATTAATATACTATATTAAAAGAAGATACTAAAACTACATACCTACTTGTTCTAACTGCTATATCTAACTAACCAACAGCTTGTGACCCTCTCGTGAGAGTCCAGACTCAGGTGGGTTGGATTGGCCATCAGGCTCAAACAATTCTCACCAGAATCCAACCAAGCAATCACCCCAGGCAAACAATTCTCCAAACGCATTCCACATGGGAAAAACAAGGAGCAGAAATAGAAATCGTTTTCTCTTTATTTCTCTCTGTGCACCTCTATGAAAAATCCTGAGAGAGAGAGAAATGTGCTTGCCACATGGGACCACACCCAGGTGCCTTTGGGTGCTTCCAGAAGACTCCACACCCTCATGGGGCAGCTGTTCCAATGCTTTACCACCCCCAATGGGAAGAAGTTCTTCCTCATGTTGAGCTGGAACATCTTGTGTTTTAGTTTATGGCCACTGCTCCTTGTCCTGTCTCTGGGCACCACTGAAAAGAGTCTGGAACCATTCTCTTGGCACCTGCATGATTTTTGTATGTGTTAATGAGATTCCCCCCTCAGTCTCCTCCAGACTAACCATGCCCAGCTCCTGCAGTCTCTCCTCACAGGAGAAATGCTCCAGACCCCTCCTCATCTTCGTGGCCCTTAATGACAGCACTAAGCCTTTCCAGCAGACCAGCCTGTGTAGTTTGGTCTGCATGTTTACAGCTGGTCTGTGCCACACACCCTTCTCTCCACACGGGTTGAATTCTCCTGCAAGTGCATGCCAATTCTGCTCTGCCTACTGCATCCAGCATGTGGCAACCTTGGAGCACCACACTCCTGTGAATGCTGCTTTTGATCACCCTGCTTCTGGGCTGTGCCTTTGGTCCTTCACTGAGGCTTCCTGTAGTCTGATCCTGTCCAGATCCTGCTTGCTCTCAGAACAGAGAGTCTTTGAGGATGGATGTCACTGGGTCACCAGAGTGGGTGTGGTGTATGTTCACTTCTGAGGACCCTGGAGAAGAAAATTAACCCAGGAACATGGTGTAGTCAGGCTGAGTTATCTTTGCAAGGCATCTGCTCTACTGACAAATGGACATCTCTGCTGTCCCCAGAGCACTGGGGATTTCTGAGGGCCAAGCTGCTCTGTGAGAGCCCTCACTAATAATAAATGCCTGTCGCCTCCAGCATGGACTAACAGCACCTCTGTCTATGCTAGTGCCTTCCAGCATCATCCAGCTCCTGTTGAAGCCAGGAACAAGACCTTCCTCAGTCCAGGATCACAAGCTGTAACCTCCTCTGGGGATTTTCCCATGGCTTGAACGCTGTACCCATTTTAAGCAGACTCTTGATCTTCCAGGGAGAGAGCTGCAATGAGCTGTGAGAGCTGAGGAGACGAGTGGTGGAGCAGAACAAGTGTGCTAGAGGGGTTTTTGGTGTTTCTTTCAGGTTAATGCAATCACTAAAGACAAAACCTCTCCAGCAGAAAGATAATACAGCTTCCCTTTCTTTACCTCCACATTAAGAGTGCTTCTTACACACACATAATAGATACTAGAAAAATATGGGAGATGAGACTGCACAAGCTTTCAATAATGGCTGCAGAAAACAGTAAGTTATCGTCTCAATCGAGAGGTCTTGAAAATGTAATAGGGGAGCTAGCATTTCAAGAGGACAGTTATGTTTGTCTCTGTCCTTACCAATCACTTCCTTCCCCCTTTCCGTACACAGGGCCTCCACAAAGCCGCTGAACATGGTTTATTGTTTTCTGTCTGCTTAAATAATTTGCAAAGAGGGATTACATTGTGGTAAAAGAGCTGCAGTTGGGTTTGATGGATCTGGCATAATTTTCAGATCCACGATATTCTTCATTCCCAAGCTGTGTCTTCCTGTCAAAGACAGTGGTGGGTGGCAGAAGGTACACTACCTTTCCTTCCAGAAGAGTGTAATCATTTTAAGATGGATACCACCTGGCTGATTTTGTGGATATGAGGAACTATCAACATGTTTGCTTTGAGTGAGCACACGTTTACGTGGCCACACTTCCCCGCATTTCTGAGGTGGATTGTTCAAAGCTATCTGTGTGCGTGATGTACTGCCATGAGCTTACACCCTTCCTGTCTGAAAGCATCTCCTCCCCACCCAGATACAATAGCAGTGGCATGACTGTTTTCCCAACCTCTGTCTCTTTTACTTATTTTCATTAGAAGGCTTCCTTTTTTTTTTTTTTTTCAGAGACTGTCTCATCTGCTGTCTTTTTTTCTTTTTTTCAGTCCATCTCTCAGAAATGTCTTGCACGAGGAGTGGAGGATGAATAAGATGGTTGTGACTTAAAAAAAAAAAAAAAAAAGCATATCTGTATTTTTCTGCCAGCTGATGCAGCTATTACTTTGAAAGCTGATTGTGAGGAGAAGAAAGGTCTGTGATAAAAAGTCAACAAGCAATGGACACTGAAGAGGTGACATTCTCTTTTGGAGTGAGCTACTTCGTGTGGCTCACACTGCAGCAGGTAAACACCCAACAGTTAGACAATGATACTGCACTTTTAGAAAGGGAGTTGGGCTTTTTAACCCCTACTAGCTCAAAGGAGGTCTATGATCACGTGTAACCATGGCAGACAAGCCATTTCAGACCCTCACAAATGGGTTGAGGGAGCTCCTTGAATGCTCCTTTCCCTTGGCACATCTGTAAAAAGATGGCATCTTTTCCCTCTGATGCTGAATCAACTCAACTCTGCTGTGAGAGAGTATGAGCAATTCTTCTCTCCCAATATCTTTACTGTGACTCTTAGATAGTGGGAAACACTGCCATCATTTACCTATGCATCCCCTCTCTATCTTACTGCCCCATAAAACAAAGCCTCAGAAAGGATGAACAGTTGTCAGTTCTTTGCCTGCGCTGTCACTTTGCAAACCCTAAATAATAGTGAGATTATGGCATGCTATAAAAGTACCTTGAGATAAACCTGTCTAAGTGCAGGGCTGATATTTGCTTTTGGATTAGATTAGATTTCAGTATGATCTCTTTTTTTTTTTTTTTTTTTTTTTTTTTTTTTTTTTTTTTTTTTTTTATGATAGCTCTTGTAATTCTCTTAGAAACTCAAAGAATGGCCTTGAGAGTGAACCTGCCAAAAACATTGTTAAGCCAGAAAGGAAGACTGAATTAAGTTTACTTTCAGCTGATTTGTTTGTGCTCTGAGCTGAGTTACTCAGCCTTTCATGTAGCTCTCCCATGCAAGTACTAATCTGGCTCACTGGCCTTTGAGATCTTAAAGGATCCTAGCTCAAGCCCAAGAAAAGTACATGTGGTGTCTAGACAGAGAGTTTAATTCACACTCAGACTGCAAAAAGAATCTAAGGTTGTTTGCCTTTACATTAGAAAGGCTGAGCATTCTTAAAACTTGAGTTCAAGAGCTTGAGGTCTGGCTTTCCAGGATAAGAAGTTGTTCTTACTAAAAGAGAATGAAAAGGTATGACTTGAGCAAGAAATACCTTGGTCATCATAAGCTGATGGACAGGCAGACCCTGGAAGGCAAATATAAATAAATAAACTATCAATCAAAGCTCTTCTCCTTGTTTTGTCTCCTGCTCAGTTTCACCTTCAGAGCTGTTCCAGAAGGAGCTGGCGGCTCTTGCTATGCCTGTGTCTGGTTTTACAGCTGTCAATGGCTGACTTGTTTTTTATCTATTTTTTTCAAAATGAAACCTAAAAAAAGGGGAAGACTATTCTCCACCAGAGAGACCACCTTCCTCCAGGACAGACTCAAAGTCTCCTCTGGCCCCAGAGAGATGCCTGTTGTTTGCCATCCTTGGACCAATGAGTTATCCTCTAGGGGGTGGCCAGGAGGGCTACAGAGGGCTGGCTTGGTGAATCCTTCTCATAAAGAAAAAGAATTTTTTGAAGCACTTTCCAGAAGCTTAGCGAGCTATCTTGAGGCTGTGATCTCAGACTGCCTCAAAAGCTCATTTGGGGGACCCCGTGGCCAGTTCAGTGGTGATATATCTTGTTCTCCAAGTTTTATTCTCTGGTGTTGCTGACAGAGCCCTCTACATTCCCATCAATGAAACTGTCACTGTTTTGTTGATGAAAAGTAAAAGAAAGCATCTTTTTGGTGAGCTTAGGCTGGAAGGTCAGTGTGGAATTAGCAGTGATGGAGTGACCTTTCACCTTGCTTGCCCCAAGTTTGCAATTAACTTCCCCAAATTCTCATGGGAACAGGTGGAGATGCCAGGCTGCCCTGGTGCTGAAGGCAGTGACTGCATCAGCTACCTTGGTTTGTTTTGCCAAACCGATCCACAAGTGGCTAACATGCAAAAAAACCCCAAGCCATTTCATGTCATCTGACAGGCAGCCACCCAGGGGTTGTGGCTCTCATGATTTATTAACTTGGAGTGGCTGTGAATTGACCACACAGAGGTACAGGGCTTTGTATCCTGCTGTCAATCCCTTGGGCTGCAGAGAATACCTAAATATATTTTAGTGCTCAGAACAAAGCCCTTCACAGATACTCATTATTAATCCTCTACACCACCTCCACCACATCATTAGATGGAAAGTCTGGCTCTTATCAAATTGAGAGAAAAACAAATAAAGCAAACATGAGAGAATAGAATGCGGGTGAACCTGAAGATTTGTTCAATAATTATTGTCTCTGTTGAATAATAGGAGCAGTACTTTGGAAATGAAACCACATCTTACTTGACTATTTGACTACATTGTCCTAGGGGCCTTGGTTGAAGTTCTGACAGCATTGTCAGCATTTGCCTTATTTCAAACTCACTGAGTTTCCTGCTGTGGAAAAAAAAAATCTGGCTAAAAAAAGAAGGCTGCTAGAGCTTAAAAGCCCTCTGTTAGCAAAAGCCAGCAGTGGAGGCCTTGGTTGATGAGTCACTTCACACAAATAAGTGCCACTAATCAATGAGAAATACTATAAGGGGCACTCATGGGCAGGAAAAAGCAAAATCAAAGATGTGGGAATGTTAAGGGTGGGGAAAATGTGAAGGGTTGTGTGCTGGCTTTTCTGTATGGGATCAGAGGGTAGTTGGGAGGTGGGGAGTGGGGTATTTCATTGGAGGATGATGTTCAGGACATAAGGACAGGTGTCCAACAACCCTCTGTCCCAGAGTCTTGTTTGTGATAATACCTTTTCCAAGGGTTTCATAGTGAGCAAGGAAACCTGACATTTTCATCACATATTTATGACCTGCTGTGAAGATTAATTTTCATATGCATTTAGAAATCCAGTCACTAACACAACTGGCTTTGTTATGCTTAGCATGAATTCTGTCATTATATATCTGTTAAGTATGTATTGGCAATTTATTGACATTGCTATTCAAATTAAATTCTTGAGTAATTAGTCACCAGTGGATTTGCTTTCCCAAGCTGCAGCAATATGTCTCAAAACCTTTTCAAGCTTCTTCCAAGGTTCCCTCATTGGCATTTTTCCAAGATGTTTCCTAAGAATAAGCACTGAAGCTGATATTTAGAACATATGGTGATGATGTGTTTGTATGTTCATTAAATCAAGATACCAATGAAAGAAAAGTGTAAGGCTTTCTATCCTTTTAAATGAAATTGTCAACCTAGATATCTATTGCTTTTGCTGAAATCCAGCCTGAAATGACTTGTAAGCAGTGCTCTGTTATGATGACAAATTAATTCACATCACACTTTGATCACTGCTTGAAAAGTTTTCAGGCATCAATTTCCAGCAGTTGCATTTAGAAAATGAGAATTCAGTTTGGAGCCTCAGATTCAAAACAACAGAAATAAAAGTGCCTTCGTGTAGCTGGTATGCAAAACTCCAGAAAAATAAATTGCAGTATATTCAGTAGAAACTTCTTCTGTGTGTAAGATAAAGAATTTCAGCAGCAGTGGCTGATATGTGCAATTAATGTTCTACATATGCCTCACTTTACACAAAGCCCCTCATGTTACTGTTGCTTACGTGCACAAATTCATACACTCACAAAGAATTTGTCTGTCTGTTTGTCTGTCTGTCTTCTCCCACTGGTCTGTCTCCTTGCCATATAACATGTCAAAAGGAAATGAAAAAGGGAGGTGTGGGGGGGGGGGAGCGAAGCGAATCTGTCTTAAAATAGAATAGAATCATATTAGCCAGCCTAATAGTGAAGGTGCATTTTGGAAATGTGGTTCTGTGTATCTAATGTTTACCACTTGACTACTCATGCCTCAGGCTCAAAATGCATAATAACACAAATTAAAGCACGGCAAATGGAAGAGACAGAATCTCGGAGATAACCACACCTAATGCAAAGTATGACAGAACATCTGCTCTTTAATTAATCTTACGTAAAGATTGAAGCTGTGCATTAAGATGCAGAGTGTTTATGACAACTGTTTTTATTGTCTTTAACATGCTCCTGGCCTCCCCCATGTAATTGTTTCTGCTTTTTAACACACATAAAGCTCTGATAAACAACAGCAGCCACCTAGAAATAAAAATGCTGGGAGAGGGATGGCTCAGAAACACAAAGTCAGAATGTTTCCAGGGAAGCATAGGAGTAGCATTTAAGTAAGTGGAAGTGGATTTTGAAGATGACAAGAAGAATCTAACATCTGGTTTTAAGAGTACACTGATGACAGCTGAAATCCTGTGATTAAGATTAAAAATAAAGAAAACCAAGAAACCCCCTGGGGTCCTCAGCTTTTAGGTGGTCAATTGGAGTTCTACTTTAGGAGTCAGATTAAAAAAAAAAAAAAATCTGGCCTCTTTTCCAGTGCTTTTCAGAAAAGGAGGGTTATTGGTAAGTATTTGGATCCAGCTACCCAAAAATACTACTGATTTCTGAAACTCTCTACCATTTATTCCATTTCCCCTTCATTATGAATGTGTACAGGTGTTTGCATGGATGCTGTTGCTACAAAGAGCAAAAAGTATATCTGGAATCTGCTCATTCATCTTGTTTAAACAGTTTCCTCATTCTGGGATTATTTATTTTATAGAAAAAGTAATTTTCTAGTTATCCACATGGACATGGCTGCACTGCAATGGACACACTGGATGAAGATTAATCTGGAGATAACCTCACCAACAAACTTGCTTTAATCAAGATAACTCTAAAAACAGTCAAAATCCCTTTTTTTGGCTTCTGTCTGAAGTGAGATTATGCATCTGCTCTTGGCCACAGTACAAAGGTGAGTGTGGGAATTGTCACAACAAAACATGAGAAGAGGTATTCGTAGATCACCCTTCTCATTGGCTGCAGTGCAAAATGCCATCACCATCAGGGGCTTCATCAAGAACTCATGAGAGCTAACAGGTTGACTGTCAGCTTAAACCTCTGGAGAGAAGAAAATCTTCCTTCATCTTCATTCCCTTTCACAGAGGCTTGGACACAATCTGACACTCAAGAGGCAGATACTTCCTGTGCATCCATCTGGAGGAAAGATGTTCTCATCTAGACTTGTGAATCCAAATCTCATCCTATACAAATTCAGTCTAAGCCTCAATGAGAAGCTCAACTTTGTGTTATTTGGAGATGTTTATTTGCAAGCTATATACCAGTTGTATCATCTGTGAGGGAAAAGGAAAGGAGGTGAAAGAACTGTAAAAATATCTATTTTGCAACTTGGTTGTGTTTTCCCAAAATAGTGTTTGGGACTCTGTGAGGCACCTTGAAAACTTTTCACTTGGTACAAATGGCTGGAGTCCTGCATAAAAATTATAGGATGTACTTGAAGCTGAATGAAAGTATGTTACCTGCAGAAAATGTGAATCTGGCATGTGGGCTACGTCTGTCAAGAATAATTTTTATTTGCCTAAATATGTATAAGGGAGGAAGACAGATAAATTGAAAGAAAAATGCCATCACAGTAGTATTCACTCTAGCAAAAGGTTTGTAAACAACATAAAATAGCTGCCTCTCTGAAATGATAGCTTTACTCAAAATATGTTCAATATATGTGTGTGTGTGTATGCACATATATATAATCCAAAGGTGGCCTTTTTGCCATGGGAATTGTCTGCAATTATTTTCCCCTTCCATGCTGTATTATAATTAGTAATTTCTGTGTCATCATGGGATGATGCAATGTAAATGCAGGCTTTCTGCTCGTCCACTTCTTCCCATGTGTAGTTTTATTCCTCCAGCTGAGCCTGTGCAGCAGATGCCAGTGTTCACTGTAATGAGGGACCGGAGAAGGACCTAAGCTTTACCAGCATTTGAATTGCTCTGGACTGCTCATCACCACTCCTTTAATTTATACCCTTAGAGAGATGGCAATAGGGTCTATGTCTCCTATGGAAGTGATTTGAAATCTTGCCAAGAAAGAGCCTCAGTCCCTTCCTCCTTATAGTCCTGGCACGTAAAACCACAGGAGAAAACAAAAAGCATTTGTGAGGAGTCATCCAGGAAGAAAGATTAACAATATAAACCAAAGGAGAAGAGAGAAAAGACCCTTTCCTCATTGAAAGTGGGTCTGTGCTTATTTTAATGGATCTTTTACAGTCCCTGAATGTCCTCTAATCTGAGCGTAATGCTCATTGCTGTTTCTGCTGCTTCTTTGTTCGACATCCTGCCTGTTCTGCTTGTGGTTGGGCGAGGGGAGGGGGAAGTGCAGTCACTGGCCAGCTTTATCTTTGTGTGAGGAACAAATGTTGTTGTCATCCTCAAGGTTATGGAGCATGTCTGCTCTGCAAAACAAAGAAGTAGCCAGGGCCTTGTTTGTCCACCTAGTTCTCAGAGCACCCTGGACCTCTCATGAAAAACCAGGAAGGTTTCTAATTTTTTCTTTTCCTGAAACACATCAAAGACCGTGAGTAGAGGAGGGAGATGTTTCCCCCGCTTCCTATAACTCCCCCCCCTTTCCTCCCTCCCCCGGCCATCTCTTGGTTCTGAAAATTGTGTGGCTTTAACCTTGCTTGTCTAGTAATGTGTGACCTTGACTAAAGGTGGGTTGGAAGGATTTCAGAGTTGGTTTTATCAGGATTAGCTTTTCATCTGCACAGAAGTATCCAAGGAAGTAAGCATCTCATCTTCTTTCACCTTAGACTCCGAGCTTTCTCCTTTAGTTCTTAGAACTGTGAGGAGAAAATAGACTGGATTATTGCCATGGGTATGGTGATATCACATTCAGTGCGGCACATGAAAGGTGAAGCCACCGCTCGGTGTGGGGCTTGGGCTCGGTGCGGTGGGGAGCACACAGCTGCCTCGTGCAGGAGTTCAGAGCTCTCCTCTTCCAGCTCCATGCACTCCTTTTCATGTGCTCTCCACACAGGCAGCCTGTGCTCAGGGAAGAGCAGAGAAGGAGGGCTGTGGAAACCAAGTACAGCGGAATTATGCCTCTTCATGTCTTCTCTGCCTCTTGGAACACAAACCGACTTTGAAAGATTGGCTTGGAAAATGAATACCCAGGACATTGCTCTCTGTTACTTTGCTGTGAAATTACTTTCCTGAATGAAAATATTTAATTCCTTTGAAAGCAAGTGCATAACATCTCTGGAAGAGAAAATCCTGTGGAGATCACAAAGGAAAGAAGGACAAAGGATATAAAAGCTTTATATCTCTAAATGTTAGTGAGGCTGAGCTTCCTTTATTTTCTTTGTGTGTGTGTTTGTGTGACAACAATCATAAATGCTCTTTCTAATAATGATATGGTCAGTGCTAGATTCTTCTCATTGCTTGCATTAGATTTAAGTTTTATCTACAATAAACAGCCAAAAATGTGATCTTTAATGCATTGGAGAGCTTATGAACATCCTGAGCTAACAGATTCCAGTTGTTTAGCAAGCCCAATCTGCTGTCAGCATACCTTGTGGAAATTACTGCCTTCCATGGAGGACTGCCTCATCCAAGATGGCATAATATAAAATTCCTTTACAGTGGGCCAACTCCTCAAGCCCTTAGCCTTGATCAGTAACACCTGATTCTTCACATGTTCTCCATGCAGCTTCCATCAGAGCAAGGTGCTATTCCATATGGGAGAGCTGGCAGGATGCATAAACCTCAGTGAAGACTGATAAAATGCATTGAACAGATTTTTGGATGTAGCTGGCATGTTTCTCCTTTATATGTTCTTACTGCATCCATCCCAGGCATTAAAGAATGAAGTTGTTCCCCACAAATAAAATTAAATAGGCAGCTCTAGAAGCCAACAGCCAGGCTGAGCATCTAAGAGGACACGGGACCGTGCACCTTGGTGGCTGTGGCCACCAGTTTTCTCTTGTTCAACCCACTGGGCTAAAGAAAAAAGCCTCTTCTTGGAGGCAGCCACAGCCCTTTGTTGCTCACTGCAGCTCCCAGCTCAAAGTCTGGTATGTGTAATATACAGAGAGCTCTGACGTGCTCTAAATCAAAATGTCCAAACAGCTCCTGGGTATTCCTTTAATGGAGTCACAGAGATTTTATTGTGTGGGAAAGGGAAGTGAAGAGGGGTGAGGGGTCATGCACATTTTGATCTAATTTTCTTTAATAAAATACCCTGGGCTGCAGATAAGTAGCAGAAATCTATGAAGGAAAAGGGGTTTGACTGTGACTCCAAAACATCCTCTCCATAAGTTTTCATAGGAAGGCAGGCAGGTTCTGCAGTGCAGGGTATGGATTAATTAATTCTGTATTTCATCCTTCTCTTACTCTTTCACATAAACTTCTTGCCTTGCTCATGATTTACATCAGTGAAATTAATAGAACAAGCCATTGAAATGTCCTGCTGCCATTTTACATCCCCACAATTCTCTTTCACATTGAGTAAGATTCTTAAAATGTAGAATCTGCTGAAACTCTGCCCTTGCTAAAATCAGATGAAGACAACTGTGTAGAAATAAATCAAAGTATTTTGGACTTGTGATTCAATATTATTTTTAACTTTAGAATGAGAACACATTTTAGGTCCAATTATATCTGTTTCTGGCCATTGTCAGAAACAGGATACTATTGTCTGGCTCATATAGGTATATAATGTTCTTATATGTGCACATACACAAAACTACACATGAAATAAAGAACTGGTGTTTTCATTTTCCAAATTTCATTACTATTACATGCTGTTGAGAAAGAAATTAATGACATTACCCAGACCTGTCTTCTTCACCTGGTCTAGAATCTAAGCCTGTTTCTGAAACCCACTTGAGTGTCTAATCCAGGGACCAAGGTATACACATCCAAAACAGAGCTCTTAGTTGTGCCATTTGCTGAGCTTCTTCATCAACCTGTTCAGACGATCACAATGGAAAATCACCTGTCACACTAGACACGTATTCAGCTTTCTTCACAAACTTAGATCCATGTTATAACTTAATCTTCACATTGTTTTCATGTAATATTTTGCATGACTGTGTCTTCTCTACCTACATCACTTATGATTGATCAGGGTCCTTACATCTTGTGCTGTAGCACAAATTCTGATCTTTGGCAGAGATTTTGGCCATCTTATCTCATTCTTATAAATATCTCCTACCTGTCATTTTGACTGAAACTCCCTTCAGTCAATCTCTATCCACTTATTTTTCCTTCTTTAGCATTTTAGCCTGCTTGCCTTCATTTACAAGACCCTTCAGACCTTTCCTACCTATTACCTCTCACGCACTGAAAGATGCTTCATTAAGATAACATCTCCCATCTCTGATCTCCACCTTTGGTGTTTAATATCTCCAAGAGGGAACCTTTGTGCTTTCCCTGGGCTGCTGCATTAATTTGATATGGAGTCTCCATTAGCCTTTGCCTCACCTGCACCACAAATTCTTCATCAAAACCCTTATTTAAAACAGTTTATATGGTCCCTGCTATGAGGATTGACTTGTTGGTATGTGGGGATGACTTCTCCTCACAGTCCCTAGTAGAGCTCTGCTGTTTCCTTCTCCTCCCCCATCAAACATTTCCATCCTTTCTTTCCCCTTCCCTGCTGTAGCTGTTTTTATCTGTTGGTTTTCTAAGGCTTTCATATATTTTATGCTGAGTTTGGACGGAACTTACAATGAATTCTTAGCCAAGACTCCGAGAACCCCTGTGACCTCTTGGAATGCAAATCAAGAGTATTCATTTAGAGAAAAACTCTGCGTTACTTTTGGGTCTTGCAATTAGAAAAGGTAATACTGCCATAAATTCTTTGAGCAGGAGCTGAAGCTCTGTACTCAGTTTCAGCTGCCACTGTCCTCTTGTATGACCATTAGAGAGTCATTTAATCTCACCGTTTGTCAACACACCCCTCAAGACTGATAAACATTCATTAATATTTTGTTATGATTTGAAGTAATAAACTAGTGCACTGACAAGTCATAGAAGTATTTAGATAAAAATGCAGGGAAAATTCTTCATCATCTGGATTTGCAGCAGAGAAAACAAGTTAATTGCAAGTAACAGTATCTATGATAGTTAATGTCTGTGCAGAAGGATGATGATGGTAGGAAATATCTTCAGTGTCTCAGCAATAGTTCCTTAGCAATCAAGAAATTAAAGTTGAGCTACAAACATTTTTTCTTGCTTTGTGAATGACTATTTCCTAAGGATCTCCTGAAATCTGAGATGTGCAATAGCTCTAACATTTCTTTTCCCATACAGAATTAGTTTTGTAAGCAAGACATAAAATTAAACCCAGGCACAGCAGTATTTTAAAAGGGAAAGGCAGTAGCCTTGAATTATCCATGTTGATTTGACAAAGCCAGTGACGCTGCAGATATAATACACGGCACTGCTGTCACATCACCAAGTGACATCTTTTTATCCACAGTGAAAATGAAATGTCAAAGTGAAGGAGTTCTGCAAGTCTTCTTGTGCTGTTTGCAAAACATGCAAAACTCACTTTTGTGGAGTAAGGTGGGTATTTACCAGAACTTTAAATTGGAGATTGTTAAGACACCAAGGTCTAGCTGAGATTCCCTACCATTCTTCTCACTTATGACCCTGCTGTACATTACTTTTAACCTTGCCAGACATGAGCTGTTTGGCTTGAAATTATCAATGCTTCAAGTGTTTGCATCTTGGGTCAGTTTTGGAGATGCTTTCGCCTTTCAAACATTTTTTTTTAGAATGTTATCAGAAGGAATGCATCCGTAATAAATGCTTTACCGTTGCTTTCTTGGTAGTCCTGTTCCTCTCTGTTTTGGAGATTCTCCTCTGATTTGCCAGGAATGCTTTCCTGTGGTAGGGTCCTGTTAATACCCATATGGAAACTTCCTCCAGAGGCCCTTTTGAGTTTCTTTGTGCTCAGCAACTTCCTTAATTATGATCAAACTTCTGTGGAGATTTTGTCTACTCTGAGAGACAGCTGCCATTGACAACAGCATGAGCAAACCATTGCCAAGGAGAGGCTCACCAAGGTACAAACAACATTGTTAAGCTTTCTTGTCAATCACTATCATAGCCTGCTGAAACAGGAATTAAAAAAAAAAAAAGACAAAAAAACCCAAAACCACAACAACAATCAACCAAACAGAAAACAAACGAGCAAAATGCCTGCAAAAAACAACCAACAAAACAAACAAAAATCTCAAAATGTAAAATAAACCCCCACCAAGGAAAAAAAAGGATAGGAGCTCTTAACTGTGCAAACTTGACCTGGTGGCTGCCTGGTCAAGACACACAAAGATGGGACATGTGGAAGAAAATAGGATTCAATCCTTAAGCTAAAGTAGACATTATAATAGATACTCAGTGGCTTCTGTGCTGAGATGTTGTTTGTAAGAGCTAATCTTATATTATCTTCACCAATCTTAAACATTTTGCTCAACACAGCTCTTGAAATGGGCACAGAAATCAGGATGTACAATGTGCAAGTAAATTCAGGCCAGCGTTTGCCTTGTGGACCTTCTATAAAGTTGTAATCTAGATGCAGGCAAAAAGGAAGATTGGGAAATTTCCCCAGCATGTATAACTTCATCAGCATGAGAGGAGAACATGCTCGTGTCCATGCAAATACTTATATGAATATAAAAATGAATGTATTGGAATTAATTTAGTCTGCTCATCTACTTCTAACAAATTTTTCAGCAGCCACATGATACCAAATCACAGCCAGAATGAAAGACCAGTTATGAACAGTACTTGGGTTTATGAGATTGACAGTGCTTGGTTGACACCACCACATAATTCCCTTTCCTCCCTTGTTCTCTGGTAATTCTGAACTTGTTAATTTATTCATTTGTCACCTGTTAACTCTTACACAAGGAGGACAGAAGCTGTAAGAGATTTCAGCTGGCATTCTTCAGCTTGTATCAGACAGTTCTTGCAGACAGGACATGACCATTCTGTCTGTGTTGCTCTTGGGGTCTGTCCTAGCGTGGCATTTGCTCTTGTTATAGGACTGCCTGAGGTCCAAATGTGTTGCAGGTCATATATGAAAAGAATAATTCCAAATGCAATTAAACAGGTAAGGAACTGAGTTGCAGGGAGGTAAAAGTGACTTAGCTTAGACAGGAATCCATTAGAAAAGCCATGAAATGAAACAAGTCCCAGTCCAGTGCCTCAATCATACAACCAGCTTTCTACTTAGCTGACCTTCAGCTGGAGTCTTTGGAAGAGTCTTGAGGGCACAAATACAAAAAAAGACTCAGATATGGCATCTGTGGTACAACACTACAGACCATAAGTGAATCAGGAGGTTCCTGGAATGTGCTGGTGACAACTTCCATCTCCAGCTGACAGAGGAAATTATGAAGAGAGCTTCTGTCATGGACCTTTGCCTCAGCAACAGGGTGGGGGCACTGGGGAATGTGAAGCTCAAGAGAAGCATTGGCTGCAGCAACTATGAGATCCCATGATTCTATGAAAGGCTGTATTTAATTTTTTTTTAGGGCAATGAGCAGGGTCTGCAGCAAAGTCACTGCCCTGGACTTCAGGAGAGCAACTTTTGGGAGCAGCTTCAGGGGTCTGTTTGGTAGAGTCTCATGGGATAAAGCTCTGTGCAGGGAAGACCAGCCCAAGAAAAAAGGTTGATATTCAAGGATCTACTCTGAGCTCAGGAGCAATGCAGCCCAGTGAAGAGGAAGGCAGGCAAAAATCCCAGGAGACTTGTGTGGATGACCAAGGAGTTCTTGGATAAACTAAAATGCAAAAATGAAGTTTGTATGGTGTGAAAACAAGGACAGGTAGGCTGGGAGGAGAAAAAAAAAACTGTTTGAGCACCCAGGGTTCAGGTTAGGAAAGCTAAAGCCTGGGTAGAATTAAACCTGGATAGAGACACCAAGGGCAAGAAGAAAACTTCTATAGGTACATGAGGGATAAAAGGAAGACTGGAGACAATGTGGGCCCTCTCCAGAAGCAGATGGGAGACCTGGTTTCCAGGGACATGGAGAAGGTTTGTCGGAACCCAAAATGTCCCTTGGACACTCTTGGATGTTCTGGGCCCAGGTCAAAAACATTTGAGACCCTGGAATGCAGCCACAGACCCCTGTGGCTTTGAACCTGATCCATGGAACAATTTACCAACCTTACAGGAAGAACAAGAAATCACAAAAGTTTAGATATTATAGTAGAAGTAGTCACAAAGTGAGAGGAAGAGTTTTTGAGTGCTGTACAGGGGGGTTTTAGGCCTTGTACAGAGGGGTCTGAGTTTTGTACATGGGGGTCAGAAGTTCTAAGATGGAGGGACTTGGGTGTGCCCTGTCCTCTTTCCTTCTTCTTCCTAACCTCCATATTCTTGGTGATGTTGGCATTCACAGATTGGTTTAGAGTAGACAGTCACTGTTCAATATAGGTAATAGGCATTGGGGAGAAACTATAAACATCTAATATGTAATATATGATATAGAAGAGGGCACCAGCCCCCTGAGTGTCAGAAACAGAGAGAAACAGAGAGAGGGTGAGGAGTGTGCTTTTGCCTGACTGCTGAATGGACCACAGCAACTCAGGGAGAAATCTTTTAGATAACATACAATAAACTATCTTGAGACCGGACGACTGAAGACTACTGAGTCTTTCTTTGGAAGCTCGGGTTGGAGGAGAGACTTTTCCACCTTTCCGAGCCACCCCAACTAGAGGGTGAGGCCCGACAACACAACAACAGCCACCACAAAGGCTGAGGTATTTAATTACTTTTTTGCCTTGGTCTGCACCAACAGATTCTCCAGCCACACTGCCCAAGTCACAGGAAGGCAAAGGCAGCAGGGACTGGCAGAATAAAGAACTGTCTTTTGTAGGAGAAGATCAGGTTTGAGAACATTTAAGAAACCTGAAGGTGCACAAATCCATGGGACCTGAGGAGATCCTGAGGGAACTGGCAGATGAAGGACCTAAACACTATCCATCATGTTTGAAGAATCATGGAAGACTAGAGAAGAAGTTCTCACTGGGTGGAAATGGGGAAACCCCAGTTTTAGAAAAGGGTAAAAAGAAGAAAGACTGAGAAGTACAGGCCAGTCAGTCTGGCCTTGGTGCTTGAAAACATCATGGAATAGATCCTCCTGCAAAATATGCTAAGACACATGGAATATAAAAACCTAATGGGTGACAGCCAACATGGCTTTGCTAAGGGCAAATCAGACCTGACAAATTTGATGGCTTTCGCTGGAGGTGTGACAGCGTTGGTGGGAGAGGGAAGAGCAGCTGACATCATCTACCTGGGCCTGTGCAAAGCATTTGAGATTATTATTCACAATATCCTTGTCCCTGAACCAGATTTTATGGATGGAATATTGGGCGGATAAGGAATATGTCTTGGTTTGAAAAGACAGGTGTCTGTTAAGGAAGGCAGGAGCTTCCCTTGAAACAGAAAATGTAAACCCTCTCCTTCCAAATTATTATAATTTTGAAATTAAAGGACTCTCAGGCAAAAATATGGAGTAGGAATAACAGTTCTTTACTAGGAAAATTAAAAATACAAATACAATAGTGCAAAAAAAAACCCTACTGACAGAGTCAGAATATGACCTGACACCCTGTTGGCCAGGGGGTTGAGAGCAGTCGGATTAAATGTTGGCTGCAGTCGTCCTGGAGTGGCAGGTGTGGTTCTGTTGAAGCAGCGATCTTATAAGAAGGGTGGAATTTTCCTCTTAAGATCCAGTGGTGGTGTAGATGGGCCTGGTTTTCCTCTGGGAATCCAGTTGAAAGCTGGAAATTCCCAGCTCCTCTGAGAATTTATGGGAAAAGCCCAACCGTGGTGTTCCAAATGTCAGATTATATCCAGGTAGGAATGCTTGGCTCCTCCCTCTGGGCAGAGCATCTCACAAGGGGATGATGTAATTTTATCAGTCCTGCAGTGAGGCTCAATGGCCCATGAACAGATGTCTCCCCAGAGGGAGGACTGGTTTGTGGAAGAGATAAAGAAAACTGCCTAATTAACAGAAGACAACTGCCACACCTCTGACAGATGGTGGTAGAATTCACACCCTCAGACACATCTTGCAACTTAAGACAGAATTCCATTCAGAGCTGCTGCCAATGTCTCAATGTCTGGATGCAGAGCAAGCGGCCCCTCCGGTGTCTGGGCTGGGACATCTCTGTTGGCAACATGGACACTGGCACCAACAGTTTTTCAAATTTTCTGAGCTATGTGCTGTGGCAGACATGCTGGAGGGGAGGGATGGATCTTAGAGGGACCTTGGTAAGCTTGAGAAGTGGGTCAGTGTGAACCCTATGAAGTCCAGCAAGACCAAGGTGCTGCACGTGGGTCAGGGCAATCCAAGGCACAGACACAGGCAGGGCAGAGAATGGATTGGAGAGCAGCCCTGAGGAGAAGGACTTGGGAGTGTTGGTTGATGAAAAGCCCAAACATGGCGCAGCAGTAAGAGCTCACAGCACAGAAACGAACAGTGTCCTGAGCTGCATCAGGGGAGGGGATTCTGTACCTCTGCTCTGCTCTTGGGAGACCAATGCTTTGGTGTCCACAACATAAGAAGGACATGGAACCATTGGAACACGTTGGAACAAGAATTATTATATTGTTTCTGCTGGAACAAAAATTATTAGAGGGCTGGAAGTCTTCTCCTATAAAAACAGACTGGGAAAGTTGAAATTGTTCAGCCTGGAGAAAACTAGGCTGTGGGCAAATATTATAGCCCATTCCAGTGTCTAAAGGAGCTAAAAGAAAGCCAGAGATGCTTTTACAAGGGCATGTAGGTACAGGGCAAGGGGTAATGACTTTAAACTGAAAGATGGCAAGTTTTAATCAAACACTAGGAAGAAATTTTTCACTGTGAGGATGGTGAGAGAGTGGCGCAGGTTATCCAGAATTATGGCTGCCACATCTCTGGAAGTTTCCAAGGCCAGGCTGAGCAACCTGGTCTATTGGAAGTTGTTCCTACCCATGGAGCAGGAGTTGGAATGAGACAGCCTCTAAGGTCCCTTTCAACCCACACCTTCCACTGGCTGTCTAATTCCAAGGAACATTTGTTGTGTACATCTTGGAAATCAGCATGGCCAGGTCATTGTGCAGACAAAGGGAGGGCAGGAAGCAATCAGGCATCAGGCAGTTTTCAGGTGACTTTATTAGGTCACTCTCACCCATCTTCACTGTTGGCTGGACAACTGTAAACTGTAGTTTGTTTCTGAAAACTGTTCCCAAGAGAGATGATCTCCTCTAAGAACAGAATGTTGAGTACTCAATCCAAGATCCCAGATTCATACTTATTATTTACATGTTCTCAGAGTATGGTGGTCCAAGCATACTTAATGCAAAAATAAATCTTCGCTTAACTAAGCTCATTTTCTTCTTTGTGAAGTCCAATTTGCTGCAGCTCTGTTTATGTAAGATAGAGATGAATCTTATTAGAAATATTGGATTACAGTAGTCTTGACAGATTAAAACAATTGCAGGAAAATGTGGACCTATTTACACATTGGAATGTACAAGACTGTACCATGACTATACCAACATTACTCCAGATCAGTATTAGTGATTTCTGTTAGGAAAAAAAGTCAACATTTAACATATGGTGATACTTGAAACTTCAGGGTTTTTTGGAAGTTTTAGAGAACTGTAGGGTATTTAACAAAAAATTGTTGTATTGAACAACAAAATTTACTGAGATACAAAGCCTTTTATAGTGCAGTATAATAGAGATTTAGAAATTAAGATATTTAACTCTTTAAAAATGGAAGAAAGGGCTGCTTATAATATATACACAGCACAGCTGTACTAAATTATTTCATCATCAGAATGTCCCTTTCTACATTTTACTGAGAAATGGTGAAATCTGTGTCTGTCCCACAGGGTAGAAATTCTGATTATGTTAAAGTCTTTGTGATGACTAATGGAAGTTAAGACAAGTAGTTTGCATTTGGCCTTTTTCTTTTCTTTTTTTTTTTTTTAATGAATCTGTAATAGAAACTAATTAGCTTGTCATTTTACCTATCTTCTCATGATGTGTCTTAACAACACAATGTCACACATGCTTTAGTTAATTTTTGTGGATGCCTCAAACAAGGAAGTTTTGGACCCAAACACTTTTTTGGTTCTCAGAAATCCCTTCTTCTCCTTCATGAACAAAATAATGGAAATGTACTCCACTCTTACTAATTTAAAGACTTTTTAGGCCACTTTACTAAGCATTTTCAATATTTGTTTCTAAAGGGCTTCTTTCTAAGTTGCTGTTTTAGACAGTGTGAAGAAAATTTGAGATTATTTAGGTAATGTTCAAGAATTACTCAAAAGACAGAAATTGATTACTCGTGTACTTCCTTTAAACTGGCTTTCTACCTGTATCACCTTATATAGGCTTGGTGTTGGATGATGAAATAATTCAAAAAAAGTAGTGGTACACAGAATCTGTAAAACTCCTTTGAGTTTGAATGGGCATAGTTACAAGGATCTCTTATGTGTAGAAGAGGAGAATTGTACATAAGAGTTCTGTTAAAAAAACCAAACAGTAATAAAGAGATGCTCAATTAGGTCTTACAGGGTTTCTGCACAGTTTCTCACTCTTCTTGACTATCTTTTCACAAAAATCTGGCATCAAGGATAAATACTGACATAAGTATGCCTATGTTATGCATATGCAAAGTCTTATTCCACCTTGATGAATTTTGGTGAACACTTCATTACCATCTCGTCTGAAATTGTGAAATTCCACACCTGTGGAATAAGTTGCTGGCAAACGTGCACAAGGATATCAGAAACTCATCCAGAGAGGAGGAATCTCAACAGTGGTGAGTCAGGCTGATACAACCACTGCCTGTGGATGGAGAGCTCTGTAAACTCATCGCCAGGAGAAGGCCAGGTGAGATGTCAGAGTGCTTGGTCACTGAAATGTGATTTCACCCACTCCCTTGGTCAGCACCCAGAGAAGAAGTCATTCAGCAACAGTGATTAAAGGCCCTGGGTGTGGGTCCATGTGCGAACACCTCCATGCCTTAGTGAGAATGGCCTTCTACCTGCCAGTCAAATCCCAGTCTGCAACTTTGGCTGCTCTGTGACTGTTGTTTCAAAATATGACTGTCAACCTGTCCTTGGAAATTCTGAGGACAGGCATAGTTTCAAAAAAACCCAACCCCGCTCAGGACATTCATGTTGTCTACTACAGACACTGCAGCCCTTGCAGTTCACCCAGCTCAGTATCCCCAGAGGAAAGTCTGTGTTCTGTCCCTCACCTCAGTTATCTAACACATATCTGAGTTTAGAAAGAACTTCCAAATCCTGTCTGGCTTGTAAAGTTGCTTTCTCTTGGTGGAGGTGGATGGGGAACAAAACTCACTAGACTCACAGTCTAGTGAAAACATCACTGAACATCTGGGACTAAGGAAGTGTCGACACTAAAAACAGCCACCACTTAAAATGCCAGCAGTTACAGAGGTTGATGTGTTATGGCATCAGTATCAGGCAGCTGCTCCCATACTCAGAAAGGGAGAAACTTGGGGGTGTCTCATTTAGTCCTGGTAAGTGCTGGGCACCAGGAGGTCTCTCATGTTGTGTGTGCTGTGTACAAGGCTGCAGCTTTCAATGGATTCCCTTCCCAAAGCTCTATTAGGAAGAAGAACTCATCATTGTTCACTGTCTGAGACGAGATAATGGGGGAAGGCAAAACTCCTCCCCTGCTATCTCCCCACAGACTTTGAACAGGTAACTACCTGGAAAAGTCTTTGAATCTCTTAGAGGGAATTCATGGGTCTCCTTTGTCAAGCTGAAAGAAGTGTTCCTGCTCTTGCCAATGCTGAGCTGTGTGACAGCATGCTACTAAATCTGCTTTTAGCTGCTTCAGAGGTATGTGAAGCAAGGAAGAAAGCAGAGTATCAGTAGGTGAGCTTTTAATGGGGTGGGAGACAGACTGCTGCTCTTTTTCTCCATCATTCTGGAGACCATCATGAAAAATGTTGCTATTTCCTTCACTCTCCTGAGGTTTTGCACTGTTACTGTACCTCCACTCAAAACTGTCATTCTCCAGGTGTGCCACCCTGAGCGATCCCTCAGGTTTGTATATGTCTCTGCAAGAAGGTATGACATGCAACTTTCATCTCCAGCTTGGTGACAAAAGAACAAATGCAGCTCTCCAGCAGCCTAAAGAAAGTCCTGCTGTGTTTTTCCACCCTTAGTAATATTAGACCAGCGTTAGAAATATAGGGAGATAGTAAGAGTCACTAGGCTTAAAATAAAGCCAAAATCCAGCTCCATGTTACCATTCCATGTCCCATCACTCCTCTTACGTACAGTATCTAAACACATTTGTCTGGGGCATCTAAAGTTGTCTTTTTTTTTTTTTAGAGGTACTAGTTTAATGTTTAGCTGTCTTCTTTATGCAAGTGAGTATTTAGAAGTGCATTCAAAAATCTTTCTTGCTTCATATTGATTATACCTGGTTTGGTTCTTAGTGCTTTGGACAGTTAAATGGAAGTAGTTCTTGCTTCCTACAAGTCTTTGCCTCATTGCTTTGTACAGACAGTGCTGGGCCAGATTTGCAGTAATTGGGAGAAGAATATTCTCCAGCTCTGCCATATTTATTATTCTTTTACCTGATTTTTTTTCCAATGTCATCTTTTCTTTCCATCAGAACTGCTAATGGCAGCAAGCCTGTAACATACTATTTCTGCTTGAAGTGAGACTTTTGGGTCATTGTACAGCTCCTTGAAGATGTGGAGTCTATTGAGAAATGTTTTTCTCCTCTGTATAGGTCTTTCACATTCATTGGGCATTTAGTGGGATATGCTCTGTGGAGAGTGGTAGCCATGGAGACTCCTGGATTTCCAAGATTTTGTTGGCTGTGGCTTCCACCTAAACAACACCTGGGTCTGCTCTCTGGAAGCCTCAAAAGCTTGATGTGTAGCTTACACTAAAGATAATCCATTTGATTTCAGGGAGAATTCTGTCACTGTCAAGGACTGCTCAGCATGGTTGTGTTTGCTCTTCTGCTTTTTAAGCTTCCAACCTTCCATTTAAGGAATTCCACCAATTCCTGACTATGTGGAGATGAGGAAACAAATGGCTCAACAGAATCACTGCCTTCATGACAGAGGGCAACTAGTAACAGAGCTCTGACCAGACATTTCAACTCCAAGAACAAATCCAGATCTTTCCACAGTTCCCAAGTAAAATTTTATCGAGCCTTTTCACAATTACTCTTTCTTTTCTATGGCATCACCTGCAAACAGAATCACAGTGTGTGTATGCAAATGGAGAATGTGACCCAAGCTTAATAATTTCTTAAGGATTTGTTGTTACAGACAGTCAGGTGGGAGTGAAGCATCACATCCCCAGCAGTAGATTTTTAAAAAGCACACTCTGATTTTTAGTCTGGTTTTCATGTAAGAAAAAGTAGGCCTCAAATGCTTGTGAAAATGTGGATACCAACAAGAATTTAGGTTGCTCTCTTTGATGAGAGGGAGAAAACCTAATAATCACAGTTATAGAAATTTATTTTTTTTAAACAAGAAAAAAGAAAATCAATGAATGCAAACATCCATACCCTGTTACTAATCCTACACTTAATCTGACTAAGTGCTGTTGATTTTGCATGTGAGAGAAGATGTGTCTTTGACAGGAAGTTTGAGAAAGTGACAATTTAACTGGCAATTCCCCTGTTGCTACTGAGATCAAAGGCACACCAAAGCTGTTAACCTGGAATAGAAAGTGTGAAAAGAAGCAACAGATACCTCAGGAAAACAGCTACTTTACAGTATTGCTGCAAGAACTAAATTTCTTCACTTGTTTTTGGCATTGCTCCCTGTATCTGACTCAGTGATATTTTCCTAGCCGCCCTTATGGTATTTTTTTTTTTTTTTTTTTGCTCCTAAGAACCAGTTTGGATAATAACGGCTCTTTAATGTCTGTCTTGCACACCTGGTATTTGTCATACCATCTCCAGTTCTCCCATACATGGTGGCTCAGTCATTTGGCTTTGAAAATGTAGATGGGCCTTAATAGAGAGTGCAGGTGCAATATCCTTCCTCCCTCCACTTGCTGATGAAAAGTTAGATCAGATCCCTGGAATCCCTGTGTGCCACATGTCCCACTGCTTTGAATGGAACAGTGTTATGGACCTGCATGGAGCGGATGGTCCCTCCTTCAACTGAGCACTCTGAATGGGTCTCTCTGCTGTAGAAGAAATATTTGCTCTCGGCTGGCAAGGTGGGACTGTAGAAACAGCAAGTGAGTCTGTTCTGCTTATTTAAATGTTTCTCCTTTCTCAAAGCAGTTATCTGGTTAGATTTCACTTCATTATTCATCAAGCCTTGGTGAGCTGCCTGCATGCAGAGTCAGTAAGGGGTTTCCAGAACTACGGCTTTACCTTGGTAATCCAGGACCCACGGAAATGACCTCTGACTAAGAGTAGGCTTGAACCTTTTTTAGGGCTTTGAAGGGTGTTTTGTTCCAGCCAACAAAAGCAGGACAGCCTTTTCTGCAGAGGAGCTGTGCTCCACATAGCCACCACTCTTTGCCAAGGACTTCCCCTGGCAGCACTGTGTTTGGAGAGAATTCAGGCCTTCCCTGACAAAAAAATGGTACAAGAGAAAATGAACATGATGGGAAGTGCAGAATATTCTCCCTTGTGTGGACAACTTAAAATTTTTATTGTGTTTTTCCCAAAGAAAAACCGGCCCTACTCTGCAATGAATCAATGAGGATTTAGTAATATGAACAAATGAACTTTGAATTGTGCAATTGAGTCTTTCAAACTGCACTATCAGGAACTATATTGTCTGCACCTCTTTAAAAGTCCAATTTGTTCCTAAGCCACGAATAGTTTAAATTGTCAGTGATTTTGTGAAAATCAATGAGGATCATGCAGATAGAACTCAGAGTATAATTTTAACCATAAATTATGCACCTGATGAATCCTATCCCATGGTCACAATAGACAACAGAGGTCCACAGAAGTACAGTATCCTTGTTGCTTTTATTCCCTTTCCATGTGCTACTTCCTGTGTTGGTGATCAGGAGGGAAACATCAGTTACAAACCTCTTGGCTCTGGAAAACAGGCAACATTCTTAGTGATGCATTTGAAAAAGTGCTTTTAGATAAACTGTATACAGCATATAATTTATCTTTCAAGCGTTCTGTCAATTTTTCCATTGAGAAAACTCCTCAGGTTTTTCCAAAGCCGATGTTCTCTCTGGTGAGCTCTGCTCTTTTCCCAACAGTGGCTCATAATGCTTCTTGCAGCTATAAGAAGATTATTAATCAGTTTAACTTGACAGATGTTAAGTCTTCAAACTGCTAACCTCACAAAAATTCCAGCAGACTCCCAAAAATATCTTGATATAATCTTAGCAATATGGAGCCTGATCCTCCTTGCAGGTCTCTGGCAGTTCTGCTTGAGCTGGTGGTATGCATGGTATGTGAATGTACCTGTGCAAGGCTACCAAAAACAAAACTGGTTCCCAAACTTGTGAATAAATTCATTTTCAAATGAAGAAAGAAGGGGAAAAAAAATCCTTATTGTTTTAGTGCTGAAGAGGATCAGAGGATTAAACCCCATAATTCTTTTTCTTGACAAACATCTTCATAAAAATTTCTGTATCAGTGTTTTCCTTTCTTGTTGCTCTGGTTTTTGGTGGAAAGGTGGTAACTCACTGCTGAATTTACATGAGGGATGTAAATTCTTGGATCAAATGGGAAGCTTTTACCTGAAGCATGGTGTGTGGCTGTGATGGCAGCAGCTTGGAGCGGAAAATTCTTGATGGATTCCTCCCAGAGCAGGAGGCATGGGCAGGGACAGAGAGACAGTGGTGGGCTTGGTTCAGAGACACACATTGTGCTCATTCTGAGCCAGCAAGAAAATCAGCAAGAGGAGCAAAAAACCACACAGAGATGTAAATGAAAGCATATAAAAGAAAAATTAAAAAGAAGTTAAACAAGACCTTAGAACAGAAATTTTCTCCAAAATCTCTCAAATCTCTCACTGCTTTTTATGCTGGGAAAAAAAAATAATAATTAAAAAAAATGGAGTCTTTCAAGCATCTTCTCAGCATCTTCTTGGCAAGTCCTGTTGATAGCATTGACAGTTTTTGTCTCCAAGGAGGACAAGAAAATATAGAGGGAGACATGTCCATAATGAAGTTTCATAATGGACCACTGGCATAGGAAGCAGCACCGGCAAAAGTACATCTCGCACATGTCTAGATGAGGTAGAAACCAAGGCCAGTTTCTTCCTTAAAGCTTTTTGGATCCTACCCACATATTTCTCATTTTTGCATAAAACCTGCTGAACTGTTGCTGTGACCAGTTGCTTCTTCATTTGAGTCATCCCCTTTCAATATACAAACCAGATGGTGGCTGTTCTCCATGAAAAGAGCTATTGTTGCATCTTTTTTGGGTGTGTGTGTTAGTAAATGTGATTTAAATGACTTGGAAAAAAATATTGACAATTTTTTTTATTGGAAAAGCTTGTGTCTCTCAATTTTCTGCTGTCATCGAAATGAAGAAATTACTTACAATTTAAATTTGCCAAAACCTTGGGATTTTCCTGCATAATATAATTATCTTGTAAGTTTTGAAAACCTGTTTTGAAGTTTTCTGTTTTTCTCAATGATAAAATGCAGAGAGAAATAAAATAATTTCGTTGCTTGCTTGTTTTAAAGTCATCATTTTAGAGCTGTTTGAAGCTAAAGGAGCTTTAAACACTTTTGTAGAAAACCCCTTTCATTTTCAATCAGCCCCACTGTACTTTAATGCACAGAGCAGGAGATACAACACCCAAGTTATGAAGTTAGGGTGAGCTGAACTCACGTGATATGGTCACAACTCTGACACACTAATTTTAATTTTTTTAGTATTTCACTTGTGTGCCTGAAGAGTCTTACAAAATATCCTCTTAGTGCTGCTGAAGAGAACTAGGAATGAATTATAACTGTTGGAGGATCTCCACCACTGTAAGGTCTTATAAAAAGAATTTAATGAACCTTTGACAGGAATAGGTTTGGTTTTCGTGACTCAGTTTTAGGGTAGTGGAACAGGATAGATAATGGCTTTGCATCCTTGTCTCCAAAAAGGATGATCTTACTGAATATTTGTAAAAGTCTATAGGCTCCAGTAATTCTGGAGTTGCAGAACTCCTAAAGCTCAGTGCAGAACACATTTTAGAAAACCAACCCACCCTGATACCAGGGCTGCTCTGGTGGGTAAATTATCTATCTTATCAGGAAAAGGGCATTGATGCTTTGATTTCTGTGGGCAGGAACTCTGATC
Source organism: Anomalospiza imberbis (assembly GCF_031753505.1). Taxonomy (NCBI): domain Eukaryota; kingdom Metazoa; phylum Chordata; class Aves; order Passeriformes; family Viduidae; genus Anomalospiza; species Anomalospiza imberbis. The sequence goes on from NC_089721.1 coordinate 69,435,510, forward strand.
TTTAGTGGACGATTCTGACCAAGAGAAGGTTTTGTCCTTGTGGTGGTGCAGCAGCACCTTGTGTTGTCTCCCATTTTCTTCACACCTCTGTGCACAGCCAAGGAAGGTTTGATTTATATTTCAATTGTACAGCAATTTACCAGACAGTAATTTTTTGAGTTTTTTTGAAATTACAGAGAAGTGACTTAGAAAAATTTTCCCTTTGGAAAATATCCAATGCTTTGACGTAGTCCTGAAATAATCCCTGAAATTCATTATAATCAAACCTTAGTCAAAGACAGACTATACTACATTCTCCAACTAACAAGCTGCTTTTTCTGAATTTAAATATTGGAATGAAAACAATAGGTGAAATTTCCCAGTACACAATGAAACCTGATGTTTGTCAAAACCTATCATACTGAGTTCTTCTAGCTCTTCAAACAAAAACTGTGAGTGTTTTTTCATTTTTTTTAACTTTGATTTTTAAAACTTTACAGTAATACATCACTGTTCTGCACAGAATAAGGATATAAGCAGAAATCTCTCAGTTTCTAGATTTCTACCCATGCTCCAACTTTGTGTGGAAATCCATTTACAGAATCAAGCAAAATAAGTTGACAAGTAAACACAAACTTCTTCCTTGGCTACTGGGAGAGGGAGAAAATTATTCTAAAATCTAATTTATTCTAAAATCTAAAATCTAATCCAAGCCAGAGGAAGGCTTCAGAAGTCTGTGTGTGTATGGCAGAGCAATGCTGCTTCAGAACTTACCTTGAACAGCCATGTTCCCTGCAGTCCCTGGTATAGCTGACACAATTAAGCATTGCATAAGGGGTTCTTGGAGAATTGTAATCACCACTTTCATGCAGAGGAGCAGCATGCAAGGCATTGGCATCAAAAACTTTCCGGAACTGTTTTTTCAACTAGTGCAGAAAACAAGCAGTTAGACTGAAAACGACTGAAAGTGTTTTTTGATTTGGGAATGATGGGGTTTAATGTTTTTAAAATGTACTTAAGTCAAATTCTAAGGTAGGCAGTTTCTTCCTCTAGGTGCATACAGGGTATTTCTCAGCAGATCTTTTTAAAAGGTATAAACACTTAAATAGGTGCAGTTCAACATTTCTGTAATTACAGTAATTTTTGGTTATTCATGTCCTGATCTATAATTTGGAGGGATTCAAAGACCAGCCATGTTTAGCAGTCACCATGTCTAATGTGTTCAGCTCTGCAGCTCTGAGCCAAGAATGAGTGGTATGTGCATACCAGAGCAAATGGGAAAAAAGGTCTGTGAGCATTCATTGAAATTCAGAAGTCAGTTTTAATTCAATGATGTTCATGGAATGTTCCCATTCACTTCCTACAATCAGATTTTGAGCATTTGTGCAAGAAATCAACCAGGCCACAATTTTGGTCTGGGTTTTCTTTGCAAGTTAATTTTAAATTGAATATTTAAAACACGGATTTCTGGGGGAAAAAATTGAAAGTACGAAACATTAATAATATTTTCAAGCTGGGTTTAGTTGCTTAGATGATGTCATTATGCTCTGCCAGTTCCTTCTTGGATGCTTTTCATGCGTGACCAAGTGTCTGCAGATCAAACCATATAGACAAATCTAGCTACTACATTTTCTTACTGATTTCATGCAAAAACCCAGTTTGGAGTAATACAATCTTGGGACTGGTTCACCATAAATGTGATAAAGAAAACAGATAGTTTTAAAGTTAATGAAATCAGGAATCAAGAGAGTATATTTCATCCTGTTGGATCCTGGATTTTTTTCCCTCTCTGGTTTGATTCAGGAATAATGGTCTTGCCATCAGTGGAGCTTCATTAGACTGGATTTTTTTTTTAACTGCTGCCCCAGCAGAGACAGGATTTTGCATTTAGCATTAATAAACAGGTAAGTCAGGAGATGCTGAACCTCACCTGAGTTCCCTACAGTCGTTAAGTCATTGGTATTTCCTGAGTTACAAATACGTGTACAGACCCCATGCCACAGAATCTTAGGCTGGTTTGGGTTGGAAGGGACCTTAAAGCCCATCCACTCCCATCCTCTGCCATGGGGACACCTTTTGCTATCCCAGGTTGCTCCAAGCCCCATCCAGCCTGGCCTTGGACACCTCCAGAGACAGGGCATTCACAGCTGCTCTGTGAAGGATGAAAGGAGCTTGGTGGGTGTGAAATACGTGACAAATGTTCTCTTTGAGAGAGGAAAAAAATGCTCTGTTACAGAAAAAAAATATATATAATTTCATTAGGAACTGAGAAGAAATTAATTTTTCAAGGTGTTCGTTTAAAGTTTGAAAGATTTTGACAAGTAAAGGGCTTAGTAGTTCCATGAAATAGTGTAATCTTTTGGTTACGCTGTTGCTGCCCATGTCAGTCTACTTATATATATGCCCAGGGTTAAGATCAAGGGCATTTTTCAAAAACTTTATTTAATTCCTGGATTGCAATTCAAGTAAAAATCAAAGATACCTAAGAACATCTTGTGACTTGTAAAAGTTTCCCTTCTTGATGTTAAAAATGCTGTTGAAGATCTCTTCTCCTTTATCTTATGATCAGTGTTACCCAGTGTGATCTGGATTACTCAATTCTCACTAAAAATTCTTTGGTAAAGACTATTTTTGGGTTTTTCAAAAAAAATTTTACAATTATGTATGAAATTTCAGATGCCTTGTTTGTTTAATATATTTCTGCTAAGATCTGCTAATGAAATTTAGAGGACAGAGAAACACAAGTATTTGCTTTTTTTAAAATAGGAATGAGATTTAATTAATGAGACTGCAATCACTGCAAAGAAGAAAACCACCATAAGAGCAAACTAAGGGAGTCATGAACCAGCACACAAGAATTCTTAGCTGCTATATTTTTCAGTTGTGTTCCTCAAGTAATGATAATTTTTCCTCCTGATAGTCCTAACACGCGGAGAGTGAGGTGTGAGATTTCTGTGACTTTGTGACTGTGGGGTCAGGATCTCTCACCCATGTGTAGGAAAAGTGAATATGTGCACACATTCTCCTTGTGCTCCCTGAGTAATGGTCAAATTCTGCCTACTGGAATGGCACCAGCTGTCTGCTTTGATTTTTTTTTTTTGTTTTAATATTTTTTACAAGCGTATTTTTTACAAATTTACAGTGCCCTTCTCTGTTAGAGGAGTTATTTCCACATCTTCAGGTTGGATGCGAAACGAAATCTGGAGTCAGCACACACCAAAAAATTCCTTCCACTGGAAGAACCTGGGGGAGATCCCCTAATGATGACAGCAAAAAAGGTTTCACTGACAACACTGGACACTTCTTCTCAGCTGTCATCTCAGTCTTCTTCTGAGTTAGAACATTAACTTCATTATGGCTTTCGTATGGCACACACATGGAGGACACACCAGACCCTACAGAGGCTTTGTTGTAATATGGAAGAACAGTGGCAAATATACAACAGCAGCCTGAGTGGGGGATCCAAACCATAGTTTTACGTTAATCCATGACAACTGACTAATGGAGTCATACCGACTGGGCAATGTTACAGGAGACAGGGTGGGAAAAGCCAAGAGCTGTGTTTTTAGGATGTGCAGATGTGTTTAAGGCAATAGGCCTGCAACACTCAGGAGCATGTGCAAGCCAAATTGTGCCTCCAAGACTCCCCAGCCAGAGCCCCAGTGCATGTGCCTGCCTGTTCAAGGATAATTTGTCATTTGGAAAACATGCAACAAACCACCAGTTTATTTGGACAGCCTTTTGGCCCAGTTCTAGGCTTGATTCGGCCCCTGCAACCTGTGACCTTAGTGCTGCTGAATGGGTGTAAGGGAGCAGACCATTTATTTTTGTGTTGCTTTTTAAACAATGGATGTGTTGAAATCCTAGGGAAAGCTGGAGCTACTCACCATGTTTCACAAAACATATCCCAATCAAGTTATGAACTGATGGTTTTACCCTATTAGGCTTCCTGGTGGAATGGTAAGAACTCCAGGTGAAGGAAGACGCCTAAAAAGCAACATGCCTCTTCTGCTGTCTTTTTAGTTTGGGGATTTTGTTCTGAATTAGTGAGTGATGCAAAAATTAAACAGCTCTGCTGTATTTTATGGAAATTAAGAATCTCTACCACGTAAATGATACTTCTCCACACTCTTGTGTGCTATATATATATTGCTATAGACCACTGTCTATAAAATGTGACACCAAGAGCAAGTACAGCCTTCTCATGCTCATGTTCCAGTAGTTTTTTGTGATCTTTGCAGCAAAGGAACCTTCTACATCTAGAAAATATGGTTCAAAGTTTTTGGTTCTGTCAGGCAGAGGTGCACCAAAGTTTTTGGTTCTGTCAGCCTGCAGAGATCTCCTGCAGGTTTTATTCTGTATTTCACTGTTAGCTCCTTCACCAGCACAAGGCCAGCACAACTCTTTTGTGCTTACCTAATTGTGACAGTTATTTCTACAGATCCTTTTTTTTTTTTTCTCCTAATTTTCAATAGTTTAAGTGCAGTTATGTGTATATTTGTCAAGGAGAACATGTTTAAAAAAAAAAAAAAAAATACAGCCTTGGAATCTCTTGGAATGTTCATACATTGGAATCTGTTAATGTTGACACAGGCCTTTCTGACACATTTTTTCCTGCCTCTGCTGCTTCTGATTTCCAACAATGCCTCAGAAAAAAATAAAAAATCCCTGAGCCAGAAGAGTGGGAGCAGCTCCCCACATCTCTACTATTTAACCTACAGTAGTTTGGGGTAGGAAGCTGGAGTGAGCAGAGCAACACACAGACACACAAAATCCCCCCCAAAATGGAAACTGAAGTATCCAAGAGCTTGAGTTTTGGTGGCTGGGAGAAGGCATTTCAAAACAGACCAGGTTACACAGCTGACTTATGGATGGAGAAGCTGCAGGGTAAAGAGGGACACAGGGACAGAGAGGAGGTGTGGAGATTCGAGCTTCCTTCAAAAAACACTTGCTGAAAGTTAAAAGGAGAATTTCTTGAATATCCCGTGCTGGTATCAGTGCAATCTCTGGGCAGGTTCAGTGCCAACGATTTGGAATTTCCTGGGGAAAAACTGTTGTGTCAAAAGAAAATGTCTGAGCAGCTCTAGAGCTTAGCCAGGATAACATCACCACCCATGGGACCACTCACAACACACCACAGAGCCACACACCTCACTGTGCCATTTCACTGCCTGGAATTTAAGATCTCTTAGCAACCAAAGGAAGATGGTTGGTGTGTTTGCCCATATTATTTCAAGTCATAAAGCTGACAGGAAAAGAATTCCTCTTTTGCAATTAGTTGTTCCCTTGGGAGGGACCATCTGCAATGTTCCCATGAACCATTCTGAATCCTGCACAAAGAAAGGATAGAAAGCTGATAAGCAGGGCATTTAGGCTCTGCATGAGGGACCTTGCATACAGGGTTTTCTGCAAGGCTTCAAGGACTTACCAGTGGTTCTCATTCACACAGGTGTTATCTACCAAGCCTGTTATAAGGCCTGAACTAAGGCTGAGAATAAAAATCTGATAAAAGAACAATGGTTCTTTCAACGTGGTAAGGATGTTTGTAACTCTGCATAATTAGGTGAGAATTACAGGACGTCTATTTTCTACCCACAAAAACACCTCCCATAGTATTTTACTGATATGGCCATGCTGATGTTCTTGCAAACAGAAAAAAAATTTCTGCTTCAAAAATGTTCTGCTTCTGTCTCTCTAGTTTTGATATATGTTGTGCTGTTTTACTAATTTATATCTATGCATGGTAATTATCTTTCACCCTTAAATAAGACCTTGACGGAAAAAGATTTTCTTTCTTCCACAGTGTACAGTTTGGACAGTTTCCTGTGTCCAGAGAGAAGCTCATGCTTGATAAATTCCCTGCTTGCATTTGTACCTATAATAGTGGAAATTTCCCTTTTCTGCCCTCGTCTCTCCCTATGCCAGCAAGTAGGTTCTGGTGGTTTAGGTTTTCTGACTGTCATGGGTTGTTGAATGATTCACAGAGCAGCCTGAAGCAGCTATCCTTGTGAAATCCTCTGATTTAGCAGTAAGCCCTGGGCTGGACTTTATGAGCTCCATGGTGCCTTGCCAACTTCATCCTGGGCTGGTTTAGAAGAAAGCTTACAAGCCTGCTTGTGCCCTTGGGTAGAAACAGAGATTTCTGCCGGGGTCCAGAGGCCTGTTGGTGTCATTTGCTGCACTGGTGCTGCTCTTGAGCTCTGACAGAATCACAGAATCACAGAACAGCTTGGCTTGGAAGGGACCTTTAAGGTCACCTCATTCCATCCCCTGTCATGGCAGGGACACCTCCCAATGTGCGTGCCAGGCTGCTCCCAGCCCCAGTGTCCAGCCTGGCCTCGGGCACTGCCAGGGATCCAGGGGCAGCCCCAGCTGCTCTGGGCACCCTGTGCCAGGGCCTGCCCACCCTGCCAGGGAGCAATTCCTGATTGCCAGTGTCCCATCCAGCCCTGCCCTGTGGCCCTGGGAGCCGTTCCCTGTGTCCCGTCCCTCCAGCCCTCGGCAATTGTCTCTCTCCATCTTTCCTGCAGCCCCTCCAGGCCCTGCAAGGCCACCCTGAGCTCAGCCCAAAGCTTCTCCTGCCCAGGTGAGCAATGGCAGCTGTGCCAGCCTTTCCTGCCGGCAGAGCTGCTGCGTCCCTCTGCTCATCCTGGAGCCTCCTCTGGCCTGGCTCCAGCAGCTCCAGCTGCTCCCTGCGCTGGCCCAGGGCTGGGGCAGCTCTGCAGGTGGGGTCTCACCTGATCAGGGCAGAATCCCCCCCTCCCCTGATGGTCACCCTGCTTTGGATGCAGCCGAAGACAGGGTTTCTGGGCTGCCAGCACATGCAAAAAATGACCTGTGTGCATCATCCTTCAGCAGAAATGTGCTACTTGGTCGAGCCACATTTTTTTTTGGTGTTATTTGGGATTTACATGAGTCACTGAGGACAGGGAGCAAATTGTGGCAAACCTAGATAAAAGTGTCAGGTTTTCCTCATCATCAGCATTGCTTCCTAGCTGGGTGTAAAGGTCTTTGCAGGAAAACTTTCCTCAGCTTGGCTTTTTTATTGGAAATAAGGCTTTCCACAAAGCCACTGTCAGCAAGCTCCATCCAGATACACTCTCCCTCTCCTTTTGTTTTGCTTTATGATCCAATGCTAGTCTATTTTAAATAGTGAAACATTCTTATTTTTTCCTTTTTTTTTTTTTTAATAATTTTTTGTCATAAGCCCACATATTCTACTTCTTTGGCGAGTGTCAGCACTCAATCTAATCACCATGAAAAGATTAACAATCTCACTTTTGGAAGTGACTTTTGCATTCAATAAAGAATAAAAATCAAATAAATCAAATTCAGGCAGGTAACCACTGAGGAGTATTATGGAGTAAGTGGGTTGGGTTTGGCAAAGTTATAAACAGCAAGATGTAATAACAAAAGTTTAATGGCCTCGGATTCCACCAATTGCATCTATTGCCTGTCCACGCACATGCTGTGAAATGGATATATTTGAATGGTATAGAATGATACTATATAAAAATGCACTGCTTGCACACATGTTAAAAGACATAATAATTTCAAGTATTTGCTTCTTCAGCACTTTCCAGTTGTGAAGCGCCATTTGAAGCAGTCTGATCTTCTCAGGGACCATCTTTCAGGAAATAATCTGGTAATCTGGTACAAATAACATTATGTTCTTGTGCCAAAACATCCCTCGTGCACAAGGATATTTGCATTTTGCAAAGAAATAATGGGGACTCAAGTCTGATTTTCCTTCTACAGAACTCTTATTGCTCTCTCCTGCTGCTGTGACTGCTTTGGACTGACTCCAAACCACTGACTCTTCTTTCAAATGTACTGTTAATATGCTATTATGTTAAACAGGCTGATAGAGTGAAATGGAAATGAACATGTGCAAAAGTCATTTAGGTCAAATGAAGTAACATGCTTTCAAAATATTAGCCAAAATTTTAGCATAAAACTTTGATGAGGCTGAAAAATCCTCTATTGAGCGGGAGCATGGAATTAGCCCTTGTACAGACCATGTTTAGAACCTTATGATACTGTTTAATTCTACGGTTCCCCAAGGGCTACTTATAACCAAATTAAAGGGCGTCTTGTGCATGTTCTGGACACTGATTATGGGACCACAGACTGAAGCTGAAGACAGCTCTACAGCCACTAAGTATGCAAGTAGAGACACCCCTTAATTCAACTATATGTACCCTCAGGGATCTTGGTAATTATAATAAGAAGACATTTTGCAATTTATCCGAGGCCAGACTTAGTGCTGGTGTGGTTTTTCCTAGTGAGGTTTTTTTTTTCCTAGTTGTTTCTTTAGTTTATTGTTTGTCTGGAGGTTTTGGGGTTTGTTTTTGTTTGTTTTTGTTTTTGTTTTTGTTTTCTTTTTTTTTTTTTTGTATGGGCCTCTGAAGAAGGTATTTTTTCAGCCTCAGAAGATTCAGCAATCCACCTGTGTCTTCTTTTCCTTGAAATACTCACAGGGTGGTGGTTGTCCTGCAGAAATGCCTCGGAACGCATGTGGTTGCTGGAGTGCTGCACTTGAGAGCGTTCACAAGCTTGGGTCTTGCTTCTGCCTGGCTTAAGAAAACACGTTCCTGGGAGTGCAGCCCTGTCATTTAGAGTCTGCTGTGGGTTGTCAGCAAGCCTCTGCCAGCCTGGAGATCTTGGGATGCAGTGGCTGAAATGGCACTCGAGTCACCTGGCTGTCCCTGAATGGCGTGAGAGGTGGCAAACGCCACAGCGTGGAGTTAGAGAAGGGGAAGGAGGCTTCTGCCCTTATTTCTCTATTTCTCCCGAACAGATTATGTTGTTTGTGAGAATAAATCAGTGCAACTCCTTTGACTTTGGCAGACATCTGCCAGCAAGCACCATCTGAAGATTTGGCTCGGTCAGTAAATTGGGATTTTTGAAACAAATATGTACATTTTAGTGCACAGCCTGGTCACACATCTCCCTGATGTGAAGTAGCAGATGTTCCTTTGGATGATCATCAATACCTCCAGGACCAGAGGCACCAACACGCATTTCCAATGGTTACATCTGGTAGACTGTTCTCTAAACCACTGCGCTCTCTTTTCATCGTCAGTGAAGGGCATATACTGGTGTGTATTAACAGTGTTCAGCTGAAGCAGAGTGCAGCTAACACACTTTGCACACCATGACACGGGTTGCACTGGTTTCAGACCCCTTTTTTTGGTTCAACGTTACTAGAGCGAGCTAAAAATTATGTTCTTCCTATTCCCCAGGCTGGTCTAGCAGCAGTGGAAATTCCCATCTGACTGTCACTTGCTACAGTGGTTTATGCCAGCTGAGGATCTGGTCCTGCTGGGTTTGGTTTCAGCTGTAGGGCTGGTACCAACAGAGCTTGTGGCCTCTTTGTGCTGTCTCATCTCCCTTGAAACCCCCTTGCTTTGACAGCAGGCAGTGTCCAGGGCAGAGAAATTGGGGTGAATACATAGATGTAACAATTATGTGCAGTCTTCAAAAGGGTGACATTGAAGAGTACATCTCATGCACACCTTGATGGGGGCCAACCACATAATGCACCTGCTTGGCCCTTAGGTCCAGGAGCCCTTGTTTGCTTGTATCTCTTTATGACATTATGAGGCATTAAGGATGGAAATGCAAAGATCTAAGTGGGTGATAAGTTGTGAGTGCCCCTGAGACTTTCTTCTGCCACCTTTGAATTCAGGCGTGATTATGCAAGCAGTGAGGTGCTACTCAACCTGAATTAAACTGGGAGACTGTGTGTTGAGAGCTCTGAAAAAGTCCAAATTACATGTATTGTGGAAGCTGGTGCCTAAGAGGTTCTGTAGCCTATAGTGTTCTGCAGCAAGCAGCAGAAATTAAGACAATAATATAAGCAAGAAGGCTGCTTACTGGCACTGCAAACTCAAAATAAGTTTTTAAACAATTTTCTCTGCTCTAGCCCTCCCTAGACTTGTGCAACATGTTGCCTACAGGGAAAAAGTGTTTTCCTGGAAGTCATGTTTGGAGAAACAGTCTCTCAGTGCTGTCAGAGTTCATGACAACCCCCAAGAGTGGGACAAAGGAAATTCTTGAGAGGAGACAATCCACGGAGAATGAACAGAAAACAAACAGTTCAAAAGAATTCAGAGAATATCATATGATTGTATAAACCAAAAGCAACCCTAAACCCCTGTTGAGAAGTTTTCCCTTTAGCTGCTGAAGGTGAAGCAGGTAGGAAACATAAACAGAAGCAGGTTGGTTGCTCTGGTTCATGAGCTGCCCCTCCTCATCTGTGCATGCAGGGAAATCCATCTTGGGAATGCTAATGAGGGACACAAAGCAAGCTTTGTGAAGGACCTGGGAAGGTGGAATGTGGGAAGTGTCACATGCTTTCCTTGCTCTTCCACCTTGCCTTAGGCCACTGGTACTGTTTCCTCTCATGGACACAGTACTGACTCAGGGGGATTTGCAGTCTAATCTAGCACGTCTGTTCTTACACTGCCAAAAAAACCTAAGAGAGCAACTTAAACATCTTGTCTTTTGAGTGGAACAAATAAAGAGTTTTTTAGGGTGAAAAAAAAAAAAAAAGTGGACGGAAAGCTTTAGAGCTGTAGCTGGAGAAATGAAAAGGCCAACATGAAGAGCAGGTCCCACCAAAATGCTCTGCAAGCCCTCAGGCATATCATGGCTTTTTCTGGTATTTAGTCCAAAAATGCATTCCACCCACCAGGAGTTTATTGTGCCATGTGTTCCTCTTGGCATGTCTCTCCTCCTCTGAATAAAATTTACTTCTGTAACTGGCAACTGATAAATTCTTGTGAACGCTCCAGGCCTCCTCTCAGTAAAGCCCGCCTGGAAAAACATCAGGTTGCCATCTTCAAACCCATAGATTTCCTGCTTGCTACTGCTAACCAAAGCAGACCCTTTCCTCTCTTTTCAGCTCCCATCTAACTCCCTGCTGATCACAGGCATACTTCCTCCCAGGGATGTGCAGCTTGATCAAATACATGGCATATGGAAGATGCATTGGGTGTGTGGTCTTCTAGTAAAAACAAGCCAAGGCTCATGCCAAATGAACATCTTATAACACTTCTGAAAAAGCCTTTATGTATTCAGGAGGGTGAAAATAATATCCAACCCAACCATTAAGGTTACCCTGCAACGGTGGTGTGCTTCCTTGGCATGAAAGCAAAATGGGTTTCTCTGTGCCATTATCATTCTTAAGGAAAAAGTAAAGAAGTTCCCAGTCCTTCTGGAAGGTTCTCTGCAAAGCCTGCTGACAAGGAGGCGTCTTCCAATGGTATTTCAGGGTCGGGTTATCATGTAGACAATGAAGGAGCAAGGTTTGGCATTTCAAATTCAGTGATTTTGCTATTGGAGTCAGGATTGTCCCTGATTCCAACAAAAAGAGAAAAGAAAAGTCTGTTTCCAGTCCTAGTGATTGTAAAAATTCAAAAATTTGACCTCTTCAGGCCTTCACACCAGAAAGCAAATGAAAAATGAAAAAATGTGCTTGAAGTTATTCAGGACTTCGGGTGGGCTCACTCATGAATTTTGGATACCTCAAAAATGATGACATATTTTAGTTTGCTAGTTCCCCACTGAGTAAGCATAGCTCAACTCAGTTGCAGGCTGATTACTTGGCAGTTTTCATAGTACTCAGTTTGGCAAACAGTGAGGGGTTAGAGACGAGTCACAACTGATAAAACAGGATTTTCTCTGTCAGGATGGCAATTACTTTGGCAGGATTTGTCTCACAGTGGACTGTGCTAAGCTGAACTAGCTTTCTCCTGGTGTGGACTAAGAGACATTTACCTTAGCTCAGCAGATGGGAAGCCACCTGCTGAAGCATGGGGACCATGCACTTCTGGGGAAAATATATCTTGTGTGAGAGATACCTTTCACTGAGAACATTGTGTAGGAAGAAATAACAATAGAGAGAATTTTCATAGGGGATGGGATGGAGAAAAGAGAGGAGAGGAGAGGAGAGGAGAGGAGAGGAGAGGAGAGGAGAGGAGAGGAGAGGAGAGGAGAGGAGAGGAGAGGAGAGGAGAGGAGAGGAGAGGAGAGGAGAGGAGAGGAGAGGAGAGGAGAGGAGAGGAGAGGAGAGGAGAGGAGAGGAGAGGAGAGGAGAGGAGAGGAGAGGAGAGGAGAGGAGAGGAGAGGAGAGGAGAGGAGAGGAGAGGAGAGGAGAGGAGAGGAGAGGAGAGGAGAGGAGAGGAGAGGAGAGAGAAATCCCCACTACTTTGTTTTACAGAATCTGAAGGGGAACCCAGATTTGAAACAGTTCAATTTTCAACTTTTTTTTTTTTTTTCTCCTGGCACAGTAAGGCTGTTTGGCCTCCCTGATGATTAGAGGCCATCCATTTCAGTTTTCTTCTCAGGGGAAACCTATAATATTGGTAATACAACATCCACACAGTTGCACTGTAATCATAATAGTATGTTAATCCTTATAATTACCATGAGAAGCAATGCAGATTTGACCATAATTATCTGTATCTCATGTAAGCATGAAAAATTCATGTTATTTTGATTCTGCTGATTGATGTGTCATTTTGGAGCCAGCATCTGGGCACTATCTCCTGATGGCTACCCAGAAGGCTTTGGATTAGGTACCTGCAGGCTGAAAATATGAAGCCAGGTCCTAAGGTGACAGATACCAACATGGTTTCACCTAAGTTAGGGCAGCTGCCAAGCCATAGCTGGGTGTCTGCTGGTGGCATGTGTTTGTTCCTGCTTCTTCTCAAAAACAAAGGAAAGAAATAGCAGAGTTCAGAGAAGGACAGACAAAGTGATCTGTGAAAAGACATCTTATGACAGGAGGAGCAGACAGGCTGTGGGAGAGTGTGAGGGTTGTGCATTTCCCCGTTGCGCAGTTCTGACGGGTTTTGAGGAGAGAAAAGTGCATGGGCTTACTGGAAAGAGAGGTTTCACCAAGGAGCACCTGAGATAGTCTCTGCTATTTCTCTCTGCACATATTAATGGCACTCTTCCACTGGTACTGAGGGCAATGCGAGAAAAATCATGTGTGTAAAAAATGAGATTCCCCTGGGAGTAGAAGCAAGAAGTGACCAATGAACCTCAGATGCAACAAATACAAAATGAATGACTGAACATGATTGACCTTAAATGTGAGGATTTGCAGAGGGTTGGGTTGAGAGGAAGTGAGATGAAGTGGATTTTGACCATCTCGATGTATTACACTGGATACTCCTTGTACTTATGTCAAAGGAGGAGATCAGAAATTTACAGGCTCCCCCATTGTCTTCCTGCCTCCCATTTATGTCAAAACTGCTCCTGTCGCTTTCAGAAGTACAATTAATCCTTGAAAGCCATCGGAGCAGAAAATTATGCAAATTAATTTTCAAGTTTGAAAAAAGGATTAAGAATTGAGAGGAGCCAAAGTAAAGGACTAAATTTTGGACTCACACACCATGCTTTCTTCTCACTGTGTGTCAGACAAACACATGACTCTGACTTGTGAAGATTATGCCACTGTAAGGGATCTTTACAGATGAATCTGGGTCTCCTGCACAACAGTAACAGCAGATATTCACATACTAGCAGTTTGAGTGGAATTATTCCTTCATGCCATGGATTGCTGGGACTTTCCTAAATGAACTTGGTAGCTGAGATAATCTGTAGACTGGTTTAAAAGTGTCACAATGGTGAAGCAAAGCTGTTTCTGCTCCCTTGGAACTGGAGTCTGCTGTGACCATTTTCCCTGTACTGCCAAAGTTAAAATCACAACAACATTAGAAATTAGTCATGGGCAGGCTCAAAGGCATTTTATTCGTGGGAAAGGTCATTTACTATGAATGTAAGTGATGTAAACAGTGCTTGGTGACATGTTATGCTCCTTTTTTTTTGTTTTGTTTTTCTTTTTTTTTTCTCTATAAGAACCCATTGATATTACAGACCAAGGGCTTAAATGTACATATCTTTCTTTTTTTTTTTTCCCTTTTTCATTCTTCCTACTCTGAACATTTCTGTGCTTCTGCTTGTCTTTGGATTTTAAGAACAAAATAGTACCTGTTTTATTTGTGGATTCCAAGCCTGTTCACAGATTGCTCCATTCCCCTGCCTTGGCAGTCATCACACCATGTTTGTGCTGGTTTTTCACAGAGCTAAACCTCACCTGTCACTTTCATCTGCTAACAAGGTTTCCATAACAAGCAACTGAGTGCTGAGGAAGATGCATATATTACCTCCTTCCACTGTCATTCCTTCTCCTAACTGTTCATATCAGGTAGAACACTCATCCTGGCTACTCACATCCTTCTCCCTTCTAAATTTTCATCTACCAGACTAGAGCACTTTCACCCACAGAGCAGAAGCAGGAGCTTCTGGGAGGTACTGGGATTCATCTGCTTTCAATAGGTGTGGCTATGCATCACCCTGCTGCTGAAAGCAGTCCTTTTAACACTTTCACATAATCTGTCAGATCACTGAGTGCCATCCTGTGTCTCTGAATGACTGGGAGGAGAGCAATGAAGCAAACAAGAAAGAGTTCAGTATGGCTGAAGGCCAGCTTACTGCCCAGGTGACTTCTTTCCACATTGAAGTCATTCAGAAGTAAGTGGCATTTAAATATCACTGTCCCTCCTTCAGAGGAACTGGATTTCTTTTCATATCTCTAAACACCCTCCTAGATTATCTCAGACCACCTTTCTACAAGAGGCAGACTTTCCCGAAGCAATCAGGCCAAGCTGTTCAGAAAGTTTGTTGTAGTGTATCACATGGCTCCTTTCACCAAGAGATTTTCTCTACTTCCATCTACATTTCCCCTAAACTGAATTTTTCTGTGTAATTTTTCGTCATTAACTGATAACATAAACATCAGAAATTTAGGGGTTTGAATTCAGAAGTTGGAGAAAATCTCCTGTATTATTTTTTGGAGTGTTCATTAGGGTGTATAATTTTCAATATTACTGGTGAATGGAAATTCTTTTCATTGTTAAAATGAGAACACCAAGTTGAGTACAAGGGATTCATTTTGAGAAAGGGAATTGCCAGTGAAGCAAAGAGTAAATGATAAATATGCAATTTTTGTGTTTCTATTTGTCTTATTATGATCTATTTGCAAAAACTTTTACTAGAAGGGAGATTATGCAAAAAACAGTTCAATGTCTGTGTTACTTGGTAGTGTTTTGGTTAAGATATATGTGCATCAGTCATTTCTATATTCATCTGCTTCATATTCAAATATCACCTCTGCTGAAATTATAGGCAAACATTGCTGCAACAAAATATTATACACTGCTCTGCCGGGTCATTATAGTATTTCCCAATTTGCCAAACAGATATTGCAATAACATTTCCTTGTGCTAACCATGCTGATCAGAGAGATTTCTGATATATCATGCTTCTCCAAGCCCTAAACATTAACCAACTCTGCTAGAAGAAATATCTACCTACTTGTAAACAAGGAACCAACTAGTGATATAAAAGTGCCTCCTTCACTTGAGATGAATAAATGGTAAACCAGACCAGTGAAATCTATGCTTTCTTGTCAAACAGTAGTGAAAAATGAGATTCCAGCCAGCCTAATGCTCTTGTTGGCACCTCTGTGTACCCATAGGTTGGTGTCCTCCAGTTAGGCCAGGTTAGTACAGCTGAGCTGAGGTGTGCAAAGCATTCACTGACTTTGGAAACTTTAAAAAAGCATAGTAGATAATTGATTAAAAGTCTGGGCTTGCTGAGCTGTGAACTCAGCTATGTTTCTTTCAACACCAGCCATCTTGCTGCCTATGACTGTATTTTATACCCAAGATTTAAGGGAGGGTGGAGGATTTGGTCATGTGGGGAATTGGGAGTGGGGAGCCAAAGGTGCACATTTTTAGAAGTTCCTTCAATTTTGGGGGCTGAAATCTCAAAAAGCTAATTGCTCTCCAATGACATTTGGAGAGAAAGCACACTTACACAGTGTGTTTGAGCTCAGGAAATTGAATACATTTTCTTCCTCCTAGCCTAGAAGATTTTGCTGGAATACTTTTTTTTCCTTTCTTACTTTCTTTTTTTTTTTTTTCCCCAAGTGGTTTCTCCTCTGCTCAAAGCATGTCTTTGTTTTGTACCTTCTTACTTAATTTCAGCTATTTCAGTTGATTTGTTTTCAGCTGGTGCCTTGCTGTTCTGGTTGGGAAGGCAGTTTCCAACCACAGCTTGAAAAGAAGAAAATCACAGATTTCTTTCTAAGGGTGGCCTGAAGAATGCCAGCAGAATTTCTCATGTCCATCACTCAGGAGGCAAAGATTTGTCTTTGCAGCTTAGAGCTGTGATTCAGACAACACAGTTTGAGTTTAGATCTACTGACATTATGATTATATAAGGTGACATTCTCTGAAGAAAGGCTCTTGCCTCTCTACAGCCTGTTTCTGGTTATGAGGTGTTCACTTGAAACAGGAAAACAGTTTCAGGAAGTTTCCTTTGCATGTGCACTGCTAAGATAGCAAGCAAGCAATCTTGTGGATCAGGAAGGAAAAAAAAGGTGTTTTATAAAAAAGAGTCATTATAGCTGGGTTTGTTTCAGAAAGAGTGGTAGTCATTAGACAAATATAAAATGAGAATGCATGGTAATATTCTGCCAAATAATATCTATTTTCTGTTTCTTTGCTTCTGCTCTTTACTTTGTCTTCTGTTTCACCCAGTTGAAAAAATCTCAGTTGTTTCCATTTCTCCCTGTTTCACCACTGATAAAGTTTTCCATTACTCCTATTCCATTCTCTTTATTCCCCATTTGTCTCCTTGGATTGCCTTTGGCATTTTTAGCTGTCACTCTAATTTTTCATTTGTGTGCTCCAGCACACAAACACGGGCTCCTGTACACACACCCATGAGCAGCCACAAACTCTCTCCCTTGCTTCCCTCTCTCTCTGCACCTTCTCTGAGGACAAGAATTCCTCTCTCAGCTGCTTCCTGGTTACACAAGTGATTCTCACAAAGTCTGGGGGTTAGTTTGACACCACTGTTTTTCATTTTGTCCCATTTAACTGTAATCATGGCCTTGGAGAAGTTTTGGTTCTGCATTTGTTTTATCAAGACAAAGCTGATTTTTGGTTGTTTTGACCTCATTTTACTCTCTGGCTTTCTACTTCTTATTTTATCAAATTGCCAAGGATGTGAGGCTTTTTAATGTGCTGCTGAAGAAGGTAAATGCTATAAAGGTTTGAGGGAACATTTAAAATTGCAGGTTAGCCCCTCTTTTTGACTGAAGGTGAGCAGAAAAGACATTCAGAAATATACATGTACCTGCTCAGATACACTCTTTTTCTCTCAGAATATACAGCTTACTATTATCTCTACGCCACTGGAATGAGGAGGGGGTAATAGCTGTAAATTGCCAGAAGTGTGATTACTTCTAAATAGCCATGGCTCAAATAATCCTGGTACTTGGTTTTCCTCATTGCTTTATAACTGTGGGTAGTATCTTGAATTAAGCCTTGAAGGAACATAGGTATGTTCCACATGTTAAACAGGATAATTTTTTCCTAAAAAGACTAGGATTAGTTTTGATTTTTCACCTGCATAAAACACACACAGGGTGGGGAGGCCCTGACACAGGGTGACCCAAGAAGTTGTGGATGCCCCAAACCCTGGAGGTGTTGAAGGCCAGTTTGGATGGGGCTCTGATCAACCTGGGACAGGGGAAGGTGTCCCTGACACCATCAAGGGGGTGACATGAGGTGTTCTCTAAGGCCCCTTCCAACCCAAACCATCCTGTGATTCTATGATTATAGATATATATGCTGGATCTTTTTTGCGACCAGTGCTGTTTTTCAGCAGATTAAAAGGTGCCTGGCCTGAAAGTTGCTCCAAAAGCCCAACTGCACCCTCACTGAATGTTCTGTCCCCACAAAAGATTAGACAACCTCCTTTGCTTTAACCTGTTCTCCCGCAGTGCCCCCTTTCCTGAAGAACCTCCCTGCATTATTGTGCTTTCAGTCTCGGTGATCTCAGTAATAGATGTCCTTAGGAAATGGTTTAGATAGCATACTTGTGTGAAATTCTTATGCAAAACTCCAAGTCTGGCTGACCTGATTCACCAGGCAGCTCCTGCTCCTGCACTGAAGGCAGAATGGAAAGGCTGTGTGTTTCCCTGCTGCTCCAGTATTTTATTGCTCTGTGTTATCTACCTATTATGCATTTACAAAGCTCTTTGGGTGACTAAGTTGTTTGCATAACACGCTGTATGTCTGGCAGTAGCTCTCCTCTGAAGGAGGGCTGTGTGTGTGGACGCCTGCTCGTGGCTACCGTGGCTACAGCATGCAGGCACCCTTCAGCCACTGGAGGAGAACCAGCACGCTGGACAGGTGAAAATTTCTGCTGCATTGTTCCCTCCTGGCAGTTGTGGACTGTGAGAGGGCTCCTGTGAGCTCAGGGGTGTGTGGTGCCAAAGGCTGAGGGAGCACAGCCTCGGTATCCAAGGGCTTTTGCAAACAGTGCTCAAAGCAGCATAAATTCCTCATCAAACGAAGCAAAATCCCAACTCCTCCCTGAGCCATAGTCGCTGCTGGATCAGGAATCTTGTTAGGTTTGTAGCTTTTGGATTAGCGAGACCCTTTATTAACTGGGACCAAAAACCTTCTCTGAATGGCTAAATCCTGCATTACTGAGCCTTATTCTCCTGGTCTCCAGGAAAGGTCATTGGTGTAGGCCTCCTTGCATCTTCAGTATAAAAATGTGTCACTGTGGGTGGTCACTCTCTCAGCTACTGTGCACCAGCTTTGTGGAAGTCATGGCCTATTGACACTGAGAACATCTCTACCTTCCCTTTGTAGCAATCTGAATTTAAGGCACGCGGTATTTGTGTAGCCAGTTAGGGGTTTAACCACTTACTCACCCTGCAGGATGAATAAAATTCAAAATTATGAGTTTGCAGGGAGCAATTTGTCTACTTCAACTTGAGAAAGGACTGTCAAGGTCAGGATGTCTATGCTGTACTACATTGCTGAATTTGTTAAAAAGACATGTAACTTAATAGATCTAAACCCCAAACAATGTGATCATGATAATAGTTTTTCCTGATCTACACAGTGTGGTGATGGCTTGGGACTAAATTAAAACATTTTCAGTTGTTTCCAGCTTAGTTAAATCAAAATGTTTAATCCCACAGATATTTTGCAATTTATTTTGTAAGACAGGTAAACTTCCAGCATTTTGTTTTGTGTTAGTGGACATAACACAATTCTTTTATGCTTCAGCAAGGAAAGTAAATAAGCATGAACCAGCAGACATGGACAGACATGAATTTAACATGGTAAAAAGTTAAGTTTCAGACCATACTCTGTCCTATAAACTTTGTATTTCAGTGTATTTTTTGTGTTGGTAGTAGGTCTCTTTCTATTTATCCCATCATGAAACCATGTTCTGTGCAAATATTTGTGAAAGCAAAATTGAGATTTTAAAAATGTCCAAGTTTACTTTTTTTTGGTTTGTTTCTTGTTGTTGTTGTGGGGTGTTTTTTTTTTTTTGTTGATCATTGACAAGGAGAAGACAATTCAGGGTGTGTAGACTAAAGTAAACTTGGGGTGAACACAAGTGATTTAGGTCTACATTCTTCCTGCAGCTGTGTATGCCAGCCATGTACTCCATGCTGCTGCTTTAATGCACAAGGCACAGAGGAGTCCTGTGTTCTGAATAACTTTATCCAGGAATCTCTGGCTGGAGCTAATGTGGCACACTGAAAGGAGCATTGATAAGGTAAAGGAGCAGTCTTCATGGCCTTGTTTAGACAGTGGCAGGACAACCACAACATTTCACTGATGAGCTGCTCCTCCTCTATCATCAGGACCTGAAGCACTTTTCGTTTTATTGGGAACAGTTGGTTGCATGCAGTTTTATACACAGGGGCTGTGCTGTGCAGCACAGTCTACTCTGCCTGGTGAAATATGCACCTTTTTTGAAGCTTAAACAGGTGAAGGAACCACTGAAGGTGCTCAGAGAGGCTGGCAGGTCTCACAGGGAGTCGGAAGATCACAAAAGGGATTAAAAACTGCAAGAGGAGAGGCCTGCTGCTCACATTGCTACAGACACACACACTGACACAGAGCTGGGAACATCTCTGACACAGCACACATATGCAAATCACTGGGACACTGCTTAACTTCAAAGTTCAGTGGGAGGGTTGGTGCTGGAGACTCGGGGATGAAGTGGCACATTGCTGGGTCGCATCAGTCACCCGCCTTGGTGGAGGGAAAGGGAGCATGGGTGGATCAAGGGGAGGTGATGTGCCAACAGGAGGAGTTGCCCCTTCTGCCTGCTATGGTATCTGCTGCCTGTTTCTTCCAAATATGAGTTTCCTTACAGTTTTCCTCTTTGTCCCCTTCAGATGCACTTCTTCCTCCTTCATCTTGCTTATTTTCTCCCTGTGAGGCACAATGTTCCTTCCCCCTCCTACCCTCCGTCTTTGTTAGTTGCCTTTCCTATTATTCTGCAAATACATGCAAACACTGAGGGACTTCGAGCAGATTCAAAGTGGTACCTCTGTCTAGCCCCAGAACCAAGCTGAGTTTTGTGTAATCTCTTCCACTTTGTTCTGGTTTATTGTATCTCTTCCTTCTGCACCGCTTTAAATTGTTCACTGAGGAATTCCAAGTCTTTATTTAATGATTTAGCAGAGCTTCTCTCTGAACTCACAGCAAATTTCACTGAGCATCTGCTTGTGAGTTTGAATTTTGTCTTACTCTGAATTCTTTCACTTGCAGGGCATGGTTTTATAGCACTCTTAGATTCATTTAATCTTGTGTAACACATGAATGATCCCACTCATTCTAAAGGCCACATGCTTGATTTGGCAATTACTATGGGTCTGTCTCTGACTAGTTTGGTTTTGTCTCTGTTTCTTGTCTGTTAATTATTTCATGAGATCTTGCTGTATCTTATCTCTCATCTCCAGTTCATACTGTTATTTATTGTTCTCCTTTTTAATCCAGAAACTTGAATTCTGTAGAAGTTCTGCCTTAATGATTTCTTTTCCTTTTAATGCCAAGACTACTTTTAGTTTATCAGTTTTGTTGCCTAAGAGGCCATCAGACACATTATCCTTTCACACACTAGGTCTGTGCTCTTCCAAGACCATCTCTAAGCTCTGGTATCCTGGTGATTTGGTAAGTCAAAATGTCAAGGGAATGACCAGATAGGTCTTAGACAAGCTTGTAAGAAAGCATGTATGGAAGGTCTCTCTCCTTTATAGAAAAAAAAGAAAAATTTCCCTGTCCCTTCAGCCTGTGGTTGCCTTCAGAATCATTTGACCTGGTTCTGTGTGTGTGCATTTGCAGAAATAAGTTAGAACGTTCCCTCTACATCCATTTAGCAGGCCTACAGGCCTAAAAGACATCTCCAAGTGTCCTGAATTCTCTCCTATGTCCCAGCCCCTGGCAACAGAGAAACCTAAACATTTCTGAAAAGTTATTCAGAAGGTATAAGCAGAGCCTGCTTTGGGAAATGCATGCAGCCGGAATTGTAGGCTGCTTGCAAGGGGCTCTTCCTTCACCTGCTTTTTCCCTTTTTTTTTTCCTTTTTCTCCTTCCTTCCTTCCTTCCTTCCTTCCTTCCTTCCTTCCTTCCTTCCTTCCTTCCTTCCTTCCTTCCTTCCTTCCTTCCTTCCTTCCTTCCTTCCTTCCTTCCTTCCTTCCTTCCTTCCTTCCTTCCTTCCTTCCTTCCTTCCTTCCTTCCTTCCTTCCTTCCTTCCTTCCTTCCTTCCTTCCTTCCTTCCTTCCTTCCTTCCTTCCTTCCTTCCTTCCTTCCTTCCTTCCTTCCTTCCCTCCCTTCCCTCCCTTCCCTCCCTTCCCTCCCTTCCCTCCCTTCCCTCCCTTCCCTCCCTTCCCTTCTTTCCTTCCCTTCCTTCCTTCCCTTCCTTTCCTTTCCTTCCTTTCCTTGCTTCTTTTTTTTTTTTCTTTCCTTTCTTTTCTCTCTTTCTCTCTTTCTCTCTTCTTTTATTTTTCTCTGTCTTTCTCTCCTCCTCTCTCTCCCCCTACTCCTTCCTTTTCAAATGAAACCCGAGACACAAAAGTGCTCCTGTTATGTCAGAAGTCAGAACTTTCAGGAGAGCTTTATATACGGCCAGAAAGACAATAAATTTCTTGAGTTGACAGCAGTGTGACAGTGGAAAGACAGATCGGGTTTTGTACCCTAACAAAGCCTGCAGATACAACCAAGGTTGCTGGGACAGTTGCTGGACATTCCTGAGGAACTCCTGATCTCTGCCCCACCTCTCAGGAGATGCTTCCTGGAATTCTGGGTTATTCTGCTTTGTGTCTCTGCCGTGTGCGTCAGGATGTGTGATATTCAGGGCAGTGAAATAGACCATCATTTCTAAGACACGAAATGTCTGCTGTGGCAGGATGAGTGTTAAAGTCCCGAGCATGTAATTTTGTCTCGAGCAAAGTGATCTCTGAAATATACAGGGGTAGAACGAACGACATGACAACTAGGACTAAAAGACCTTTTTTATGAACTGGAAAAGCTTTTCATCCAGAGGCTGCAAGGGAGAGTGAAGATTGTAATATGATGATTCAGGTGTGAGTGAAAAACTGGACCATCTCTAACAAAGGTCTTAATTTGAGATATCTTAAATCTCCAGAATTAAGATTACGATAACATACAAATAACAGGGAATCTTGCCTGTCAAAGCTTTTGGACAAACTGTCAGCCTTTTGTTTTGATGAGAATATTTCATGCAGTTTTCTGATATTTAGTGAAATGATTTGCATTTAAAAAATATTTCTTGATTCAAAACAACATGTAGCTGCAGAGAAAATAGTTAACTTCTGTTGGATTTTTTCCTCCTTTCTTCCACTCCCTCTTCCCCCTCCTTGACTGAGGAGATAAACAAGGAAACCAAATTATATTTATTTTAATTTCTTCTGATTTGAAAGGAAGTGAATATTGTTTCCAATTGATGAGAAATACTTTTTAGCATGAATCACTTAATTGAAAAAAAATCAGTACTTTAAAATATTAATATATTAGCATATTTTCAGATGTAGATTTTCCCACTGAACATCTTTCAACAGTCCTGCTCAGTTACAACTTTTCCAGTGCCTTCAGAATTTTGGGAAGTCTTGGGGGGACAGCTGCTCACACTGGCCAGTTCCAGAGTCAAAAATTTGGACATCTGAAGCCCGAGATGTCCAAGCCCATAATCTCTCACGACCCAGCTGAAAAAAGAAGTTATGCTGAGAGCTTGGCTGCTTGATGGGTTGGGGTATAATTGATAGAGCATGAAACTAAATAACATGTAGAGGCAAAAACTCTTCTACCTAGAAGACCCTTGACAAGGCTGCATTCAGGGCTATTGGGAATGGTAATTATCTGAAATAAATTATCTGAAGCAACAGACAAGCACATAAACAGAGAGGCAGAGGAAAACAGTCCCTTTTGAGAAAAAAGCCCTGATACCCCCCTCCCACAATTTAACCTCACTTCAGGTCAAGTGAGACACTTCCCTCCAGCAGCACATCACATCCTAGGAGAAAACAAGTCCTCAGCTTCTCAAGGTCACTGGTATTGTTTTGTGTCTTTGCACGGGGAGCTGGTTCCTGCAATCAGACTTCCTTGATGTCCCTCTCTCATGGAGGGAATCAAAGAGCTCCGTTTGTGAAAGGCTGACAAGCCTGGCATACTTGGAGAGGCCAAACAAAGGTTAGTGTGGGTGGATATCATGAGTCATTTCTATGACTAAGACGCTGGGATAAACTACCCCTTCCTGGTAATTTAAATTTATTAAGGTCATGGGCCATCTAATGAATCAGTGTGTCTAAATGAATCCAAGTGTGATGCTCATGATGTTAAACACACCAAAAAGAAAAAAAAAAAAAAAAAAACAAAACCAAATCAGGTGAAGGTAAAGATTTAGTTCTCTGTGATCTAATTCAGCATGAGGCCTTTATTACTGCATGTGCTATCAAAATGTGGTTAGCTGGTAGTGCTGACGTGGTGCTTCTGTTTCCTGCTATTTCCTGTTATTGATGCTGGACTTGGACAGTCAGCACTTACTAGAAGCCACTAAAATGCCTTCTATGGTCTTTGAAAGGACTTTTCTGGCCAGAGTCAGAACAGAGGAGATTCCTCCATTTTCGTGGTTCAGAGGAACATGGTCTTTCTAACCCAAAACTACTTGAGCTACTTCTGTCCTTATTAGCAGAATATTAATTAATAGCAAGGAATTTAGAAAGAGGGCTAACTCTGAATGCTGTGTATTAGTTGTGGGCTATGAAAGTGGTATCTGAAAGCAAAAGAAAGCTTCACACATGAAATATCGACAAATATCAAGCACTGGTGCAGAAGACACAGCTTCCATCCTGGAGACTGCAGATCCTGGATCCTTAGCAGTGGACAACCATGGTCCCTAAGAGTTGATGACTGTTGATAACTGATGGAGCAAGGAGAGGGGACACTTACAAAATATGTCCTGACACACCCTTTTCTGTGTTGTTGCCAAAGTCACAGCTCATTCCTGACCTCTGCCAGCCCTCCTAAAATGACAGATGTAGGTTCACCCCCACCCCATTAGGTTGCCTCCAGGCTTTCAAGCACATTTTCCCCCTGGTTGCCTGCCTGACTCTCCCTTGCTGACAGCCAGAAGATGATGCAACATGTTCTTTGCTCATGTGTGGCCACCAAATGAAGCCAACAGGTCATTTATGGAGGTGGAAGTGGCTGCCTCTGAGTGGCAGCAGAGCCTACAGAAGCAGCCCATAACCTTCCAGTTACCAAGCAGGGAGTGGTGGGGCTGGCCTTGAGGGAGTCATCTGAGAGCCCTTGAGTGGAAGATGAAAAACATCTTGTTCTGAGTGTCTGGTATCCAGGAGAGGAAATGAACATGGGTTTATGACATGGGTAGCAAAACAACAGGAGGTCAGATTATGGAAATGCCTTTTAAGTGATGTTTGTTCTCCTGCAGCATTCAAAGCAGCTGAGGGATATTTCAGTAGGAAGGACTCGGCCGGCTTACTTGGCAGAGGACCCTGTTGCTCCTCACCTACCTCCCACCAATAGTGAGGAATAACTGTTGGGTGTCAGGCTGTGGACTTCACTTTTAAAATGCAGGAAGTCTTGACTACTCTCCAGGATCCAGCTGCAGGCTCCCAGACCTGCTGTTATTTTCAGATACGTGGGAACTACAAATACTTTGTGGAAAAGAGCCCCATGTAAAGGACTTGAAAGGACACAATAAACCCCCCCCCCCATTCAAACAGTAATGTGCTACCTAACAACCCTGTCTCTTGTGCTCATGACAACCTTTTCTTTCTTTGCATGTGTGAGGAACATATGGGTTCACATTTATGCAGGTATGCTTTGATTAATGCCTTTATTTTTAGCCCATAGAATGGAACACTTGTTTAAATTTCCATTTTGTTTGGTACAGTTTTTGCTCATTGTGTACATTATTGGGCAGAATATCTTTGTTGGTTCACTTACAATGGTAAGTGCTCTTCTCTCCAGGGTCACCACCAATGCTTTTACATTCTGATAGTTTCAATCTTGCTGCTGGCACAGATCTCTGTGACTTCATGTCCAAAAATGTATGCCCTGTTAGGCACGCTGAAAAGATGTTTTATTACGTGCTATGGAATGGAGCACACTCAACTTATCTCTTATTGAAACAAAAAGGTGGGTCTGAAGCGAATTTCTCCCCCTCTTTTGTCTATCAGCAGCTCTCTCTTTCTGTATGTGAATGTGTGTGGGTGATTATGTATACTCATATCAGCTACTCTGGAACTGTACACTGCTTTCAGTGTGTAAAATTACTGTGAAAAACTCCTGTCCACGGAGATTTGCAGCTCAGAGATGAGAAACTGAGGCACAAAAAAGCTGGAAACTATATTTTCTCCATTTTGAGACGTATATTTTGGATGGGCGGCTGAGATGAGATATCTGAATAAGATAGAGAGCTACCGCAAAGCAGTTTTTATAGGCTATCTTGCACCAAGCACAGCAAACAGTGAAGGAGCTGGGGTTGAATTGAGCTCTCCTGTTTGGTGGCTTCCCACTGCAGAGGGGATATGTATTATATTTGTACCCACCAGGCTACAGGACAGGGAAGGGCTAATCCTGGGGATCCAGCCTGAAATCTCTTTTCTCCAGCTGGTTTTTTTTGGGGTTTTTTCGCATCTGGAGATCCAGCCTGAAATGACTTTTCCTTTGTTTCTGGCTCTTAACATTCTCTTATAACATCCTGAAAACTTTTCACAACCTTCAGGTACCTAAAATATTCAGGTCTCTAAATTAACTGCTTATTGTTGTCTATGCTGACGTGGGGACATGAGCAGGGCTGGATGTCATTTGCCACCCAAATGACCACCAGAGCTTGCAGGCTGAGGCTAGGTGGTGGCTAAATGTGATTTAATGTCCCTTTGGTGGCAGCCTGGCTTCACAGATAAGAGAGTGCAGTGACAGAATTGCCAGGTGTTTTTTTAAGGGAACTTCAATTAGTAAGCACCTATTACAAACAACTCTGACAGAACTTAGGCTTCATACTGGTTGCAGAGCAGCAGACTGAAAGCAGCTAGAAGAGAAACAAAAATGCTGTTGGGCAACATCAAAATGTTGGCCACAAGGTCCCTCCAGTGCAAAATATCCTGGGACACTAATAAAAATAAATTAATCCTTCCAGCCAACTTAAATATCCCTTGACATAAAGAATTTAGATTCACTATTTTTAAACACTGAAGGAAAAAAATTATCACTTGTGCAATGTTGTTACAAGTTTTCTCCCATAGCCCTTAACTCAGGCATATTTTATAGAGTGTATTAATACATATGAAATCACACAGAGCAGTTTATATTTAATAAGAAAACAGGAATAGAAAATTATAATATATACAGAACAAGACAGGATTGAACTTCTTCTGGGCCATTGGATGTTAAAACCTTCTACCTCTGTGGGGGTTTGTCAGAATTCCTCCATGCTCCAGCAGCAGGCAATGAACTAGATTGCGACTCCATGGACCTGAATTCCTCCAAGCAGATAGCTGGGATGGATAACATGCCATGCCCCAGCTTCTGGTGCAGTATTTGCTAGCTCAGAATTTTCTAGCTTGTAGACATGGCCCCCATGACAGGGAAGGATGGGATGGCTGGAGGGGCAGGGCTGGGGAGCAGTCCATCTGTTGTTTTGGGGATCTCACTGGCCAGCAGCTCGCAGAAGGTCAGCAGTGCCTCCTCCTGCCCTGGTGGTGTGTGGGAAAAATCCAAGAGCACACTGTCATAGCTGAGGCATCCCAAGGAATGGGAGATCTTCTCAGGGTTTGGTGAAAAAGCATACTTGTCTGATGAAGGCATTTTCAAGAGATGAAAGAAGCCAACTGCCCTTCTAGACACACCATGAAACCTGTTGGCTGTTGTGTGAATACCACTTGTGTTGAGGAAATGGGCTTGAGGAGCAAGAAGAAGCACTGACGCACTGAAAATTCAGACTGCTGGCAAGGTGGCCACACGTAGAGCATTAGCATGTACCAGGACACCTGTCTTCTTCCTGCTGTGTCACAAAGTGCATGGATGTTAAAAGCCATGTGTACCCTCCTGACTTTATTTGGTGGGGACCCAGAAGAACTTGTCAACAAAACTGAGGACTGAGCACAGGCCTTTCACTGAAAATGTTCATCATCTTCCTGAAAAAACAGCTCAAAATATACAACCAATTTTTTTTGTGCACCCTTTTTCAGCATAACCATAGTGTTTTGCAATAATTCTCAGGGAGTGGAAAGCTAACTTGCTTTCAAGAAACCCATCAGAAGAGCAATAAGTGATGAAAATTCTCTTTATGGCTGGTGCCTGACTCTGTACTAATTTGAAAAAAAGTCTGCTTGTCCAAAGACTAGTTAGACACCCAGTCTGACTCTGACATCCATGTAAGGGACAGCTGCTGCTTTGTGTTTCAGCTGTGCAAGTCATCCCTTGGAGAAGTGGCACAGATGTTGCCTGTGCTGCTGGTACCTGATAGAGACACACTTTGGGAAGGCTTCATCTTTCTGTGGACACAATTTATGATTGCAGCATCTTAAATGGATTGAAGTAACGCAGAAAAAAAACCCTTCTTGTCAGCAGCCAAACCTGATGTTTCTCCCAGAACCTAACATTCTGGGTGCTCTACCTCTCAGAGTGGAGATATCTGAAAATCCAGCAGCTGCATGGTACCAGATCTCCTCTAAGGCCTGGTTCCACATCCCTGCGTGTCTTTGACTGTATGAGCTGCATATTTCACTGCTGGCTCACATAGGCTGAACCTTGCAGTTGCTCTTTTTGGGAACAATGCTGTCGAGCAGACCTGTTACCTGAAGCATTTTACCATGCTCAGGAGGAGCTGAGTTTGGGGTGGCTCCTGAGGGGATTTGACATGGTGCTGCCAGCCCCCTCCTCTGGCCTTGCTCCTCGAAGTCACAGGATGGTGGCTTTGGGGCTGTGTTTGGATGGCAAAACTGCTGCTGCATCCAGCTCATCCCTTGGCAGCCTGGATGTGCAGCTGGAGAGCTCAAGGAGCCCAGCTCTGTCTGTCTTAATGGATAGCTGGGGCTTCCAGAGGGGTGCTGGCCTTCAGACATGAGTTGTGCTGTTGTTTTCTCACAGCAGTGGTGTGAAAAGCTTCGCTGGAGGATTGGGTTACCCAATTTTCAGCGGAGGAACACTCAGGCTGAAACCTGTGCTACAAGCTCCTGTTTTGCTCTGGCGTAAAGCAGGAGGAGGCCACTAGAAGTGCCACAGTTGGGACTGAAAAAAGCTGATGTTTTTGGTTGATCTGGAATGCATGCCCTCCATTGATCACCCTTAGTACCCTAGGCTGAATCTGTGAGCTGGGCTTCAGGCAGCTGCTGCTATGGCTGGGCACTGAGGGCTGGCAGTCCCCAGAAAGCCACACAAGCCACAGAGGCAAGCCCTTGGTGGCTGGAGACCAAGGAAGGCTGCCAGGTGACTGCTCACTGCAGCAGGAGGCTCAGCCCACTGCCTGAGGGAATGAGTGCAAGGTTGCTTCCTGATTTGGTGAGGGCTGGGCTGGGGGGAAAAGGCAAAGGAAGCATAAATTAGGGACAGGGATGTGTGAGAGAGGCTGCAGATTTCCGTGCACCGGAGGGGAGAATGGTTCCTGCAAAACACTAGGCAAGTAAACATGGGGAATGACAAAGAGGCCAAACCCCGGTCTCTGAGCTGCTCCATCCCACAGGAGACACGGGAAGTTTGGATCTCCGTGGAGAAGAAAAGTTGTGCATAAGCAGCACAGAGATGGGTTTTGAAGGGCCCTGCCATGGCCAGCAGGCAGAGCTGTAGGCAGGGGTGGGACACACTGATCTGCTGCTTTTTGGCTCCTTGCTCTAGCTGTCCCCAGAAGAGCAAGCTCAGGACACAGGGCAGGTCCAGCCCTGTGTACGTCAGCTTCCAGGAACACTTTGCAGCTTTCTGTCTGCTGCTGGTGCCAGGACAAACTGCTGGGCATGACTTTCATCTTGGTGGACTCTCTTTACTCTGAGTCTTGGTGTTTCCTCTGGCTGTGGGCCAGTCTTGAGCCTGATGAGTGGACAGGGCACAGGAAATGAAGCTGTGGCCAAGTCAGAGGTTTTCCAATATAAAAATGGCATACTATCATATTTTCTCAGTTTTTATTTATGTATTTTGCAATGCACCCACTGGGTTGGTGGTGTCTAATTCCTGGAACTACAGGAAGATATTTAAAGGCTGAGTGTTTGGTTAACTTCACCTGCCCACTGACTTCAGTAGGTATTGCCAATTCCCAACAGATGTTAGCATAATCCAGATCTCTGCTACATCAGCTCAGGCTCCCAGGAAAGCTGGGGTATTCCTGCACTCAGAGCAGTCTGAATGGAGAGGATCATTGACCTTCAAAATTCACATGGCCATCTACTTGAAAATGTGGTGTTTCTCAGCTCAGCATCTTCACTTTTCTGAAGACTCAAATACCAGAAGGAAGGTTTATCAATGAGAAATCCAAGTTTAGGCAAAATTTCATTCAATTAGCATCAATCTCAGTGTGAAAACCTTCCTGAAACATGTGAAATGGAGCTAAAATAACATTTAAAAACCCTCACTGAACATATAAAGCAAAGGAACTTTTCAATATAGCTTTGAACTAGGTTCACCATTAATATTTATGTCATTAAATGGATGGGTATTTTCCTGGCAACAGTTTTATCTCACTGCCTCCTAGGATATTAAAGAGTTTGGCTCAAGCTCATGGTCACATTTTAGCCAGTTCTTGCTTTCACGGCTGGAGCATGATTTTATACATCTCTGTTGAGAAAGAGAGCTTCATGATAACCTCCAGGCATCAGAAAAGCTCCTTAATTGCTCTCCACAGAATCTGCTGACCAGAGAGAGTTCTTGTTATCTTTAAGCAGTCCTGTTTGTGTTGAAGGATCAAAATCACTCACAAAGAAAACAAAACCATCTCCTTTCTCCCCATCCCCACGATGTTTCCAATTATCCTGGATTGCTGTCTCCCTCATTGACTAGTAGGTCATCCAAGAGCTAGGACATATTATGGAAACAGCCTGTTAGCCCCTTCCCTGGAGTGTCTCAGAGAATTTAGACTCCACTCATGAGGACTGAAAAATAGACCACAATAAAGGCTGGCTGCACACAGAGCAGGGAAATGCTTCTCCTGCCACTCCTGGGGCTACTCCTGAGGAAGTCACTCCTCTGGCCACTGGCAGCAAACCAGGATGAGACCAAGGAGCCATCCCCACAGAGAGCAGGGAGACTAGTGATTCTCCATGCATGCTCCACAGCAGAGCACAGGTGCTGCTTCAAAGCCTGCAGGAAAGGGTGGCAAATTCCTTCTGGATGAGTGCCAAGAGCTCTGCCTTGCAGGAGAAACCCCATATCTCTATCTCCTAATGCATCAGAAACAAGCTGAAGATCAGACATAAAGCATTTGAACTCGACAGTTCATCGAAGTCTCTGTGGCTGTACCAGACCAAATCAAAAAAGAAAAATAAAAAAACCGAAGCTCTGAGGCTTTCCCCAGCAGAGCACATCGAGGAGCAAGTGGTTTGTCACAACCTCTCCCTCTAACCTTAAGCCTTCACCACATCCTCTTATTTGGCTGCACTCTGACAAGCACTGAAAGGAAACCGTGGAAAGGGACGTGGTGATGCCACACCTGGCAAATGTCTGCAGGGGCAGAAACCTCTACAAATGTCATAGACACTTATAAATGTCTCTGAAGGCACCATCACCCTGCTTGTCTTCATGTCTGGAAGGTCACGAGGCTCCTCCCAGTGCACACTACTTTGTGTGTTTAAATGATATGCCACTGTAAATAAAATGCTACTCGAGTGCCTGTGAAAATGCAGAAGTCTTTCAGAACAAGCAAATTACCCCACCTTGTAATTTCATCAAAAACACTGTAAAAATAGCAGTACCTTTCATATCCCAAGGAGGAAAAGGTGATGGAGATTTATGCTTTTCCTTGAACACACAGATTTATAACAGTGTGTAATGTACATGCATTTCATCCATATTTATAACTGCATTGATGCAGAGTCTGGTATCCATTACTTTAATCTATGTAACTTGATCATCAGAAATTTAAACCATAATTTTTAACACATATCACCAAGAATTTCAGTTTGATTCAAAAAAGAAGAGTATATTAAAATCCCAGCTGCAATTAGTTATTAAAACTGAACTTTTTTGCTTAAATACATCTGTTTGTTCACATAGACTCTGTTCCATTCTGCTTTGTGCTGGGTATTTTACTTCAGGTTAATCCTACAACAACTCACTACAAAATACCTTGAGGGTAGAAGGAAAAAAAAACCACACAGTTAAGGATCATATTTGGAAGAATTCCTGTAAATAAATCTTTTACATCTTGGCAAAGTGAAATCAGGAATTGAAGAGTCGGTGACAGCAGTAGCCTCTAGTCACTTAGAGTGAAGTGGAAAAAATAATTCCAGGCCAAGATCAAAGGCTCCAATTGACAGACAGCAGAAATTAAACCCAGATACCATTTCATAAACATGGAGCGATTGACGTTCACCACATGGTTATTGTCCAGCAATGGAAAATAAAACATCTGTACTCCTCAAGATCCTGAATGGATGACCCAGAACTGAAATTACTCAGTTGCCTGGTGCTAAGAAGGTGTTCCATTGTTTTCTTTTCCCACTTTGATTTCATTCTTTCAGCACCATTAAAAGGTGGAATACCTGGATAGTTAGAAAATTATACATTAAAATGAACATACATTCATTTTCTGACAGGAAATTACCTTTGTTTTTCTCATCTTTGGACCCATATTTTATTATTCATACTGCAGGTAAACATCAATAATTCCACAAATTTCAATGGGTTTAGTTTGAATATAGCAAGTAACACAATCTTTCATGAAACTAATAGGAAGAGGAAGCTGCCTGTGATGTTGCAGAGCCAATGTTTAAGTATATGCATTTCAGGCTTTCTAAGGGAGGTAAATGACATCTTTCAGAATAATTTTTCATAACCTTTTTTTTCTTTTTTCCCCTTTGCCTTCCTTGTTGTTTTTCTTATTTCAGAACCATTCATCTGTACATATGAAAACAATGGAGATGAGGAGACCATGTGGGAGCTGGCTGTTGAAACCTTTGCATTACTGGAACCAGCAAGGCAATGTTTTTCAGTGAGAGCTACAAGTCATGAAAACAATCACTGGAAAGGACAAATCATTTGCCATTTAGAATGAACTTTTTTATTGATAATATTGATTAGTTTTATGTTACTATTTTTAGTAACTCCATCGAGGAGTTATCCCTTGAATAATTTCTACAAAATTTGTCTGACCTGTCGGCTGTTAAATTATTTCCCTTAGGTAGGAAATAGTAGGAGAAAGACAAAGAACTTAGGATTTGTGACACATAGACTTCCAAAAAAAAAAAAAGAGTGCCCTGTTGCCAAATAGTGTCTTTGTTTGAACAGTTCTATTGCTTTCTTTAAAATAACTTCTGTATTAAACTGTGGTAGATGTGGAAATGCCTTATTAAACCAGGAGCATGGGTGAAAGTTGTTCTCAGAGGTTTTCAGATTTTGTTGCTGTAAGAGAAAGATCTTGCCCACCATAACCAGAGCTAAAATAATATGTTCCACAGCCATGTTAGTCCTATTGTATGAGGGCTAAACTCAATCTGAAACACTGAAGAGGTACTGAAAATTAGAAGACAAAAAAAAAAAAAAATCAGACCTTCTCTCTTCGAACTTCAAAGCATTTCCTCCACAGTTCATTAAATGTAGTTGCTGGCTGTATTCACAGGTAGAGATACTCAAAATAAGGTTTTACAAAAGTAATTTGTTCTGTTTCAGATTTTTCTTCAGCTGCAATGCAGTTGCCCTCCTCAACTGCAAATACAGAATAAAACATCAGCAAGGGAGAAAAAGACATGTCTCGTCACTTTGAGAAATGTGGGAGGTATGCCGGGCCTCTAAAAAGCTCTCATTTTCTGTTTGATTTGGACAAGTTCCAAGAAATTCAGCTACTCACCAGAAACCTATCTAAAGCTCAAACTCAACAATATTTAGCAGAACATCTCAAAACCACAGTGGCACCCATGAGTTCCCTCCATTATTTCTCCTGGAAAGATCACGAAAACAGCCGCTTTTCCATAGACAGACAATTTCCTTCAACAACAACAGTGAAAAATGCAGATAAAAAATGCCATGCTTTTTTTTTTCAAATTCTTTTTTTTCCCCCTTCCTATATCTTCCACTTGCTAGCAGCCCAGCTTCCAGAGAGCACCAAATGTTTTATCTCTCAAGCTACCTCCTGCTGTACCCTACAGTATTGTGGCAGCCCACACAAACTATATGTAGCAGAGGAACAAATAAATCCCTTGCAACTTTCGGTGCCCACAGAGGCTTCATCTTAGGTGTTTTTCTAGCAGTGGGCAGAGGTCCACAGTATCATTAGGCTGTGAGGCAGTTCAGCCTTCCTGAGCCAGCACCCTTCAAGACTTGTTACCATAACAGCCGAATTTTCTCCCTGTTGAGCAAATCCCATCACTGAAAATATGCAAAGTGACAGCACTGCACCTCCACTGTGCTGTCTACTGGAGAGGCTGATCCCTGTATTGTTTGCACCTACATGGTGAAGTTAAGATACAGCTGCTGGGCTTTTTTAAAAGGCATCTACATTTTTCTGCTGGTGAGACGAGCAGTGATTTTCTGTCAGTCATCGTGTTTCCCACAGCTGCCATCACACCACTTGAAAACAGACCCCAAGTGACCTGAATCCCAGATCCCCTCAGCCCAGGAAATATGTGAGCTGCCATATGTCGCTGTGGGTAATAGCTGACGCTGAACAGGTGTATGTCATCACAGCAGACCATCTGGAGGGCAGAAGATATTAAAAAAAAAAAAATGGAATTAAGGTACATTTCCAGCGTACAAATCTTTTTGGGTGACTTTTTCAAGCCAACCTGGGTGTACAATGTCTGCCTTTTTTGTTTTCTCTCAGTGACAAATGATAGAAACCATGACACATGGCCTGATTCTACTTTTGTTCAGCAGTGGTCTACCTTCAAACTTGATTAATAACCTCTCCAAAAAACCCACAAAGATTTCATTAGGGTTTGTTGCTTTAGACTTTTTCCATGAACCTCAGCAATGGAGAGGAGGGTACCACAAAACTGTTACACATAAGGCACAAGTTGACCAGGCAGTAGCCAAGATGAAAAGACTTTCTGAAACTCCACCCAAGCACCAGTTTGGTTAGTGGCAATGGACTGAGAAAGCTGCTGAAAATATTCTGGTCATCCCACTTGCCTCTGTGAGCTGAGTCAAAGCAGTGGCATCTGTTCTCTGATAAGAAGTTTGGAATTTTGAATGGTTCTTCAGTGTCTCACCAGGAAATCTGAATCCAGATGCTCAAAATTATGTAGAAATTGTATGGTTTGGTTTGGTTTTGTGTATTTCTGGTTTGGGTTTTTAGGCCTTTTTGTCTCCCCCATAGACAGAAATCTGACATCAAAGAGGTGGGGGCACTTCATAGAACATACCTTTTTTTACAAGGTTTCTGAAGAAAAAAAAGTAGAGTCCTCTCTCAGTTTGGCAAATGATATAAAAGGAAAAGAGGTAGTGACAGTCTTTGAATTGACAACATAAACCTAAACATGGAATTTGTAGAACTCACCACTGACAATATCTCAGGGTTCTGTGACATAAACCAAAGCCTTGGATGTTCAGGTTTAGCATCCTGGCTGAGGCCATGCTATAAAACCTGAATATATCCAGAAACTTCCCAAATACTACTTTTTATCCAGGTTTAATTTGGACTCCATGCATAGTAGCATTATAGTTTCTTTAAAAAAAACATTTGTACAAACAAAAGCTGGGTGGCACTATTTATGTATAGTTTTAAATTTCAGGATAATGGACACTTTTTTTTTTTTACCACCTTAGAGTAATCTAGTTGTGAGTTACAGGATTTTAATTGTTTAGGGATTTTTTTTTTTTTGGGAGGAGGAGGATTTGGGGATTTTTTGACAAATAACTCCAACAAAAGCCATTAGTTGCCTTACATGCTTGTTTCAGTCTCATTTGAATGTCTTTTTTGTAGCAGTTTAAAATGTCAGTGAATTTTATGTTCTAAGTATTAAACCTCTGTTAATTGTTGATCCAAAGATTGCCAGAGTCAGTGGAAACCAGCCAATTTTCTCACAGAAATTTCATTGCCTTTAAGAGCTTTAGAAATCGATACAATTTTCTAAGTTAATTTTTCATATTCACAAATAATAATAATGTGCAATATTTAAGGTGGTCTTTTGTTTTAAACAAAGGAGAATATAATACCTCTGAATCTCATAATCAAGTGATTTCACTCATTTTCTTATTACCATGGTTTCCAGATGAACAAGATACACAAAGTGTGGCTCCAGATCTTACAAGCAAAAGAATGATTTCCTGGTGTAACTCCACTGAATTTAACAGAGTTTACATCAGGGAGTAATTCTGCCCAGCAGGATTAGGCAAGTCATTTACATAAAATTGGTGCTGTACATCATGTGTCGAGTTGATGAATTTGCTGAGAGATTGACTTTATAACAGTGGGCTTGTATCATATGTTATAATTATTTGTATCATCCTTGGCTTCTTATTGTGATGTACATTACACATCCCAAAGGAGCTGGATAAAGGACATGCAATTTGACAACATGCTACTGAAACACACAGCAGCTGGAGAAACAACACATAGACTTTTCTCTTTGGAGATTGCAAATATATCCAGAAGTATTTCTTTTACAAGGGAGGAAATTAGGTGAGTGAGTGGCCTGACTGGAAAGCACACTTAATCTCTTGTCCTCTTGGTTTTTGTTGCTTGACATTTTTTTAATGTAATTTAAATTAATTGGATATTTGACAATAACACAGGGCATCTTGAACTCTAGGTCAAGTAATGCTTTCAAGTTGTTCAGAGCCTTAAATAAAATTAAAGTTTACTTTTACAAGAGGCTGTTTTATATGATTTTATCACAGATCTACAGATCCACATGTTTGTCCAGAAATGCAAAGAAGCAAAATAAACTGAAATGTGAAATTAGTACCAGCTGAAGGGAGAAATTTATTGTAGAAAAGAGCAGTTCCCACCACAGAAGAGTCCCAGAAGATAGTGGATGGCATGTAGAGGAAACCAGCCTGGATAAATGTGCAGCTGAGACAAACAGGTCCCACTGTCTGGAAGAGCAAATCTGCCAGTTTGACCTTCCTGCATTTCTGAATTGGTCTTTACACAGCATTAGGAGGAGATGAAGGTAAGGTAAGGTAAGGTAAGGTAAGGTAAGGTAAGGTAGGGAAGGGAAGGGAAGGGAAGGGAAGGGAAGGGAAGGGAAGGGAAGGGAAGGGAAGGGAAGGGAAGGGAAGGGAAGGGAAGGGAAGGGAAGGGAAGGGAAGGGAAGGGAAGGGAAGGGAAGGGAAGGGAAGGGAAGGGAAGGGAAGGGAAGGGAAGGGAAGGGAAGGGAAGGGAAGGGAAGGGAAGGGAAGGGAAGGATGACCTGAGCTTGACTCACATCAAATAACCAAGAAGGTGCAATGGGTGTCTAACTTTCATCCACTTGAATGTCCAAGTTCACTGAGAAGTTTCCAGCTTCTTTTTTCCCACTGACTTCCAAAACAGTGTGGTTCAAGGCATTTCTTTGTCCAGAACATAGCACCATCAGTTCAGATGCACAGCTCTGAGATCAGAGGGATCAAATTGTGTTATAAATCTCGAGGATCATTTGGCTCTGAACTCCAAGGAGACAACTCACCAGCTGAGCAGCTGCCTCAGGTGCTCCAACAGAAATTTGTTAGTGCATTAAATATTGCACAGCTGAAACTGCTCCCTCAGTGTCAACAAGGAGAGACTTCCCTACCAGGGAGAATCCTGTCTTGGAGGTCCCCAGGGAGTTACCTTTTTTCCTTTTTCCCATATGCCTGCTGTTTTGACACATGAAGCTGTTGTCAAAGTGTCCCCATGTTAGACTTTGCACCAGCTTGGGATGTTGCCCTTGCTGATTTGACTGTTCCAACTCAAAATAACTAAGTATATATGCATATACATAGGTGGCAGAGCCTATTTTTCATCCAGTCTGTTTCCAGAGTAACCTTCTAAGGCGTAGGACAAGACAGTTCTGAGCTACTGATGAAAGAAGCTGATTTCTCAACCTCAAGACTACAATTATAGCAACAAATCCAACCAAGAATAATCAATTTAATTCCCACTGCAATCTATTCCATGTAGTAGCACTTCATAGTTTGCAATAGGTGATCTGGATTCTCCATTTCTGTGTGAAGCATGCTTCCCATACAGTGCTTTGTAACTATTCAGGGCAAGCAGGCATTGATGCACTGTGCCACTGAATACTTCCAAAAATAGGCTGTAGATACTGCAAAGTAACAGCTTTCTTTTGAATAATGCTGAGACCTCCACGTGATCACAACACGTTCAAAGAAAAGTGAATCTGTGCATTTCACTGTTAAAAATGCAGGCAGCAGTCATGGAAGGGTAGCTGGAAAGTTCAATTCAGTACTTTTAGGCTCTGACTTTCTTCATTGTCTCCAGATCCAGAAGAAAACAAACAGTGATCTAACGACAAGCGAGCTTTCTTCATATCTGCATGTGTGACACTGCCTCGTAGCTGATCAATACACAGCAGCAGCTTCAGATGTACTGCAAAATAAATGTGCTTCAGCTGGAAGAATAATGGTAGATGAGCTCAATAAATCTTCAGCAATCTGGATGTCCATATATGAAGGCAAAAGGAACATGTAAATGGAACAAAAACCCACAAGTAAAAAAAAAAAAAAAAAAGGAGCAATTGCAGAAAGTGTAATATGAAGTCACATGGAGATTTTTGAGCAGCTGTTGCATGGCCAGTTTGACATTTTATTTCACCTGTAAAGATTACAAAATAAAAGGGGGTACATTTCCCATCATGAACACCCAGCAGATAACTGCTGAGGTTAACAAGGGCACCATGAGCATGTACAGTAGTAGAGGGACCTATTTGTCAGCCACTGAACATTCAAGAATTAGGCACCTTCATGTCAAAAAGACAGACCCATATTGTTTAAACATCATTAGCACTGATGACTTTGGAAAACTTTTACTGACAAATGTGAACACAGTGAACAGCCATGTTCATCTTTGACTCAAGGACTCTTTGTCACTGTTTGACTCATGAGAGGTCCTACCTCTCATTCTCAGGTGAGCTGGGCGTGTAGCAGTGAGAGTTTTCTCTCAAGAGTCTCCTTTGGGCCGTGACAGAACTGAGCTCCAAGAAGACTCAATGCACAAATACCTTATTCTGATAACCTGGGCAAGCATCTGAGTCTTGGGCAGACATCTCACATTAGGGGGGATGATGGCTATGACACACACTGGAACAGCTTTGGAACCTGTGGCAGTGATTGCAGATGATGATTTCATGTTGGCATTCTTCAGAAATCCATAAGGAGACATTCAAACTTGAACTGCATTGGTATGGATTCACAGCAC
Organism: Anomalospiza imberbis; assembly: GCF_031753505.1. Classification (NCBI taxonomy): domain Eukaryota; kingdom Metazoa; phylum Chordata; class Aves; order Passeriformes; family Viduidae; genus Anomalospiza; species Anomalospiza imberbis. The sequence continues at coordinate 69,474,417 of NC_089721.1, forward strand.
TGAGCATTTTGCAGAGTAGAACAGCTGCTGGTATCCAGCATCCCTCATGTTTATGGTAGCATTTTATTGTGTGGTAAGATGCATGAAATAGTATATCCTAAAAGCACACTCCTCCCCTCTCACTTTCTTCATCTTAATGCTGAGCCTTTGAGACCTTTGACTATACATTTAATTTCCTTTTGTTGCATAGTCAAGCCCTGGAAAGAATGAGATGAATATTTGGCAGTTGCTGTGTAAAACCCTTCCTGCTGTCACCTACCCAACTGGAAAACCAGGTAGGGAAGAACAGCCTAGCAAAGAGTCAGAACCACAGCATCAGAGGGTGGTTGGATTTGAAGGCATCTATGGACACTGTTCAGCCAACCCCCTTCTCAAAGAAGGGCTGAGCAGAGAAGGTTTCTTAGGACTTCTCCAGTTCAGTTTTGAATGTTTCTAGGGAAGAAGACTCTCTGGACAACCTGCTCCAGTGTTCCACTGCTCTTCCAGTAAGAGTTTTTTTGTGACATCTAAATGGAATTTCCTGTGTTTCAATTTGTGTCTGTTGCCCCTTGCCCTTTCATGAAGAGCCATGAGAATGGGCTGGCTCTGTCTTCTTTACAGACTCTGGCCACTGATTTATGCACATTTATAATGCCCCCACTGACCCTTCTCCTCTCCAGGCTAAACAGTTTCAGCTCTCTCAGCCTCTCCCCACAGTGACAGATGCTCCAGTGTTGTAATCTCCAGAAATTTCCAGTACTGGACTCTCTTCAGCATGTGTGTGTTTTTCTTGGCAGGTGGAACCCAACACCAGACTTGCTCCACTAAATCGATATCTTGCACTGAGGAGCCCCAGCACACCCCAGATGTGTGTTCCTTGGGTTGAGCAGAGGGAAAGGGTCACCTCCCCTGACCTGCTGGCTAAAGCAGCTCAGGATCCCACTGACCATCTTTGCTACATGAGTACATTCCTGGCCCACAGTCAGCTTGGCATCCACCAGGACCTCCAGATCCTTCCCTGCCAAGCTGCTTTTCAGCCAGCTGGCCCCTGGCATGCAAAGTGACCATTCCTGCCCAAGAGGAAGAATTGCTTCTTCCACTTGCTGAATGTGGTGGTGTCCCTAACAGCCCTTTTGTCCAGCCTGTTGAGGTTCCCCTGAGTGTCAGCTCATCCACCTGGTGTCATTCACTCCTCTCAGTTTAGCATCCTTTGTGAGGAGGATGACAGTCTCCCTCAGTCTCACCATCCAGGTTATTAATTAAGATGTTATGCAGTATAGGCTGCAGTGCCTGCAGTGTATAAACTGCTGGTGGCTGGTCTCCAGCTGAATAGCTGAATTTTGTGCCATTCACCAAAGCCCTCTCAGCCCCAAAGCTTAGCCAGTATCCAGTCCACCTCACTGGCCACTTTTCTAGCCTGTACTTCTTGAGTTTGTCCATGAGGAGGTTGTGGGAGGCAGTGCTGGAAGTCTTGTGCAAGTCAAGATAAAACACATCCACTGCTCTCCCTTCATGTGCAGAGCCAGTAATTCTCTGCAGGGTGGTCAGGCATTACAAATCCTTGCTGCCTGCTTATGATCTCCTTGTCCTTCATGTGTTTGGAATGAGTTTCCAGGAGAAGTTTCTCCATTGCTTTTCCAGGGTTTGAGCTGAGGCTCTTTCATCTGCCATTCTGTGTATCATCCTTCCTGCCCTTCTTGAAGACAGGAGTGATGCTGGCTTTCTTGCAATCCTTGGGAATTTCTTGATCTCCACAGCCTTTCAGAGATACTCATGGATCACAATGACATTAGTCTACTCCCTCAGCAGTTCTCACATCAGGCCCCTCATTTTCCATCTGTTTAAATGTTCTCCAACCTGATCCTCTTCCCCTAAGGATAAGAGCTGACTGCTCCAGAGTTTCTCATTGGAAAAATCAGGTATGGTCATTAAAGTGAGCTTTCTTCAGCAAAGACATTACAGGTGAAGGGGAGGAGCAGATACATTTTTTTTTCCTTAGGAATGAAAATATTTCCTCCAATGCCTTTCTTTAAGACACTTGTGTAGTGGTTTAGGGCTTTCCAGACTTTAATAGCAAGAAATGGCAAGAATGAATACCTGCTGTGGTGACACTTTTAGCCTAGTGTGGGCTAAAAAATAGCTCCCCAAAAGAGCAATATCCAAAGCAGCAGCAGAACAAGATTAAGCAGGCTTTGATGTATAGCTGCTGATGGACAGAAGTTCTGAAAATCACTCTAACTGAATGTCCTCCCACTTATAATACAAGAAGCCTAATTCCAACTCTTAGTTATTCATTACCTTTCTTTTTTCAAGTTTGACTATGTGAATCAACATCATAAAAATGTGGCATAAAATAACCAGCTAAACATTCCACATCTAAGCTGTAAGTAATACAACAACAAAATAAGAGTTTATTTTATGATTATGAAACCTGCATGCTAAGCTGCCTGACTGAAACATCAGTATTGATTCAGGCTGAAGGAGCTCTCTTCCCTTGATCATGCTGGTGTACAGAAAGTTGGTGACCACAGGTTGAAGCTTTTCTTTGTTGATTCTCTTGAAAGGCATTTTCCAGAATTCATCTTAATTCTGAACTTGGGATTGAGAGATGTATGTCAACATTTCACCAGCTGTTAGCCACTACAAAGAGCAAGAAGTCTGTGGCTAACCATTTTTTCACTGCAAAGCTGTTACAGGCTGCTAAAAATGCAAAATCTTGTGAATATGATAAAAATAAATAATTTACCACTTGTGACTGCTTAAGCACTTGTGAATGCTGCAAATTCCAGTGTCCAAGAGAGTTGGATGTGGTTAATGCAATGTAACAGTAGAATTATGCCATGTGCTCAATAGCTGTGCACTGAAAAAAGCAGCTTGCTGCATCATTAGAAGCACCCTTGATGGGATGTCCTAGACATGTTACTTGTTAGGTTGATTTATTGATGAAAGCTGTTGGTTTTGCAATTGTAATGGAGCTGTTGCCAAGCCCAGGAATTTCATTTGGCTTATTGATCCTGAGCTGTAGAGAACTTGTTGGCACAAGCATCTTAACTTGAATGCCTGAGCTCCAGAAAATACTCCAGTCATTATCCCTGTTCTGTCAAAATCCAAACAAGCCCTCTCTCAGTCCCATTGGAGGAGACATCACCTAGGTTTCCAAAGTCAAAGCAGCAACACTGTGAAATGCACAACATCCTTCTTTTTGGAGTGAGCTGCTGCTCCCTGCTCTAATGAGACAGCAGAGCAAGGACAGGTCAGACAGCACAGGACACAGGGAACCTGATCCATATTCCATTCCCACATCTAATGGTTCATCCTACCTCACCTACTTTCTTGTGATTTCTCAGGTTATTTCCATGCAGAAGCTCTGGTTTCTTTTACACTGTGTTGGTGAATGTCAGATTTTCTGTTAAGCCCTGCTAGGTTTGAACCCATCACCAAGGACATGGTGCATTTGCAAATCTTCCCACAGCCTCTGTCTGTCCAGAAACCACAAGGAACCAACAGGGTAAGCTATGTCCCATTGGTCTTTTGAAGCTGCTGCTGATGGGCATTATTTCTTAGTGATTCCTTTATCATTTTGGATGGAGCCTACTGTGATGCAGCTGTGCCCTGAAATCAACGTGTTAACGAAAAGGTGTATTCTTCATTATCAGCTCGGTGCACACTCCAGACATTGCTGATACAGTGATACGGTAGGGTTGTTTGTCAGTGTTAATGCATTTGCTGCAGCAGGAATGCCATGCAAGAAGAAAAGAGTTCAGTTGTTCAGAGTGGGAAGAATATGTTGGAGCAGATAAATGATGAGATGGCACCTGTGTGGAAGCAGATGAAGATGGGAGAACCCAAGAGGATAATTAATGTGCTGAAACAGGAGCCAGATGTCAATAGATTCAGCTTCCCAGGTCATTTGAATGCTGATTCTGTAGTCTGTTGATGGGAAAGACTTGTTAGGCAGCCTGTTTGTGGAGCTCAGGATTGCCCATCTTAATCGCTTGTTAGGGGTATTTGACACTTTCCACTGCAAGTACTGTCAGCCAAAGGAAAAATAAAATTTGAGGAACTGGTTAGAACAAGCCAAAGTTTCAGTGTTTTTTTTTCCCAGAAATCCATTCTGCTGCTATTCCTACCTGAAGTGAAATGATCTGCCCAAAACATCTAGATCTCCTGTTATGAAGGGAAAAGGTGCAGCAGGAGCCCCACAGGGATGTTTAGAGCTCTGCTCCTGACTCCTGCCGCCCGTGGCACATGAAGGAAGGAAGGAAGGAAGTTTGGAAGTTTGGAAGTTCGGAAGGAAGTTCGGAAGGAAGTTCGGGAGGGAGGGAGGGAGGGAGGGAGGGAGGGAGGGAGGGAGGAAGGAAGGAAGGAAGGAAGGAAGGAAGGAAGGAAGGAAGGAAGGAAGGAAGGAAGGAAGGAAGGAAGGAAGGAAGGAAGGAAGGAAGGAAGGAAGGAAGGAAGGAAGGAAGGAAGGAAGGAAGGAAGGAAGGAAGGAAGGAAGGAAGGAAGGAAGGAAGGAAGGAAGGAAGGAAGGAAGGAAGGAAGGAAGGAAGGAAGGAAGGAAGGAAGGAAGGAAGGAAGGAGGGAAGGAGGGAAGGAAGGAAGGAAGGAGGGAAGGAAGGAAGTTCGGAAGGAAGTTCGGAAGTTCGGAGGGAAGGAGGGAAGGAGGGAAGGAAGGAAGGAAGGAAGGAAGGAAGGAAGGAAGGAAGGAAGGAAGGAAGGAAGGAAGGAGGGAAGGAGGGAAGGAGGGAAGGAGGGAAGGAGGGAAGGAAAGGAAGGAAAGGAAGGAAAGGAAGGAAAGGAAGGAAAGGAAGGAAAGGAAGGAAAGGAAGGAAAGGAAGGAAAGGAAGGAAGGAAGGAAGGAAGGCTGTCACCTGGCTCATGCTGGGCCTGATTGGTTTTGTGTCAGTTGAAAGGGACAGCAGTACAGGTGAGGATTTACTCACCCTGGGGCAGGCACAGCCAGAGCCCAGCCAGAGTCTCACACAGTTTGGTCCAGCCTTGGATGCTGAAAATTGCTGTGTCCAGCTACTGCATTTTCTCATGGCAAACCAACCCTCAGCTCTGCAGAAAGTCAGCCTGGGGGGCAGGAAAGGCTGTGGCACTCAGGAGCTCTGTCCTGTCCACACAGGGGGGTAGATCCTTGAAGTGAAGGAGGTCCTTCACAGGCAGCAGCTCTGGAGGATTCTGAGAAAGCTTCTTGTTTGTCCTTCCTGCAGCATCTTCGTGCTTCTCTAACAATAAAATTGGCAATTAATAAAAATCACGTTTATAAACAGGGTGCCACCCAACCCCCTTGATAGGACAGAGCAAGTGCAGTTCCAGACTCTGCACTCCCTTCAGTAGGCAAAAGACAAATATGCACAAGGCAAAGTCATAACTTCTGTACCTACTGGACGTCCAGCAGTTTTGTAAAAATAAGTAGTTTGTGTGTGTATTAGAGGAGAATGGGCATGTATTTTAGGACAAGTGGCTTTTAAATAAGCATAAAATCCCGTGGAAGGTACTTCTGCTTGTTTGTGTCCTGCAGGGAGTTTTACTTACCTCTCTCTCTCTGCAGAGGGTGTGTGGAATGTCCCAAATATTTTGCCCCCGACCCTGGAAGTTAAACCATGCAGGGGCAAGATACTTAATCATTTATATTTCTTTCAGAGAGACCAGAGGACAAACTCGTTTTTCAAATGTAGTGGTATGAATTTGGACCACCAAAGATCCTGGTGATACTGGTTTAATCTGAATTTGGACCTGGTAGCAATAGAATAAGCAGGAGGGGTTTTATGGCTCATGACCTCGACTGATGTGAAGCAGAATAGCTCCAGAGAAGCTGGTGGGGAATTTTTACATTTACAGGCCAACACAGGTGAGCTGTAGACAGAAGATATCTGTTTCAGGTAACAGTTTCTTAAAAGTCTGTGAGAATTATGCAGGAGATTACTGCAACTTTTTCAAAAGTTTGAGCGGGAGTGAATATTAATGAAGTGCAGAACAGTGCTTTCAAGTTAACTGAATTAACTGAAATTTACCTTCTCTTAGGAAAAGGGACTGTGTTATCAGCCCTGCTAAAAAGGTGAGAACACACGCTATTTAAACATTAAGAGATATATTTAATTAAAATGTATGTGGCATCATCTGTATTATTCAACTATTCCTTGATTAACATCATCTGCACAGGCTTCACCCACTCTCATGCAGGTCACAGGCAGGACTACAAAAGGGGCATTACATCTGTGTGAAACAGGAGAAGGATCTGAAGCACTGCTACTTGGGCCTGTTAGCCAAACACAGCCCACATCTTGCTGCAGGAGAAGAGATCTTGCACCACACAGCTCCCCACTGGCATTTTGACATCTTTATGGAGTGCCAAGGGATAGACAATACCTCCTTGTTGCACCCTGCAGCAGCTCTTGGTGCTTCAGAAGAGGTGTGGCCCTCTTGCAACAAGTCAAGCCTGCAGTTTATAAGGACTTCCAAGAAAGTGCCTGCAGTTGTACAATTAACAAGAAATTACTCCAGAGGGAATTATATTCCTCATCTCAGCTGGTGTTGAACTTGTCTGCGAAGAATATACACACTCATCCTATATTCCTTTCATCTTAGCTTAGTTTTACAGTAATTAAAATCCTCAGCCGGCCCAAAGAGCTGTATATATTTATTTTTGGTCTCCATGAGACTGGAACACAGGCCTGCTGTGTGAGCCCTGGGGAGGAGCTCAGCTGTGTGTGCCTTGGTTTCCCTCCTGACTCCTGCTCTGCCTCGCTTATGGCCTGATGTCCCCACTGTGTGCACACCCTGCCCTAGGATAGCAGGACCTCAAAGCTGCCTGGGTCCTACAGGCCCCACCAGAGCACAGATTGCTAATTATTACTGAGAAGATTAATGTGCTGGGAGTGTTCTTCAGTCTCAGTGTGTGTAGCTTTGGGACCGCTTGCTAATCCCCTGGGGAAATATTAATTTAAAAAAACAAAAATGCTCAGCATTGTTGGCACCAGTGATTTTATCATGAGTCTCCTGATATTTGGTGTTTCTTGACAAGGTCCACTTCCTGGAAACCTGAGCATCTTGGCTTGCCTTTTGAAACACGCAAGTTTTTAGTGCCTTCTGTAGCAGTGAGGCTGGGAAACGTTCCCCAAGTATGCTCTGGAGACAGAGAAAGCAAATAAAAAGACCTTAAAATTTGTTAATTAAAAAGAAAAACAAGGATCCTGCAAGAACTTTTTTTCTCTCCCAAGATTTGTGTCTTGTATTGCTTGCATTGTGTAAAACTGTATGTCTTGGGGTGGGATAGGAACCTCCCATTGGTTCTGAGGGAAGAAAATATCTAACTAAACTGATTTTAATATCCTAGCTATGGCTAGGTTGGCACCATCCCTCTAATTGTACACCTTTTGTTAAACTTTTTGTCCTGGATTATTTTTAACAGCCTCAAATTTCATGTCTTCCCCCTTGGAGTCCTCTTTCTTAATATTCTTGGGGTTTACTTTTCTTTACCATGTCTGCTCCCCCTTGCTTTCATTTGTCCTTCAGTTTTGATGAGTTGGTACAGGCTGAATTTACATCAAGGAAAAGCATGAAAGGCATGAAACAGACATTAGTGGTACAGAGAGAGGATTTCTGTTGCTGTTCTCCACTGTGATCCAAAAAGAGCTTGGAACAGTTTAAAAAAAATTGTCCTGGACTTATTTATGCTCGGCTCTAAGTGTCACTGGTTGAAGTTTTCCCATTAGTGGAAGGGAGATGTTCCCCAGGCCACCGTGCTGTTTTAGCAACTAATCTATTTCAATGCCTCTTACGTCGACAGGCCAACACATTTCCAAACAACCAGAGAGCTTTGGCAAATAATGCTGAGAGCAGAGTACTGGACTCACACAAAGCAGCCTGTGTTACTCCAGTACCTTCTTTCAGGGCTGGACTCTAATAATCAGGTCAACTGACTTAATAAGACAGCTGCTTGCCAAAGTGCAAAATCCTTTCTGGGGGGAGAGGAGAGACCTGATGGGGGCCTGAAGAGGGCAAAGCTCTCCAAAGGGGATGGGGGTGATGCTTGGGTGCTGTGTGTCCTCTTTCACCAGAGGACTTTGATATGCTTTACAGAGGCTGCGAGTATGGCTCGTGTTTTACAGGGGGGAAACTGAGGCATGGACAAGCATCTCTCAAGGTCACTGCAGTCCCACCCTGCTGCTGCTCACTCCACCAGCAGTGCAGAGGGGTGGGATTGCCTGGTGGGTGGTTGTGTGATCAGGGGTGTGGTGGAGAGCAGAGGGAAGGAAGGGAAAGGGAAAGGCAAAGAGGAGAAGGGCAACAACCACAATGGGTGAGGCCAGAAGAAAGGGGTGGCACATTGAGATGTGCCTGGGTGGCCTCACAAGCCAAGTGGGAAGTAGCTGAGGTAGGAGAGAGAGTGGGAGCAGTGTCATGCAGAGAGCCAGCCTTTGTCCTCATCCAGTCGAGCAAGTTTCACTGGTGGTTGCAAATGTTTCAACAAGCACTGAAGCTCTGTGGAAACCCTTCACTCTATTGACAGAAGGGTCTGTTTTTTTACTCTCAAACCTTGTCTTTGAAGAAACAAAACTTCTGTGTTTGGTATTTTTGGTAGGATGTGATTTATTTCCCCTTAACTATGCTAACATTTTCTTTTTTTTTTTTTTTTTTTTTCCTGTCTCCTGCCAGACCTTTCAAAGGGAAAGCAAGCTTGCCTTTAGCTTCTCGATCCCCTGCTCTAGATAACTTATCATTTCAGCCTCTCTTGAAATTTGGAAACCCTTATGCTTGGAACCTTATCATAGGCATTTCCACTGCAGGAAGAGTGATCAGACCAACAATAGCATCTTGAATTCAAGGCAGAGGAAATGGATGACTGCATAGCTTGGTTTTGATGTTGCACTCGGCACTCAGTGTGCTGATTCTCATCTGATTCTGTACTTCTGTCATGTCCTTGGATGAGAACCATGAACTGCACTGAGGAGTTTGCATCATGTGTTGTGCTGCCTGACCTGTGTGCTGCCTGCTCCTCCCTCAGACCTCTGGGAAAGATGCACCTTCTAGGCTCCTTCCTGCAGGAAAGAGGCAGGGCTTCCATTTGGAAATAGTCTTTTCACAACTGTCAATCCTTGCTTGAGACACAACAGCCACCAGAGCAGTTTTTCTTCTGGCTTGCAAGTGGTTTTGAGTTTGAAGTGATCAAGCCAACCCTTAGCAAGTGCAGGGTCATCAGCAGCCACAAATGTACAGCATGGCTGAGTGGGAGATGTTTGCTTGTGTTATGAAATGTGTTGGAGTGAGAGTACACACCAGGGATTTGTTCATTTTAGCAAACCTGGCAGAACCTTCCTGTGACCTAAATAGAATACCTTGCTCTACATAAAGCATGCATCGGGGTATTTCCTGATTTATTCATGAAAGGTTTGCTTTACAAAGGCATTTGGAACTGTGTAATCTCAGAATACATGATACATGTAGCTGGCTGCTCAGCTGGCATTTGCACAAATTGCTTTGATATATGGCTGTAACATATGAAGGCACAGTGAGGCCAATTTAAATACTTGATAGTGGAATAAACTGGTTAAAAGAGTAAATTAGATCTAACCTACAGATTTTCTTGCTACTGCATGGAGAAGGTTGCTGTCCAGAATGAATAATTGATAAAGGGATGGGAGACTACACTCTAGCAAGCAATAAAATCCTCCAATATTAAGTGGGCAGGGTTAAGGGCAGCTCCATGAGTGGTGTGCACTGGTTTTGCGTCTTTCACATTAAGAGCCCTTTTCTGATTCACATCAGATTGAGATAACATGTTGTGTTAACCAGATCAATAACTGAAGATCTCTGCTGCCTTTCACCTGGACCCTTTGTGCTTTCCATTGCTCTTTCCCACTGGCAATAAAAATAGAAAATAAAGTCTAAGGTAACTTCATCAGGTCTGTGAATTCATTAAGGAATTTCCAATATATGTCTTTAATGATTTGTATAGGTATTATTTGTACATGTTTATTACATGTTGTACATGTATATTACATGTTGCTGTAATATAGTCAGTATCAAGGTAGATGGGGATGGTTGCTTGCAAGCAAGACTTATTTTGGAGCTTTGGAAGAAATTTGGGTTAATTTACAATAGAATGAAACTGACATTTGTAAAGATGGTAAGAGGGGAATGCCAGAATCCATTACACTGATGATCCTAAGAATGCACTGGCATTCTCCATTGGTGACTTAATGTTCAAATCCTATCAGCGTTACTTGCTAAACTTATTGCAACTTAATGGCAGGCTTCCAGATTTTTATCATGCCAAACATTTGATAGTAGATGGGTCTGCACAAATTTTTGGGGAAAAATTTTCATTTTTTACAAATCGTTGCCATAAACAAGGTAAAAATGTGATACATTCAAGTCCCATGGAATGAACTTTCTCAATTCTCAGTCTCGTGATCTCTTGTTTAAGAAAAGACTTTGTCCTTTGTGGCTTTGGAATAAGCTGAAAAAAGTCTTTTTTGGTTACTGTATTTCTTAAAAAAAAACCACAAACTGTTTCCTCAGAGGTTTTGTGATGGAGAAGTGATTTAAAATTAAAACAACTCAACTGCATTTGTCAGTGTTCATGCAGTAAACACAAGGGGCAGCATAAACCTCGATTGTCCATCCTCCAGACAGTAGAAAAATAATTTTTTTAAACTTGCTACTGACACTATAGGCTGCCCAGAACAATAGGAAACTTGCAGACTGATTCTGTACTTTGTATCTTTTCATATGACATACTTTATAATATCAAGTGATGTTTCATCTGTACACACAGAAGACATCAAATAAAGCACAATTCTTTCCATATTTTTGCTTTTAATTTTATCAGTTCCAAGCAGCAAGCAATTTGAGGTCTTTCTTCCTCTGCATTTCTCTCCCCCCCTCTCCCCTCCCCTTCTACATTCTTGACTGGAAGGGATCTGTTTCTCCACTGGCTCTGTAAATCTGGGCATTTTAGAGTTAATCAGGACCTGAAAAGAGCAGGATGACATGAGGTTTGCATTAAAGAGTGGTATGTGGACAAGTGGCAAAGGCATGGATTTTGTGGTAATAAAAACACACTGGGTGATATTTTTGTCAGAGGGCCTCCCTTCACTGCCTCCAAAATGCAAAAGCATCAGGAAATCAGATTGCTGTCTCTGAACCATGATTGCAGAAGCAGATCAGTGTGCACCTTGCTCCCAACTCACTGAATCAAGTTTAGCTGTCTTCTGGCACATCAAAAACTGTCCACATGCAATGCTGGTGAAGAAAGACTGGGGTTCAGCACTGCTTCTGGATTAGCAGGACACCCACCCCTAAATGGATGCCAAACTCTCCACCAAAGGGAGCCATTTGTCTTGCCAATGGTTTGACTTGCCAAAACAAAGAGAAAATTATGATGCTGCATCAGTCTGGCGTCATGGGAAGGTTTTGTTTTCCCCATGAGTAAAAACTGGTGGTGTTGTTGTTTACTTGGATTCCATTATTTCAAATTCACTGAAGTCTTGAAAAACTCTGCAGACTGAAGCACCTGTGTCTGCTGAGTCTAGTGGTGGCTGGACAAGTGTATGAAGATCCTGGAGTTCTGGCTGCACCTTTTCAAAGTCAGAAGATTTTGCTGCAGCTCTCTCAGCTGACCTCCCTTGAAACACATGGTACATGTGCAGCATTACTAGATCATGGTAGGGGTAGGGACTGCCTGACTTCCCTTGTGCTCCTTTGCTCCATGTCCCAGCCTTCTGCAGTGGGAAAAGACTGTCTCTTTGACCCATCCAGCCAATTAAAGCCAGTTGTTGACAGTAGCCTTTATCTTCTTCTTTTTTTTTTTTTTTTTTTTTTTTGAGACAATGTGATTTTATCATGCTGCCACTGAACTACGCTCCCCTTGTCTGAAGCTGGAACTGGATGCAGAAGAGTCAAAGAGTGAGAGATGAGCAGAAGACAGACAGTGTAATGACAGAATGTTTCACATGCCTTTGAATTTCTAAGGGGATTAGGCGCTCCCCTGGCGCTTTGACATGGAGCCTATGGCAGCTGCTTTGGCAAAGCCTGCCAGCAGCTACACAAATATGTTATTTCCCCCCCCCATTTTCCCAAGGTGCAGAGGACACAACAACTTCTGTTACACAGCAGGAAAAAAGAACATTTGGAGCTGTCAGGGTCTGTGTGCTCATGTTCCTCTGCATGAAGGACCACCTCTGAAAACTTGTGCACCCGTTGTGCTGTAGTCAGATACCACCACTTATGTGGCTGAAGTGTAATCCTGCAATGCACACTGAAATGAGTGCCAGAGTCACACAAGTCAGACTTCACCCGCAGCCTCCACACCTTCTGAAAGAGCTTCTCTGAGTCAAACCTTTTCCCAAGCATCAGATGAAACAAAATCCTCTAGCTGCTGTAATTCTATCTGCCCCACATACTCCAGAGAGTTCTTTGCACAGCAGAAGTCCTTTTCCTGCAAGCAGGACAGGGACAGCAGGTGTTGTGCTGGTGTTCCTTCAGTGGAATCTGATTACCATTTTGGTTGCTTTTCTCTGTCTATTTGATATGGTTGTTTAGGAAGCTGTGGCTGATGGTGCATTTTTGAGCCAAGGACCGACAGAAATCAGGTGTCTTCACTTTATAAAGGAAACATTAACTCACAGATTGAGATCTGCCTGCAGCATCATTGGCAAACATGAAACTTCAATCATTTTGTGAAAAGCTGAAGTTCCTTTCTCATTTTAAAGCAGATACAAGGCTTAAACATTGAACAGTAATGCTAGTGGAGATGAAGCAAAAAAAAAAAAAATAACTCCCTGAATAGGAAAGCACAAGAGATGGGAGAAAAAGAGGTGCTCCCTCCTGGTTGAAGAAATGGGCAAGGAAAATTACAACAAGGAAGAAGCATCAGTATTCATAGCTGCAGCGAGAGTTGAAATGATGGTCAGGGCCTGTCAGTCCCAATACCGCATCCTTGATTCACATGCACTGATTCAGACATTAATTTGGACCTCAGATGTGCATGTCTGACTCCCAGTGAGCCCTCCTGGAGGGCAGAGTGTGGTCTCCTGAACAGCGGGGTGAGGGCAGAAAGCCCCAGAAAGAGTGGGCTCAGCAGTGGTGAATGCAATCCCTGCCTCCCTTGGCATCCGTACCGTTGGGATAGGACCGGGCTTGCTGGTCTCAGTGCAAGACACACACACACTTTCACAGGGGCTTCATCCCAGCACCAGAATGCTGTGAGTGTAAATGAAGACTGTCACGGCCACAGTGGATGGATTTTTTGTTGTCCCTTCAACCCTCCTGCCCCCCACCCCTTTCTGAAACAACCAGCCAATTTAAGAGCACAGTTCAGAGGGAAGGGATTCTTGTTATGCTCATGAATCTCAAAAATTTCCAAAAGGAAGAACAAAGAGAGAAGCAGAAAAGACAGAGAGAGCTAGAAAACCAGGAGCAGGCAGCAGACTTGGAAAGAAATGTCCTCCTTCTCCCCAGCCCAGGAATGCAAACAGGAAGCCGCCAGCAGAATGTTTGGAGTGTGTGCAGCTGCAGTTGGGTCTGAAGACACTGAAAGCTGTGCTGAAAGTATTCAGCTTGCCTCTTACAATGGAGGGGAAACACTTGCTTTGACACTGCATTTGATAACCATTTTGTAGCAGGAGTGCAGACCCTTTCATTTGCGGGGAAAGGGAAGACAGCTGTGGCTGTCTTCAGCGAAACTTGCTATTCTATATGTGAGAGAGTGTGCTTGTTAAAGGAGGACAAAAGGGTGCTTACTGAGATTCTGCAGGTGGCTTTTGGTTATTAACCAGAAGAGCTCAGCTAGTCCAGAATGTGTTGGGCTGCCCTAATTCCTCTCAAAAGGAATTTCAGTTGCTGCTTGGGGATAACCGGTGCCATTTTGGAGACTGCACTGTGCATTGCCTGAAACTCTAAGCTGCTGCTTTGGAAGCAGAAGTTTCCTATCTGCTAGATCATTCTTCCATAGCACATGTTTTCCATGTGTGAGTTCTGATTTGGGCAGTTTCGGGGAGGAATCATCTGTAACAATATCTTATAATTCATATGTAGATTGACCTCTTTGAGGTACCTTTGTAAAAAAAACTCCACTTGAATTATGTAAATTGAGATAATTTCTTACAAATTACCTTTCAAACAGGTTGGATCCCTGTCTTAATTCAAACGTCTTTAAAATTATCTCACCTAGTTTTCTTCCATTGTTCTTGATCGGCAATTGACCTTGAGCTGGCTTGGTTCTTAAAATAGATCAAATAAGTGTATCACTTCTTTTGATTATAATACAGGTTCTGTTTTATAAAATGCTTGCTGAAATGACTCTTGCAGGTTCTTTAGTTGCTAACATTTTATTACTACACTTTGAAGCTGCCTGAGATTATGCTTTAACATGTATATCTGAGAGCTGTGTTGGTAGTTGGGTACTGGTTATATGTATTAATTTGTCTTCTTGTGGAGCTGATAATCTGGATTATCTCTTCAGGCTCCTGCCTTCTGATGGGTCAAATGCAGAAAGATTGCACCTACATCACCATTGGAGAATTTGCTAAAGGCAAGACTTGAGTTGTGAGATGATTTTGCAAAAGAACCCTCGTAGACAGCGTTGCCTCTACAAGGACTAATTGCACTATGTGTTTCCTTGTGTCTAACATGCCTGAATTTTAATAAATGAGAAATTATTGTTCCTTGTTAGGTAAGTAGGTAGGGGAGCTATATATAGAGGAAGTCAGACTGCGGGGAGGTGGGGGGAAGCTCCAGTTTAAATGACTGTGGAGGAGGAACATGCAACAGCAGCACTTCATAAAGCATCACCCAAGCTCAGGACCACTTTAAGATCCACACAGAGCTCCACATGTGTCCCCAGCTGCTGCCCTGGCTCTGGTGCTGTCCCAGTATTTCACCTTGATCTCCTGCCTGTGCTCTGCTGGTATTGGAAACCAGTTTTTGTGATTCCCAGTCTGGAGCTGTGACTGTGAGGTCATCGTTTCCACCAGGAAGGACACCTAAGTTGGGGGCAGCCCTGAAGTGAAAATTGTTAAGAGCCATAAGAAATCCCAGACTGTATGTGGAGAGAAGGATGGGAGTGAGAAAATGCAACACAGGAGGGGTGGAGCGAGGTTGCATATTAATCAGCCTTTAGGGGAATTAAGTAGGGAAGGCTACTGGACACACAGAATGAGACAAAACTACAAAACACCTTGATAAGAGAAGAAAGCCCTGTGTCAGCACAGTTGCCCACAAGGCAAGAGCTGTCAGATCACTGTTTTCTGACACCTTCTGTTTCTTCAACACCTTTTGTGCTGTTTTTCTCTTCTCGTCAAGGTTTGGCTGACAGAGTGAAAAAAAAGATTTTTCAGAGCAAATCACAGCCGGAGGAGCTTCCCCAGTTGCAGATTGTTACCCAAGGGAGCTCCAGACCTAGATCTCAACCCATTCCTCAGTAAACAGCAAGGGTCTCGTGAGATAGAGATTGCCATTGCCACATCTTATGCAACAGCACAGATGTTGATTCATATCTTCTATCTGTGCTCCAGTGCAAAGCTCACCCGTCAGCAGCAAGATGTTTGGAGAAGGGAATTTGTCTGGGGCTATCAGTAACCACAGCCATCAGCTATCATCGTCAAAATACAGGTTAAGAAAAAAAAAGTGCTCGCAATTACTGTACGGAAAACAGCAAACTTTGCCAGTTTTGACAGTGAACTGGGAAAGGTGACTAAGGCTCAAAGAAGGTTTAACGCCCGAGTTACCTTTTGAGACCCTTTGGAGGGAATCTGATTTTTAAAACAAATAATGCCGCACTCTGCAAAACTGATGAAAACTGCTTTCCTACTTGATCTCATCCGTGTGGATTGTCTTATGATCAACCTGCAATTTTTCCTCGTAAGGGCACACATCTGGGTATGTCTTTTACCTTGTGACCTATTTTCTTTAAATGTGAGAGAATGTAATATCTGCAAAACCTTTACCCCTCCCCCTGACAATGCGATTGAAATCGCTTGACTGATTCAAAAGCAATTAGGTGGGGCTGACAGACAGACAGCACACAAGTTTTCTTCTGTAAGAAATGAGGTCAAAAACTCCATGGCCCTTCGAGATATCCTAAGGCCAGTATCAATAAAATTATACTTCAGATGTGAAGAAGGGCTTGCATGTCTGATACCTTGCCCTTTTTATCCCCCAAATCTATCAGGTGGTCTAATAAAAGATATTGCCTCTTCCTACAAACCTTTCCTCTCTCTATAAAATGGGGCATACAAAATCTCTTGTCCCCTGGGAGTACTTATGTTGTGTATCCCCCTTTTCTGTAACAGAGGTTTTATTTTCCACTGGTTTGCTCTGGTTTCAGTGCAGTGCCTTGCTGCCCTGAGTGCTAGAAGTACCAGGGGTATACCAAACCAGCCACGTGCTATTTGCTATTCTCATCAATACCACTATATTCCCCACAAGGTGGTGGGCAACATCAGATTTTCTCTGGGGGAAATAATTTCCTTTCTTCTCCTTATAAACAAATATAATCTGAGCCTGGCTCGCTGTCTTGGAAGGCTTCCAGAACAAGGTGATGTGCTCTTTTTGGGATAAGCATGTTTCACTGGTTGACAGCCACTGCAACAGCAGCATCAGAAAAATAAGGCTACAACAATTCCCTCCGTGGCAGGAGTCGCTGGGTGATGTTCTCTGACCTGTGTTATGCAAGAAGTCAGACTGGATGATCAGAGCAGTCCCTTCTGGCCTCAAAATCTATGAATCTGTGTTCTGATTACACATCTGAGAATGTGCAACCCAAGTCGAAAGTGGTGATTTATTGGATGCTAGCTACAGGCAACTTCTTGTTTCTGAGTAAGCAACTGCTTTTAAAAGGGTCCCTGTAGTTCGATGGGGCACAGACAGCTGTCAGCTCTTTTGGGGAAGAGAATTCACTGGTCTATTTCCGTAAAGCACACTTAAAATTTACAGCTCTGTGCAAGTGCTGCTTTGCAACAAGGATTGACCCTTTCTGGAGATGGCTTTGTGGTTGATTTATAGGTATATCCCCAGTAGAGCTGCTTTGGGAGGAGGCCAAGGTGGGTGAGATCCATCTTTTCTCTCCCAGCTTGTGGATCAACTCATATATGAATGCATCCTGGTCTGGCTGGTGTGAGTTTTGTTGTTGCATCCTGCAGAGGACTGTTTGAGTCTCAGCGAAACAGATGATGTGTCAACAGCCCTTAAGAGGCTTGTCTTCATCCCGTTGTTTCATTTGCTTCCAAAGCTGTCACATGCAGAGCAGAAGATTCCTGCAGCAGCTGGGAGTCACTTTACAGACACCAAGCTCCAAAATCTTACAACAAGGGAGCCCCAGTAGTACCCTCAGATGGCTGGAAAGAGCATGACACACCTCAGATGTTCTCTGAGAACTGGGGTCCTTTAAAACACTAGGGGAGGAAGAGCAGAAAAAAAGGCCTTGCTGTGTTGATGAGCCAGTGGTGAAGGACTGGGAGATTTTGCTCCATCGGCAAACAGAATTTTAACTTCAGAGCACTGATAGGATTTCAAACAGCATCTGCTGGTCCTGTTACTGACTTCAAAGTAGTGGAAGACACATTGGTCAGATTTGAAGCAGCAGAGACCATCAGAAGCCTCTGTAAAACCAATGAGGAATGAGGAATGAGGAACTGGCATTCATAAAACATTTCTCTCTTGAATCTCTGGTGAGATACTGCTTTTAATGGTGGAAATCTAGGGCTGCATTATTATTATTATTATTATTGTTATATAAAATACATGGTGACAGCAGATAAACATCAATTACTAAAGAGCTGTGCATAGTCAAGAGTGTTAGGTTTTAGTTCTGGAAACCACTCTTAAATCAATTATGGCAATACTGCACTTTATTAAAACAGTTAAATCTACCCTAACAATGAAACTGTCATTTTGAATTAGAAGAGCAACCTACTAACTTGTAAAATATGTAAATATCAAGGCAACCATATTTATAGGTATATACATGATTTTTATTTACGGTACTTCCTTAATTGCAAGGATTAACTGAGTAGAGATTACACTCTAAATGGTCCCACAATTATTAAAGTGCATGTTTACATTTGCTTAAATTGTGCAAAAGTAATTTAGAAGACGAATTTCAAGAAATATTGAGGAAATCTGCATACAGAGAATGTAATTATTATTGATATTTGCATAACTTCCCTTTCCACTTTCATGCACTATTACAAACCACACAGAACATGACTAAAGAAATTATTAGAGACTGCTATAGTACAAATATGGATTCATCAATAAATGTTCAGGCTTCTAGGTGAAAAACAAACGACATGGCTGTGGAGAAGAAATATTATATTTTATTTAGATAGTTATTTGGAATGGGATCTGCACAGATAAATCTATACTCAGAATATAGCAGTGTGTTATGACAGAGATGAATGCTGTTGAAAAGAACACGCAAAATACAGGAAAAAAATTCCAAATGCCAATGGAAGGCAATACAAGGGCTAGGATATATACAAGGCAGATGTGCTCCAGGTGTGGGGATCAGAACTGGCCAACAGCAAGCTAAGTTTTTCACTCCAGCAGTGATGAAAAGGTCCTGATTCAGAGCTGCTAAGCAAAGCAGAAGTTGACTCCCAAGTGCAACAGCAAAAAATCTCCATCAGGGCCTACTTGAAAACAAGAAGGTCCTGGTGATATCTGGGATCGCAAATACTGATGCACAACTGTGTGTCTCCAGCAACCAAGCAACTGCTGTGTGTTCACTGAAAAACAGACTCCAGCTGCGACCCAAGGGCACATGGAACAGGGAGTTTTGTGCATTTATGGGAAAAAAAAAAAGAGAAAAAAAGAAAAAAAGTGAACTGGGAGTAAAATGAACCAAGAATGAAATGACAAAAATGATTAGTGGAGCACTCTCTAGAAGCAGCAGCTATGCCCTATATTAGGTTTCCAAAAGAGGTCAGTGATTACTGACTAATTGTCCTTCAGCTTCTGCAAATCAGGACACTTTGAAAGATGCATGAAGAGGTGTTTTTGGGAACCTTGGTGGACACATTCCTACCTGAGCTGCAAGAAAGAGCTGAGACTCCCCCAAGATGTTGCAGTGCAGCTGAAAAGGGCCCATGCACAGAGAAGGACCCTGTGTGTATGTGTGTATTTGTGTTTATGTGCTGTGTCTAGTGAGACAAGCAATAGAAAAGAGGAGCCTTGCCAAGATTATCTGTCATGAGATAGGAGAAGCTCATGTATCACTCATCCTGAAGGCTGTGCACCAAGGAGCAGGAGAACCTCACACTCCTCTGACAATGAAAATAATGAAGTCAGATTATCCAAAGAAATTGTGAGTTTGCCTTACCCACAAACCCCAGCCCCAGGGAGGGAAGAAGAATTATCAGAAAGGTCACTCTGAGCAGAGTCAAGGACAGAGCTGAACAGCTCTTGAAACCCATAAGGAGCAAACACAGAGCTCACAAGGAGGGGGAAAGCAGAATGAGTTCAAGGGAAATAAATAACAACATTAAAAAAAAAAATGCTGCTGAGGAAGCATAGGAGACATTTCTCTCCATGTTGTGAAGACCTACAATGGCATGCTGATAGGATCCCCAGAGAGAGCACATCATCTACAACTATGCAGCACTGCACATGCTGGTGCTACTAATAAAAGAGAATGGTTCAGATCACAGAAATTAATTAGTTTAGAACTGCAACCACCAGGAAGAGAGCATGCACACAGCAGCATCCCAAAGTGTGTTCTTATTAACGATTCTCTGTCTGGTGTGCTGTTGACAGAATTCTGTCTGTCTCAACAAAACTCTGGAAGCAGCTTTAAACTTCAGGCCCCCATCAAACAGCAAGCGGTCTCCCGGCAGCATGCCTGCATGGAAGCTAGTAAATCCAGCAAATAAGGACTCGACAGCATCTCCTGCTGTCACAAGGAAAACTTCAGCTTCTGTGCTGGAAATGTCCCTTCTCCTTGAGGGGCCATCACTTTGCAAGCACTTAGCATGCCTGAAAAGCAGAGCTGTGCTGCTAGTTCTCAACGCAGCGAGTCCTGCCCCCCTAATCAAAGCCATCTGTGGAGGGGAAGGGGCAGAGCACTTGGAAGCCTCCAGCACCCTGCAGAATGGAGCCGTGCTCCTCACAGACTTCCTCCTCACTGCGGAGAGCATGTTTTCCCTGTGCTGAGAGGCAGAACAAAGGCTTGCATGCATTTTCCTTGCCTACCCTTCATGCAAGAGGGGGCTCGGCTCTCCGAGGTCCGGAGCTCATTTAGAGGCACCTCGGTAGTTCAGAGTTCCCATGTCCGATACTTCATCAGGCACAATTTACTGCAGTGAGATGTGATAAACAGCAGGGCCATTTCATCTCCCAGAACTTTAGAGAGGGGGTCTGTGTTTTAGCATCTACCAGTTTTATCTCTGCCATCTGAATCTCATTTCCAGGATAACCAAGGGTCCTTCTAATTACTGCTCTGGTGAATGTATATTGCTCCAAGCCCTTGTGATTTGGCTGAAAACTGGGGAAATGCAGACTGATGTTATTAGTCATTTCTTCAGGGGAAACCCACTGGCACAAAGTGAAAAGTCATAGTAAAGCTGTATCAATCTGACTACCTATCTGGCTACCTTGCAGAAGTGTAGAGTTTGAAAAATATGCCTGAACTTCTTAGAGATTTTAGGACAGCAAGGTCTTATAATGGCTCTTGCTGTCCTAAAATTTCTAAGAGCCTAAGATGATGGCTGGCAGCAAGTTCTTATTCAAACACCAGAGAGGACAACAGTATTTTGTACAGCTATCCATGGCTTGTCCCTGTGCCAGAACACACATTATGGGTCATGATGCAGGGCCTCTGATGCTCCAGGCATTTGCTGCTGTGGTTCAGTGACCACAAAATACGAGGGGTCTGCTCCAGCTCTGCCACTGATTTGCCATGTGACTTTGGGCATGTTATGTCCCCTGCCTCAGTTTCCACATATAACATGCAACATTTTCAAATCAATTACCCATGACAGTGAAACTAGAAAGAACGCAGCATTGATTGTTCTTTTCCCCCCTCTCCCCATTGGACATGAAGATTGTGATTTATCTATTACATTGGAGTATGTATCTGTGCAGCACTCAGTGTCTTGTAAATACTCATTAATATCCTAGGAAAGCCCCCATGAGGTTGGTAGAGCAATATAGCTCTCATTCTGCATTTGTATCACAGTGATATGAAAGACCATAGGACACATTTTAAAAGCAATCTTTTATCTTTGTATCTACCTTTATTTGCATCAATCTGCTTTTTAAAAGCTGGCAAGATGGAGATTCCACAACCTCCATGGACAATCCTCCCCAGTCCTTAACTATTCTTACCATCAGAAAGCTCCCCTTGATGTCTGCCTGATCTAAATCTTCTTTGCTGCATTTTAAGTCCTTGGTGTGGAGAAGCATTTGAATCTTTCTTTTCTGCAGCAACTCAACTGTATGAAAGGATTACCTTCATGACTCACCACAGTTTTCTCTTTTCAGAACAATCCTAACTCTTTTGGTCTTTCTGTCTTAGACATGTTTTTAAGATTTTCAATTATGCTGCCATTTCTCCAGGGGGATTTATGTCTCTCTTCAAGTGCAATGTCCAAAGCCGAACACATAATTTCTGATACAGCCCAGGATGCCGTTGGCCTTCTTGGCCACCTGGGCACCCTGGGTTTGTGTCCAGCTGCTGTCACAGCACCCCCAGGGCCTTTTCCAGCCACTTTTCCCCCAGCCTGGAGCTGCAGGGGTTGTTGTGACCCGAGGGCAGGACCCAGCACTGCCCCTGGCTGTCCCTCACCCCACTGGCCTCATGCCATGGATCCAGACCTCCTGCAGAGCTCTCTTGCCCTCCAGCAGATCCACATCCCACCCAGCCCGGTGCTGTCAGGAACTGACTGAGGGGGCCCTCGATGCCTCATCCAGACCTTTGCTGAGGATGTTGAACAGGCACTGATCCCATGGGAGCCCCACTGGTGCCAGCCCAGCTGGATGTGCCTCCATGTCCCACCGCTCCCAGCCCTGCCCTCAGCCAGTTCTTCCCCCAGGGCACAGGGCCCTGTCCATGAGCAGCCAGTTTCTCCAGGAGATGCTGTGGCAGAAGGTGTCAAAAGCTCTGTAAAGTCCGGGCAGACACATCCACAGCCTTTCCCTCAGCCCTGAGCAGGTCACCTTGTCCCAGGAGGAGATCAGGTTGGTCAGGCAGGACTTGCCTCTCCTAAAGCCAGGCTGGCTGGGCCTGATGCCCTGGTTGTCTTGCTCCTGATGGCACTCAAGGTGACCTGCTCCATGGCCTCCTGGCACTGAGGGCAGGGGACAGGCCTGTAGTTATCCATCTCCTTCTTTTAATCCTTGTAGAAATGTGACACTCTTGTAGAAGAGTGTTATGTTTGCCAACTTCCAGTCCTGGGACCTCCCTGTGCAGCCAGGACTGTTGGTAAATGACTGAAAGTGTCTCAGTGAGCTCTTCGACCAGATCTCAGTGGAATTCCTTGGGAGATTCCCATCTTGCCCCATGGACCTGTGTGTGCCTAACAGGTGTAGAGGTCATGAATCACTTCCCCTTGGATTATGGGATCTTCACTCCACTCTATATTCCAGCTCAGGATTTTTTGTAGAACTTGTCTTAAAGACAGACACAAAGAAGGCATTAAGTGCCCCAGCTTTTTCCTCACGTTTGGTCTCTGTTTCCAGCTGCATCCAGTGAAGGATGGAGAGTCTCCTTAGTCCTCCTTTTGTTGATGGTGTATTTTTAGAAACATTTTTATTATCTTTTACAGCAGTAGACTGATTTAGTTACAGTTGGGCATTGGCCCTTTTAATTTTATCTCTGTGTAATAACCTCACAACATCCCTGTTGGATCCTTCTTCCAAATGCGACAACCTGAGTTCTAGATCCAGCTCTTTGTTTAGCCAGGTCAGAATTCCCCACTGTCTCATCTTTTGGCACGTGAGGACAGACTGCTCTCGAGCCTTTAGAATTTCCTTTGTGGAGAATATCCAGTGTTCCTAGACTCCTTTGTCATTCAGGATGGTCTATGAAAGGACTCTGACAGCCAGTCCCCTAACCAGTCTTCCTTCCAGTTCTGCTTCACCCCTCCTTACTTTGAGAATCAAAACCTCTCTCATTTAATGGTCATTTTGCCCAAGATGGCCTCCAACTCTTCCACCACGTGCCCCCTTCTCTGTTCCTGAACATCAGATCCAACAGTGGCCACCTTCCCTCGTTGTCTTTTTCACCAGCTGTGTCAGGAACTTCTCTGCCACACTCCAGGAACCTCCTAGACTGTTTCTCTCTGCTGTGTTGAATTTCCAGCAGCCACATGGTCAGTAGAAGTTCCCCATGAGAACGACTGGGACTGCTCATAGAATATTTCACCTTCTTCTCCATTCTGGCTGGGCATTCTGTAGCAGATTCCCACCACATTTGCCTTGTTGTCCTTTCCCCTGATTCCTGTTCACAAACTATCAGCCCTGTTGGCTTCCAGCCCTTCCTCTTTGTTGCCCACACTACATTCATTGGTGTAGACCATTTCCAGATGTTTCCATGGCTTTTAAGACATCAATAACCCTCGTGTGTTTGACACCACATGGATCTCCATCCCCTGCCTTCACTGAGACAAGAGACTTAAGGACTTGACTGGCACAACAAGATGCCTCTGGAGGCAGAACCCTGAAGGAACCTCTTTGAAATGTTTTTAGATTTAATTGCTGATAATTATTGTTTCAGTATGATTTCAAACCACTTTGTACCCACAGTACAGTTTTATTTAGATGCTTTTAGATTATTTATTAGGACATCTTCCTGGATAAAGTCAAAAGCCTTACTAAATTTGATTTAGATGAGGCCTACTATCTCCATCCACATGAGGTCTGTTTCTCTGTCAGAGATAGAAGTAAGGTTGCTTAGACATGATTTGCTCTTCATGTTGATGACATTTGCTGGATTTGCCACCTGGTTGCAGAGGACCTCTTTACAGAAGAGTGAAGCAGAAAGACATTGAATAGTGTCATCTGCCAATATCTTTCCTCACTGAGTAGCAGGCCAAGACTTCCCTTTTTTGGGGTTTTGTAGGGTTTTTGTTAGGGTCTTTTCTGTATGGAGGAAATGTGTAATTTTAGTTAGTATTCTTTCCTATTGGCATCACCCTTTTTTGGTTTATATTTTTTGGTCCTGTGTGTTCTTGATGTTCTTTTTTGTTTGTCTTTGCAAAAAGACATATTTTTTACCTTCTGCATGATTTTTTTCCCATGTTCTCCATAAAAATGCAGCAAACAGATTTGTCTCTTCTGCATTTTCTCTTCCTCCTCAATTTTGGAGCAAGGAGTGCTTGTGTTGTTAGTATTGCCTGATCACCCTTTTTTATGTCAGCTTGGGATATCACCTACCCGCTGCATTTACTGAGGATTCTCTTCTTGAATTCTGGTCGGATTTTTTTTTTTCTTGGGTGTTCTCTGTACTCTTTATCTGGGATAAAACTACAATTCTTCCCTGTCAGCAAAGAATGAAGTGCATTGGTTTTAATAGTGAGACTAATTCATCATCAAACAGACCAATTCTTACCATGATCAGAACTTTCTATCTTTTCCAAAACAGAGTTTCACTGGGGAAATGTAGGCCAAATGCAGAAAGTATGGTGTCTCCTCACCTTTAAAAACCTGCATTTGTGAAAAGTTTACACAGATATTTTCTGGTCATTTCACAAGACAAAAGCAGCAGAGCCAGCAGTAGAACCAAATCCCAGTGGCCTGCTGCAGTGTCAAAACCATGGATTCATCCATCATTGCTCTCTAAATTACATTTTTGTCACTTAAGAGAATGTAGGCTTCCCTGCATTTGAAGGAAATTGCAGACTCCCTGAACAATCGCCCAAAAGCAAGTAGTCCACAGACTAATGGGGAAGTCTGATGGTCTGATATGAAAAGAGTCTCCTTTGGAACCTGATGCAGCAAAATCCATCAAAGGTAATTCAGAAGTTGCTTTAAATTTTGCAAGTAAAGCATGGATTCTGGGGCAAGATGAGTTTCCAAATCCCTTTTAGAACCTTCACAAAGAACAGAAATTATAGTTTGTTAAATCTATACTGTATGTTTAATACATCTGTTCTGTTGTTTGGGTAGAGAAAAGCCGTGTGCTTCATTATGAGAAGTTGTATGGATCCATGTCTCTGTTTTTGCTTTCCTATCTTTATTAAAATCAAACCAGATGGCACTAATCCTTCAAACAAATTATAATTTATTTCTTCATGTTCAAGGTACGAGGATTACTTGGTTTCTCTTACACTGATGACTTGAATAATTTTAATTGAAAAAGGAATGGTTTAAACATAAGACAATAATTAAATAGATGCCTGCTATAGTTACCACATTGGTATGCTCCCTTTCGCTGGTTTGAGCACACATTTCCTCCACTAAAGTCAGTGCTGCCCATACAATCTGATTTCCATACCCCTTCCTACATTCTGTGAGTGTCTGCAGAATCTGGGCCTATGTCCCCTTTCTGACCTCATGCTGATGTAATTCTGCTGATTTTCAATGGAATTACATCGGTGTTAAATCGCCAGCTTTATTTGGGTTGTTCGCTGGGATCCATGCAGAATGGGTCATTTAAAAGGTCAGGCATTCTTCTTGTATGAAAACAGTGAGTGCTTTTGGGAAAAAAAGGAAAATTTCTTTTTTCTTCCACATCTTACAGGCCTAACACCTACTTTTTAGGTATTGAAACAATATAAATAAATGTTACTATTCTTGAGAACAGCTACTAGACAAACTAAATTTTATTCTGTGAGTTTTTGAAACCTTGCATTTTGCTATGCGTCGCTTCTAGATAGGGGAGAGGATTGGAAATATTTGTAGAAGAGAGAGCATTCCAAAATGTTCATCAATGACCTCCTCTTCTGTGGAGCAAAAATTAAATTCTCATGAGCTTCAGTGGGACTCAGTGGGCTGTGCTTCCTCTTCTTATCACCGCGGCTAAAGGAACACTTATCTCTGGCGCAGGGGAAGATATCCATGAGCTTGTACACTTGCATGGGAGAAACTTCGACCATTGCACCCACCTTAGTGTTGCTACCATCATTTCTGGGGCTGTAATGGTTATTTGAAGTCGTAGCTTGGCGCTGATTTTTCTTTGAGGGAGCCATACCATGCTAAATGTGTTTCACATCAGCAGAGTTGTATTTTTGCAGAAGGTTTTGCTGGTGTGTTGGTACATGGTGCCAGAAGATACAGGACTTTTGCTGTGTCTCAGCCATCTGGGCCTGAAAATGTGTGACAAAATCTGAAACCCACAATTTTTTATATTCCTGCTAAGAATTAATGTTGTATCTCCAGTATTATTTTAAAACTGTGCTTGTTTGTTAGTTCTTCCAAGTTTGGGAATGGGCAGAGGAGACTGATGTGTTTTCTAATGTCTAGTTACAGAAGCATCTAGAGTAAAAGAAACCTTATTTCCCCTTCTTGTGTTGCTGCTGTTGTCAATTTAACTGCTCTTATGACACAAGTGGAGCTTTTGCTTCATATTATTCTTCCTTGCACTAGTTTTGGGCCAAACTTGAGGGAATTTACTGATTTGGTGTTAAAAAAAAATCCCAAAACAAAACAGAGAACAAGCAATAAACTCAGGCTAAAAAGAAGAATGTCCCCAAATCAATGAATAATTTCTGCATCACCTCAGTGCCAAGGATTGAAATGTATCTACAAGAAAATGTTACTGGAACCTGGGGACTCAAGGAATTGCACTGGGGACATACAAAACCAGTTGAGCTGTGTGCACTGAAGTGACCAGAATGAGGACAAATGGTGTCAATGTAGCTAAAAGATAATTTACTGAGTCAATTTTGTTTGGTTGTAGGTGGATGAAGTTAGCTGAGATATACACTGAAGATGCCAGCAGGGCACCTACAGGGCCTTTCCTACTCGTGCTCACAGATTTTTATTTGTTTATTGGATTACAGTGCTGCTGATCTCCAGTGCTGAGAGAGGACCGGCAAGAAATTAACAGAAGATTTACCCTTTCATCAGAAAACAAACCCAAATGAGGAGAGATAAAGCTGGCCAGACTTTGAGTGAATCACTTGATGGTCTGCCTCCCAGAATGACTCCTCTCAGGAGCACAGCAGGCCCCTACAAGCATGGATGGGTGCCCCCAGGAAGGACATTTCCCTGACCTAACTCTCAGACCTGTGGAGCACTTCCAGCTGCCTGGCTTTTAAAATATGAGGCAAAGATTCTGACTCTCAGAGGAGAACCCCTGGCTGACCAGAGGCTCATCTGAAGCTCCTTGCCCTTGACACTGGCTTGACTGGATGAAGGAAGGGCTGGAGGGAGCAGTGGGAATAGCCTGGCAGGTCTGTTGGTGTCTGACGCAGGTCTCACAGAGAGCATCTGCCTTGTAGTTTTGCTGCTCAGTGAATGATTGCTTCCTGTTGTACAGGGGTTTGGACTCGTTGTGATGAAAGGCTGGAAGGGATCTCACAAGGTCATCCAGTGCAATCTCCTCCTCTGATGTCCCAGAAACCTGATCAGAGCGTTTAAGCCTTCCTTTTTTTTAAGTACAAGAAGACAATTTGGTGCTCTACAGACAAATCTGAAGTTCATAGAATTAGCTAGTTTAAAGGATTTTCTGGTACACCTATTGCTATGATAGTTGACCAGTCATGATATAGATACAGATTTAAAATCTACTGTATATAATACATATTATATTAATTATAGTTCATTATATTAGTTATATTTGTATTATATTAATTATACTATATTATGATGGGTTTTGCTATTATTATTGCTGTTATTATTATTATAATTATATATTTTTATATGTATATTTAAAACATTGTTAGAGTACCTTGTACTTGAGGCATTTTTCCTCATGATGCCTTCTGGAAAGAAATTTCGTTGTTGAAGTTCTTTGCTATTCAGTATCAAATTAACTTAATATGGAGCTGCCCTGCCACTCACTGCATGATTTAGAGCTTTTTGAAGCTCATATTATCACTGTGTATTGAATTAATTGTGGTCTGCTCCAGCTAGACTCCATAATATAGGTGGCTTCTTTGCATTACTTCAGCTGTTCTTCCAAAATATTTAGATGGAGAACTAATGATCATTTTTCCTTACAAATGCCTCACTCAAGGAGACCACGATGAAACTTCCTTGATTAAGACAGCAAGAAATTTCTCTGGCATATGTACATTATTTGGATTTTACTCTTGGATGGGTTTTTTGTTTCTGCTGAGCTTGAAAGTTCATTAGAGCAAGGATTGTCTCTTTCAAGTCTATTAGCACAGTGAAGCCATGCTTTATGAATGCAGAAAGACATCCCGTCTTAGATGGCGTGGCCCAGTGTGTTGCTCATTAGCCCATCTGATTGCCAGGTGATTGCTTGCTGGATTGGTAATCTGACCATGAGAACATGACAAAACATGAGTTTTTTTCTGGCTGAGCTGCATGAGGATTTTTCCTTGTTGTATATTTCATCTTTAATAACTCTGGGCTTCTCAGAAAGGCTTAGGTAGCAAAGTAGACATCAGTCAGTTCCCACCCTGCCTGTTCTAGGATTTGCCATGCAGCTCCTAACAATCACTGTGTTCTCTATTTTAAACAAAAGCTGTGTCCTGTAGTTCCTTACACTTGGCTGTCCTGATTCG
Source organism: Anomalospiza imberbis (assembly GCF_031753505.1). Lineage (NCBI taxonomy): Eukaryota > Metazoa > Chordata > Aves > Passeriformes > Viduidae > Anomalospiza > Anomalospiza imberbis. The sequence continues at coordinate 69,503,036 of NC_089721.1, forward strand.
TTGATATTAAAGAATGTGCCACAACTACTACTTCTCCTTCTTTTTTTTCTTTTTTTTTTTTTTTTGCCTTGGGTTGCACTTTTTCTCTTGATTAAACATGATGTTTTCTGCTTATGTTCATTTTCTGACCTCTCCTAGCTTCTGATCATGTCCCTGCTGAGTCTATGCCTCTATTATCATACTCTCTGTAATGCTGTGGACACCTGCTAAGACTGAAAAAAAAGCACCATTTTTCAGCTGAAACAATTCCCTAGCAGACTGTGATTCCAAGAGTTAAGCCGTGGAATTTGAATTTTTCCCACTGGGTGTTTAAAGTGCTCAGCAGAAGTAACTTGCTGTCTAAGCTAACCTGTCAATACTGAGGCATGTCAGCTGACATTTGAACAGCTTTCTCTCCAACTGGTTTGTTAGGTTTAAAATTATGCTGTCTTTCTCCAGAACAGAGGGATCCACGCAGACCCAGATTTGATCATATTCCTTATAGAATCATAGCAATGGCTTGGTTTGAAAGGGATGACAGGGATCACCTGGTTCCAACCCCCCTCCCATGAGCAGGGACACCTTCCACCAGACCAGGTGTCAACTTCCAGTGAGAGACAACCCAGAACCACATTTTAAGAAGCTGAAAAGACATTTTTTGGAAATTGGACATTATCTTATTAAGGTGTGATTAAAATACTGATTTAGGTTAGGCAGGAGGATTAAAAAGCTTCTCAGGAATTCTGCCCAGCCCTATTTTCTCTTCTAGCCCCTTTCACATTATTTGAAATATTTTTTCTTCAATTCCTGTTTATCAAAGGACTTGCATCTGTGTCTATATAAAATGTGTTTTCACCCTTTCATTTATGCTCATTTGATCTTTGAATGTGATAGTCACATTCTTACAGTCTCACATGTGACTGCTTACATTCAGCTGTCCCAAAATCAGTTCTCTCTCAAAAATTAGTCCTATGGGTAAAGAATTCAGCCCAGTTTTCAAGTTTTTTTTTTTTACCCTGATTAATTATTAGTAATTTTCCATTCCAAACACTTCACTTCTACAAATCATTTAGCTGAACTACACAGGGTAAAACGTTCTAAGGATTTCTGCACAGTACTTTTATATGGAAGGCACAGCTGTAACTGCAAGATTTGCACAAGCAAAAGAATTGTGACATGAAATTTTAGTATTTCTTTCACCAGGTTATCTAAATCAGATGAGGAGATGAGCATTTAGAAATGTGCCTGCAACTCAATGGCAAGTTCATCTCCAGAATAGAAAAAATCATCTATTTATTCATGCTTTATACCCCAAATCATCTATATGACTCAAAAAACAAACTAAAACAAACAAAAAAAACCCCAACTGTATTAGTTTACATTTAAGACTAGAGATCAAAATATTAGCTTTTCCAGGCTCTACACATTCTGTCCAACCCCTGAAGAAGCTTTGAATGCAGTGAAATTAGACCTTCTAAAGCAGAACAGAAGACTTCCACAATTTAATTTCCTATGAAGTACTATGATATCTTATTGGTATTGGTGCTGTATAATGATTTCATTATATTTTGATTTCAAAAGACAGACTTATTTCCCGGAAACCTAAAGTACCTAGAATATGACATACAACTCCAAGGCTAGCTCTCCTTTCCTTTACCCCTAAACCAAACCTAGTTTCCTCTGGATTGTCAGTTTCAGCACAAATTTGTTCAGTATTTTTTTGTTTATGATTTCTTTGCTTTCATTATCCTAATCTCTTTGGAGAAATAATTTTATAGTGGAAAATGAGACATAGGGACTGGACTACATACAGAAAAACCATCAATTAAATGGGAAATTATGGAATAAAACCATAACTATAAAGCATTGCAGCATCTTTGTCTGAAAGCTGAGCAACATTGGACTTAAAAGCAGTGCTCCTTTGCTAATGTGACTTTATTCCTACTTGGTATTTTTCCTTGAAAAATAGAGAGAATGAGACCCATAGAAAAAAAATAGCTGCAGACCTGTAAGTAGTAACTAATTAGGTTAAATTTTACTCTTGATATTTACTATAGAGTCTCACAGAGGAATTAAACCATGAAACTGAACTGCATGTCCATAGTAAGCTCCTTTCTGAAGAGAGGCTTTTGTTTTTCTTTTTAAATATTGTTATCACTGAAAATTTCCATATGTCTTATCTACACAGAATTCTTGAGAGGATGTTTATAGACATCCTCTGGGATAGGGGACATGCAGATTGACATACCTGTTGCAATACCCTGTTGCAAAAAGCTCAGTGGTTAAAATACATTGAAGTGGGTTGCAGAGCTCTTACTACACCAAACAGAAAACACGGAATTTTTCTTCCTGCTTTGAAAGGAGCAGAGAAGATCCTGTTCTCCTCACTGATGCTCTTGCTCGCGCTGAATCCCTGTGTCAATTCCTCCACCCCTCAGAAGCCTGAATTGCATCTCTTCTGATTGGATATAATCATCACTAATTTGAGATCATAACTGAGCAGTGTGCTTTCAGAGCTGACACAAAACATTTGGAGCCCATATGGGAGATCTTGTCTTGCCTCACAGTGCTCTATAAATCCAACACGAGCTTCCCTAAGCAGAGCAGCCGAAGCCTGGGGATGTAGCACAACATTTCCATCCTTCAGACCTAGTCAACTCGCCATAAAGATGCTGCCCACTTCTCATCTGTGCTACCCTGCCCTTTGCTGAGCTCATGGATCATCTCTGTCTGTGTTAACTGTTACTGGTCCCCAAAGATGTATTTGCTAAAAATAACAGTGGAGACAGTTGACTGGAGAAAACTGAGTGTTCTACATGCTGACATGTACTCTAGATCTCCTTTTTTGTTCCTATAGCTAGCACTATTTGGTTTTTTTCTTCACAAATAGGTGGTTCTGGTAAAATAAAGATTACTTATCAGTTTGAGTTGCTTTGCTTTGGTTTTTTTCTGGGATAAACATTTCTCTTTTTTTTTTGACAGCTAATTTTTTTTTAAGTGCAATAATAAAAAAAAAGTATGGAAATTGTTTTTCTAGCCTTTAAAAAAATAGAGAACTTTATTTCAGTTACCATACCTTTGGGGTAAACATTCAAATTAAATGAAATTTTTCTTTACATAGACAATTATATGTTCTCTACTAAATAAAATTTCGACTTCACCTCCACAATCAATTTAGTCTTCCACAGTGTTAGTCAATAGAATAAAAATAAGCAAGACATCTGTATATTTATATGAGATAAAGAAAACTGGTGAACAAAACCCAGTAGTCTAAGCTATTCATCCTGCATTACTTTTGGTTCTTTCACCGCTGCCTTTACAAATTAAGTGGAAAACTCTGCCATCCTGACACCCTGGCATTTTTGCATTCACTTTGCAAAGGTGTAGATAAGATTGGTTGCACAGCATATGAGAGTGGCGGGTGCATGGTTTCTCCATGTACATGTGCTTTACCGGAGTATCAGGCTGGGTGGACACATTAAAATAAAACAAAACGCATGTTTAGATTAAATTCGCCTCTATCATGAATCCCAGTCCTGCCCTTATCACCTCCCAGAAGGATGCTGCTTTATCAGTCTCTCATTAAACGTGAGCAGTTATTTTGTGTCTCCCCATTACTGCCTGCATTTTAATTTTCCATATTCCCCTTGCACTGCAGACAACTTGTGGGCTACATGTCTGTGCATGGCAGCATTTCCTTATCGAGCAGCCTGATCTGCTGGCCCACAGAGCATCACTTGATTTGTGGCTGCACATTACCTCCAGCCTCACTCATTCTCTCAATTTGGAGAGGAGGACGATGATTTCCTGCAACTTAAAGTTGTTTCACCAGGGATGCATTTTCTCCACAAGCTGTGGGTATAATGACAGCCGACCTTTACACATTGTAGGAGGCCTCCCCCGGATGAATCCTGTTCTCTGGATTGGCAATTTTCCTCCTTTGGCACAAAGTGCTGGCATACAGGATTCACTGTCATGCTGATAATTTAGTAAACAGTGAAATTAAATATTCTGACAGTCTCCTGCAGGAATTTCATTAACTGTAGGCCCGATTACAGAACTTTATTGCAACTACAGCACAGGGATGCTGTTTAGCTGCCCTGTGGAAAGCATGCTCTCCACTTCCTTTGCTAGTAGGATGGTCAGTTCTCCACAGGTTTACCTGTGCTTCCCATCTCTTGGCAGGGGATGTTTGCTTTTTCCAGGACTTTGAGCTCCTAAGTGCTTTTCAACAGATAACAAGAACTGGGTATTTATCCTCTGTGTGTGCTGTAGAAGGGCACTGTTCACCATCATGGTGCACTGAAATGTGTGCAGGAAATTCAGATATGTCTGGCTAATAGCAAGTCATATTTTGCAAGCCATAACTATCTTGGTACAAATGAAACAGTTTCAGAAGCTTTACATCCACCAAAAGGAAAAGTCCAACTTCAAAGAATCACTTGAAAACTCAACCAATTAAGGGGAAAAGGGAAAAGAAAGAGAGGAGTCAGGAATGAATTCCACAGCACTGCTAAAATGCTTATGACTGGTGGAGAGAAAGCTATGAGAAACAATAAGGAAATTGGTAAGTTTGTAAGGCAGAAGTAGAATCAAAGGATGGATATTTGTCATGGCCTGAAAAGGCAGGGCATTGTCAATGGTGGTTTGGGAGAGGCTACACTGTATGTGAATATTCAGAAAATGTTCTGAGACACATTTTAAGATTGCAAAGAAGAGAACAATCAGTGTGGTTAATCTGGGTATAATCCATGTGGAGGCTGTGGTTTAAAATATGAAGATTGCCAAGAAAAGGATCTGCAATCTGTGGCAGTGGAAAAAATAGGCTTACCTCTGAGAGAGGGAACTGCATAGTGTAGGGTGTGTCTCTTACAAGGCTGAGAAGAAACAGGTGAGAGCAAACAATGTAATAACCCTTTATGACACCACCAATTACTGCATGGGAAGAGCCAGGGAAACAGTAAATGAGATCCTCTCTAGCCTGAGGTGTAAGGGGAATAATAGCTGTATTGGGAAAACAACCAGCTTTGTTGAGGAGTGAAAATATAGCAAGATAAATAAAAATTTAGGGAAGCTCCTTTGGAAAAAATTAACAAATTAGTAAAAAAAATTATACATGATTTATCCTTTCAAATGCACTTGAAAAAAAGTAGAAGTGATTTAAACCTATATTTGGACCTACAGATGAATGTCTTTGCAGCACCCCATTGTGGATCTTCGGCCTGGTGCTTCTTTGATCACACTGGTTGGGGTGAACTGTGTTTTTCACCCTGCAGCCACTGTTTTCAAAGAGTAGAAAGGTCCAAGAGATTAGAGAGGAGCAGAGGCGAGCTGTTCTGTGTTACAGGGCAATGCCTAAGGTGTCCCATGAAATTAGACCTCTGACCATTCCCTGTTGTGGGATCTCACCAAAGTGAAACTCAGGCTGGCCTCATATTTTCATCTCTTCTTGCAGCGAGGTGTGGGAGTTGTCAAGTCAGCTTGTTTTTTTTAAAGGGAAAAGATTTTCAGCTCCCTTCTGACTTCCAGGCTGCAAAGGTGCCAAGGAAGAACCTAAACACTTAAAATGAGCAAGTGGTTTTGCTGTTCAAGACATGAGCATAGCCTAAAGAATGTTCATGTGGGTCCAGAGGCCCAAAAACTGAGCCTTGCTAGAGATTCCTGCTGAGAACATTCCTGAGCTGAGTCAGCTGCAAATGCCAGCACACTAATTTCACCTGTGGAGACAAAAACAGCCAAACATGACTGTGGTCATATCAGTCCCTTGGTCTGTGGGACTTGAAAACCTTCTTCAGCCATGTGGGCCAAGGATGCCCTAGGCTGCCTTTGACACCTTTTTCTTCTACAACCTCCTCCAGGTGCAATGTCATTAAAGAACAAGGAAAATATTTGGTGCTTTGTTCAGTCACCGTTCATGACTACACCCTGAAGCTACTGAATTGTGCTGGACTTGTTTCAGTGCCAGGGCTCCTTTGTTGACCTGGATTCATGAGGTGCTTTGAGACTGAAACTACCACCCTGTGTCAATCCACAAAGTGAACAGGCATTTTGTCCCCAGCTCATCAGGATCAAACCACACAGGTAGTCAAGGAGGCTGACCAAATTCTTTGCCATTTTTTTCTCTACCAGGGTAGAAACTGGTAGGGACTCACTGGTACCTTTCAAACTTAGTTGAAAGCCAGATTTCCTGGCACAAATTGGCCTGAAACCCTCAGTTAAAGAAGGTTCATACTTCAAGGGACAAATCAAATGAGATATATTAAAAACAGCAGGCAAATATAATTTTAAGACCCTTTGAGAATTTGTAGAAGTTAAAAAGGGTACTCATGAAACTAGAATTTGATGTTTGTACCAAACTCTTTACTTGCAATGTCTTATCCACCTTCTTGCTCTGTGGGCATTGGGAAAATCTCAGCTGTGTGTGGTCTTCAGTGCATATGGGAGACAGAGGACAGAGCTGGATCTTAAACTGTCTGTGTTTGTAGCTGCATTTAGTGCCTTTATCAGAGATTTGCATCACTTTATCATGCCATCAGTCTCTTCCCAGTCCTGCTACGCCTCCCTGTACCTCTGCAGAAGTTCTCACAGAAACTGCTAGAGCTCAACCCGTCGATCTCTCCTTTTCCTTCCTAGCCCCCTCAACCAATTTACCTCCTACAGAATAAAATCTGGCTCACAAATGGAGCCTGGAGTTGAATCAGATGACATAAAGCATCATCTAGAATGTAATGTTCCTTTTTATCAATTTCTGCTGCTTAGTTTTTGTCAGGTCAGTCCTTGCTATTACTGCCCACAGGTCCTGTTGTTCATTTTTGTAAGACTGGGATTATCAATAATGACTGAACTATTTTCAACAGTCTGAAGGATCTGATTATTTATAGACTTCTGAAGCCAATTGGAAGCATCCACTTAGACAGTTCTTAACTATTACTTGGTCCTATCTGGCATCTTGTTCAAGTAAACACAAAAAAAAAAAAAAAAAAAGGAATTTTTCTTGAAATAATAAGGACACTGATAAAACTACCTCCAAAGTACCTGCTAGTACTTGGAAACAAAGATTAGTGTATACCAAATACCATATGCCTAGGAAAAAATTGCCATTGCTAAATTTGCAACTCTTCCCTCACTCTGTCTCAGTTCTGGCAAGAATGTTCTGAATTTCCAGGGCAATGCTATCCTGCTTAAGTGACCCAGTGACATGGGGGAAGCACTGATGCACTGACCAGCCTTGTACCACATGTATAGGGTATTACTCTGGTCTCTCAGTTGCTGTCAAGCGCGTGATCATAAATTAGAAATGATAATTGTTGTGGTACACTTCAGCTGCTGCTGTTTTCACAGGTAATTTAGGGAACAACACGAGGCACATGTGCAGCAGGTTATGCCTACTCCAAAACAAGGCAGGCAAGGATTTCTGGGGTGGCTCTTTTAGTTTTACAGGTTTCTTCAAAAGTGATTAAGCTCCACTTTTCCATTTTGGATCCCTCCCCTTATGAAGTGTCATCCAGCTTTGTTTGATAGCAGCACAGTGAGGAACTGATGCAGAGATGACCTACAGAAAAGGTAAGGAAAAAAAAAATCTTCTTTTTATCAGACAACAATTGATATTCTGACATGTTTTGATGGTAGACAGCTTAAGAGGAAGGCAGGAAGCCAACTGTTGACTTGCAGTACCTAGCAACGAGTTAGGGCTTGGAGGGAATGTGTCCTTCCTTTGGAACAGCTGACTTGGGAGTTTTTAAAAGTGTGTCTGCACTATAGCTAAACCTTGAGTACTTGGCAGTGACAGTGTGATGAAATTGCCGGCATCCTTTGTGGCTTGCACATGTACTATGAGCAGACTTTCTAAACTTCACTCTGTGAGGAGTCTGTAGAGATAAAAGGGGACAATCAATAATTATGGAAGGGGATCCATCAGGGTGTGAAGATGCTTCCTGTGGAAGAAGTGCTGGACTCTTGTAGGAAGCTCATTAGCCTCTGAAAATGTGGGTTTGGTTCCTCTTGCTGCTTTTCCTGATTTTAGCCTGAGATATGGGTTTCCTCTGTAGTCAGTGACCAAGAAATCACTTCAGCAGTTGCTGCTTGGTAAGGAAAAAAGGTCTGCTTCCTCTCTGGCTCTCAAAAAAATTTGCCTTGAAAGTTATGACATCAGAATGTGATGGTGAGCATGTTTCTACCCTTTACATCATTGGGAGATGCCAAAATTCTTTCCTGCTGCCATTTTACTCTTATCCTTCTCAGTTGTGAAGGAACTCAGTGGCAAGGAACTTGATAGTTTCTTCTCCATAAAAAACTGCCAGTGAATAGGACAGAATAACCTGCTAATGAGGAGGCTTAGAATCACAGAATTATACAACAGCCTGAGTTGGAAGAGGCCCACAAAGACTATCAAGTCTAGGTCCTGGCCCTGCACAGGACTACCCCAAAAATCACACCAGGCACCTGAGAGTATTGTCCAAAACCTTCTCGTACTCAAGACAGGCTTGATGCTGTGACCACATCCCTAGGGAGCCTGTTCCAGAGCCCAACCAATCTCCAGGTGAAAAACTTTTTCCTAATATCTGCCTACTGCCACTGACACAGCTTCAGGCCGTTTCCTGGGCCCTGTCCCTGGTCTTCACGAGCAGAGATCCGTGCCTGCCCCTCCTCTTCCCCTCATGAGGAAGCTGCAGGGCTGCGCTGAGGTCTCCCCTCAGGCTCCTCCATCTCCACAGACCCAGTGCCCTCAGCTGCTCCTCACGGAGCTTCCCCTCAAGGCCCTGCACCGTCCCCGTGGCCCTCCTCTGCACACTCCCTGACAGGTTAATGCCTTTTTGACCCTGTGGTGCCAGAACTGCCCACAATATTCCAGGTGAGGCCGCCCCGGCCCAGAGCAGAGCAGGACAATCCCTCCCTGGCCCGGCCAGCCATGCTGGGCTTGGTGGCCTCAGGACAGGGATGTCCCTCCTGGCTCCAGGGCACTGCTGGGTCATGTCCCACCTTCTGTCCCACAGGTCCCCCAGGTCCCTTTCCATATCATGTTGTCCAATGTATCATTCCCAGTCTGTCCATATATCCAGAGTTGCCCCATGCCAGGTACAGCACACAATACTTTTTTTCTTGATTACTGATTTCTGCCCAACAATGAATATGTCTTTTACTCAGGGTTTACCAAGGTTTTTGGGAGTTTACTCATGACTGGCAAAATGCTAAATGGCCCTTCAGCCATGTCTGCATGCACTATGTCTGGACCTGAGCTTATCCAAGCACCCCAAGGGCTGCAACTTGGAGAAAATTATGAAAACAGAATCTATTGGACACTGGACAAAAAAGCATAGAAGAGTGGCCTCTGTCCAGATTCAAACCCCATACACTAAGGTGAAGAAAGGATTAGAGCCAAAGCCAGACAAAAGCCTTGTTCAAACCTTAACTGGAGTTGTATTAGTGCTCCTTAGGGTTGGTACCACACAGCACTGGGAGTTCCTTTAGCATGCTCCACCAGGGACATAAAAAAATTTGATTTGATAAGTGCTCACCTCAGCCCTGCTCTGAGTAAGCTCTTCCATGACTTTCACAAGCCACTGAGGCTCCTGGGACAATGTAATTGATGCCCAAGGGGCCTTTCCAAAATGAGGGTGAGGGAGGAAACCTTCTGGATGTGAAACCTCAGGCCACTCCATGGTTTGGAAAAAGAGCCATGAAAACTGTTTGAAAGAGCTGCCAGGTGGTGGGAAAAGGTGTCAGGAGACAGGGGGAAGCCTGCTGATCCAAAACAATACATATGATGGTCAGCAAGCACCTCCACAGGCACTGGGACATTTCAGCAGTTTTCTTGGGTGGAAAAGAGGTTTTTTTGGGGTCTGCTGTGCGTCTTGAGGTTATGGTGTTACTATTTCTTCTCTCCTTAGGGTTACAGCTAGTCCTGTCAGTCCTTGTGGTGCCTTAAATCTCAGAATATTTCAAGACCAGGCCTTGAAATCAGCTCCACGCAGACATTTACAGGAACATTTGCAAGTTCATTTATTTGTCAAATTGCAGTTTCAAATTGTTAGCAGATTCCTGTCTCCAGCCCACTGCCATTCCAAAGGAAAAAAAAAAAAAAAAAGAAAGAAAAAGAATAAAGAACTGAGAAGTCCAAATATTTTCATTCAACTTTTTTTTATAATGAAGCATTTTAGGGTAATGTTCTGCTTTAGTATGTAATTAAATCAGAGTTTTCTGAAGCAGAAATTCCACCTTATCCCTAACTTAAAACATCTGATCCTGAATGAATGAATTCTGCAGGCAATCAAGGTTAGTGTGTGCATGCAGAAAACCAGAGGAAGTAGGTTTTTAGAAAAAGCAAAGCATCTAAGCATAATTATTAAAAGGAAAGATAAGAAAAAGAATCTTAGTTATTGCCAAGCTCTAGGTGTAACTTTGGAAATGGCTGCATTGCTTTTTTGAGCAGGTTTTGCCTAGGACCTTCTGAGTAGAATTTCTGAATTTTCCATGCATTTGCATTTGGAGGGGAACGGGTGTTACCTCTGTTCATCCCACTGCTGAAAATGGGGCAGAAAAGCCCCATTTCACACCACGGGACAGCCACAATCAGATATGGACCCAGGTCACTGAAGCATCATTTTCCTCTCTCACCACTGGCCACATTTCATCACTGAGGCTGAAAAAATTTGGTTGCATGGCCTTTGTGGCATCCACTTGAGGCAGGACATTCCAGTCCTGCACAGCGTGCCTGTGCCTTTGTAAACCTGGTGAGCTGCTGTATTCACCAGCCCCTCAGACTCTCACAGCAGAAGTTGTTAAAAAGTCTGAAATGTAAAGTGCTTCATTGTGAAATCTCTGCTGCAGCCTCTGCAACTTGGAGAGTTATTTTATTTGGTATTGCTAGAGCTCTCACTGTGATATACTTTAGAATAATGAGACATCAATTCTCAGTCAAGAGGCTATTTAAAAACACTCCTAATTTGATGGGTTGTGCAGATGAATTAGTTCATTCAACACAACTTTTTGCCATTTATGCTGGTGGTGGGACAGGTGTTGTGTCTCCTGTATTTAGAGTCTCCCTTTCTTTCTAGGAATAGCTGGTGTATTAGACATTGCTCTTTATCAACTGAGCTTTAGTGTTGAGAATCAGGAATAGGTAAACTTCCAAACAAGAGAGGGGATTGTTTGGGGATTAGATGGATCAAAATAAAACCTGTTGAACACTGGATGTTTCAGAAATATCTGGGCTTCACCCAGAGTGATGGAGGGCCAAGCCCCAAGGCATTCAGTGATGCCTCTAGGACCACAACTTTGTCAGTAACTTCTGCTCTAGTTCTCTTGCTGCGCACAAAACACTACAGGGAAAAAGCTTTTCCCCCTTCCCATTACTCCTAACCCATCCAGACCTGTAGTGAGAGATTGTCTGACCATTTATTTTGTGTTAAAGGGAAGAGATGCTCCCAGGATCCTGGTCAGCAGCCAGGAAAACCCGAAACAACAGAGGCTTTGTACAGAGAAGGGATTGAGTTCCTCAAGGAACAGAAATGCAGCTGCTGATGGGACAGCAGGACTTTTTTGTTCCCACATAAGGCTGTCCAGTTAATATATAAAATGTCCAAAATATAAATTTGATGGTCAGATATGGAGCAATTAGAGCCCATGGCCGAGTCCCACTTTGCAGCATCATCCCTAGAGGTGCCAGTGTCTGCATGGGTAAGGAGAGCCATATCTTGAGCTGCAGGGTGAAGAGAAGTGCTCATGGCTGCTGCCAAGCTGCATCGGCTCTGCTGTGAAAGGAGGCTTTCATCTCTATGCCTAGTGATCAGGAAAGAAAAAAAAAAAAAAAAAAAAAAAAAAAGCTTCATTGCTTTTGCCAGAAAGATCACCTTCTCTGGTCCCCTGTGTGAAACAGGTGGTGGATATGGTAGCTTTTATTGTTTATGGTGAGAAACTAAATTCCTGTAAGTGGGTTATTTTGGTATGTTTTAATTTTGTAAATAGTCTTCCACCCCAGTATCCCAAGAGCATGAGTAGCCACTGACAAACGAGTAAAAGTGTCTCAATTACATGCATGATTAATTGAATTGCAGTATATTTTACAAAAATTTCCCTTCTGCAAGGATTGTGCGGTGGTGTTCAAATGGATGGGGGTGGGAGTTTAAGAAAAATTGGAGGTTAAGAAAAAGAAATGAGATCTATTAGGCCTTGGAGAAGTATTAAGCTAAAAGGGCTAAGAATTGAGGTGGAGGAGAAATGCATTTAAGTGATTTTAGATGAACAGTTGTGTCTTTTCAGTGGACCCTAAGAACTGAGGAGGGGAAGAATGGAGAAGGGCACAAACATTCCAGATATACAGAGATCATGCAGTAGTAGGAGGGACTAGGAATTCAAATTATGGAACCAGGGGAAGATGCTCATGCTCCTACTTGCTCTGTCTGAGAATCCCTTGGGTGAATTTGACTGTAGAAGAGTCCCCCAGAAAATCTCCTAGCATTAGGACCAGAAGAGATGGAAACCTTGGAAGAGAAGCACAGGTCTGCTCTAGAGCCAGCAAACAGAGCAGGGGAATATCCAGGTGGAGCATTTTGTGGACAGGTGGTTCCTCTGGAGAGGTGTGATTAACTATGACCTTGTGAGTGGTTCATCAAGAGATTTCTGGAGTGGGTTGGGGTGTGACTGCTGGAACACAAAACTGACATGCTCTGTCCACACTGGTGGATGTGCACATGAGCAAGAACATCCTGTTCGTGCCATGAATCATTCAGCTGATGGCTCTACATCTGAAAAAACCAGGTCCCAGTGCCCTAATATGGTGGTGTGAATTTGGAAGCATCCTAAACATCAAGTCATCTCTGAAATGATGGGTTTGGTGGGTAAAGACCTCAGTTGTTCTGCTCAGACAAAAGCACATTTGTGAACTTCTGCAGGACTCTGATTCTGCACAGGGAAATGGAGATGAAGAACAGAATTCTGCTGCAAATTCACATTATGCTTTCATTCCACCTAAGCCCCTGGGAACACAAGGGAGTTTACACTGTTCTGTCAGGAGTCTGCGACCCAGTGAACAACAACAGCTGGATGTGTTGAGGCTGATGTCAGCTTCTGGATCGTCTCCTTTGGCAGCCTGAGTCACTGCTCTCAAAATGATCCTGTGCACCCTGTGGGTGGAATACAGGACACTCAGGACTGCAAGGTAAAACTGTTCATGGATGGTCCTGGTCCTGTGTCAGAGGGGACCTCTCTGTTTTGTGAAGCCTTTCCTCCCTGCATGCCCAGGTGGTAAAGAGTGAGAAGGTCTTCCTCACCTCAGCAATCAGATTTATGTCTTTACCCTATCAATATGTCCCTTAGATAACCCCTCTGCTTACAGGTTTCAATCCAGCTTCAGATTTGGCCCCCTGACCACGACAGGAAGGTAAAAATAATGTCAGGCATAGCATGGATTGAATGACATGTGAGACCCAAAAAGTCTCATTTGGCAGGGCTTGGGCCTGGATTGGAGTCTTGGACTCCAGCTCACAGCTTACTGAACTACTTTTGTATTCCACTGTGAAGGTGAATCATGTGGAAAAAGCCCCACAAAACACATTCTGGAGAGTTCTTCCCACTGAGGAAGGTTCTAGGCCATTGTTTATATTTCCAAGTGGCACAACCTTGCTGTCCCTGGTGGCACAGCACACATATGGGACCACAAAATGCTCTGCTCAGCTTATGGTCAGCTTTAAAGAAGAGCTGGATCTCAACGGCTTAGTGAACACTTTTTTTTTTTTTTTTTCCTGGTTGAGACGTTCACAAGAGGCCCGCAGAGCTGCTCAGGAGAGAGGGATGAGCTCAGCAGAGAGGTGGGTGGGCTCTGGGGCTCAGCAGAAGTTCAGAAGGCTTTGTGTAGACTTGCTGTGAGCAGCTCCAAGGCAGTGTCTGCTCTCCCTTCAGAGGTGCCACTGGCCAGTGGCTGCAGCAGGCAGTGCCAGCTGAGAAGCTGAGATGTGCACAGGCTGCAAAAACATCTTCAAAGCATCTCACTCCTTGCCATTACCAAAAAAAACAAAAAAACAAAAAAAAACAAAAAAAAAACAACAAAAAAAAAACCAACAAAAAAAAAAAACCACAACAAAAAAAGAAAAGAAAAATTCGAGATGCAAAAAAATCATCCATTTGTGAAGGATCCTCACCAAGTATTTATTTACAATGTAAAATTGGTAAAAGGCTGCTTTTTTGCTTCTTTTTTTTTTTTTTTTTTTTTTTTTTTTTTTTGCCCACCCCCCTACCCTCTCCCTGTAGCAGACATTGTGTATCAATTGGTTATTCTTCTCACCTTTTTCTTTTCCCTCATATTTTATTGTGGGCAGGGGGGTGATGAAGGAGGGGGAGTTGTTGCTATTGTTGCAAGGAAGATTCTGGAATCTGTGAACACAAAGTATTAGTATTTTAAATAATGAGAAAAAATTCCACATGGAAAGCTCATCTGGCTGTGGCAGTTTGTGACTGAATGAGAGAAAAGTGCCCTAGAAGCTATTCATTAGGAATTCACTGGAAGCTCTCAAACAAGCCTGGCAGAAGCTGAAATTGAAGTGGTCTCTGACCTAATTTTCTTCTGCATGAAACATCTGCATCAAGGCACTCTTTGATGTATTCCACTTGGCTCTGTCTACAGTATTGTATCACATGGCTTCAGTGTTGCCTCAGTTTTAAAAGACATTTCCAGCCTGTAGAAGGTAATGTGATGTTACTGTTACCCAAACTAATCACTCAATGTGCTCCCGAAATAGAAACAATAGAGGTTCAGACAACGGTGTCTGCTTTGCAGTCGTTGTTGCTGCCTAAGCTCACGGTTTTAAAAAACCTAGATCTGTGATATTCATCTCATGTAATTCATCAACACCAGGAAGGGGAGGGAGAGGGGGGAACTGTGAGCCTTCTGTGTAATAGTATGTCAGAGGACACAATGCTTTACATGTGTGAGCTCTGCATTCCTCCCTGCTCCAGCCATGCAGTTAGTTCAGCACACTGAAAACAAAAGCAGAGAAATGTTGGAGGACGCTATCATAAAACCTCAACAGAAGGAGCTCCTGGTTTTCATTTTGCTGTTTGTTCTCTGCTGATTGACACCCAAAGCTCACGGTGAAAGAAATGTGAGCATGTTTGTGTAGATGCGTGGATGATGTGTGATGTATTTTGAATATATATTTTTTCCCCTCCTTTTCTTGTCTGCACCACAGTACACATTTCAGATCCTCTCTCAAGCTCTTCTCCAAGTGGTGTATAAAACATAGCTGCACAAATATATTTCTAAATATGTACACACATATATTTTACACATATCTACACAGATAAATGATATGAGAAATTTTTAGGGTCCCTTCTTTACTTTGAATGAATAGATCCTAGGCTCCTCCAGAAAGGTTTTCTGCTCAGTCTTACCTAATGGCATGCTGCTGTTTCCCCAACCTTGCTTGTATTATGTGAATAACTGTGGTGTCTTTTGTGTTCCACCCCCTGATGAAGAATCCTTTGAAATTCTAAATGACTGTGCTGCAGATTTTTATGTCTGTCTCTTAGAAATAGCCAAGCATTACCCACTCATGGAGAAAGATGCAGCAAGCCTTTTGAAAGTTATTCAGACTGCTTCCTCAGCCTCATGAGTGTGTGCATGTGTGTGTGTGTACATGTGCTATTTAATTCTCTGAATGTATGGCAGGAATACATTATTTCCCAGTGAATCACCTTCTCTCTCCTCCTGCCCATCTACTCCACCCCCCAGATCTCTCCTACTTTTGTTGACACCGGAGAAATAAAGCTAACTGTCTAGGGACCTTGTACAGGTCTTGTGGGTACAGTGTGAGATGAGTTGGTAGCTTCTCAGTACGGTTCCTTGCAGAGATCAGAAAGAAAAGGCAGCCCTGGTGCTACTAATTAGATGCCTCCAGGGTAATCACAGCAGAAAAGTCAGGCCCAGAAGCCTCAAAATAGCCTGCTCCCTGGGGTTATTTTCCCATGTTTTGGCTGAAACACATCGTGAAGGCAGAGTGTAAGGAAACAGAGCCCCACTCCTGTCTGGCTTTGCAGCTGGCACATACCTGTGTCCTCTCCCAGATGCTTTTTCTTTAAGACCACGTTTCTTTGCCTCACTGATGTGTGGAAGACTCGTATCTGGTAGCAATGGGTATAATTAATTCCTTATACAAACAGCTGCTCCATCCTGTTGAAATAATGCATTTTGCTGTGCTAGGAGCTCTGCTGTGCACTATGACAGCCAGCTCCAGCTCTGGAGGACTTCCCTACAAGAGCTCTGTCCTGGCACAAGGGGGGACAGACAGGAAGAGGTGAAGGGATGCATCCCAAGGTCACTCTGCAGTAGCCAGGAAGCAAACTCCACCTCATCTCCTGATGGCCAAACTGTGGCACTTTGAGGTTAGGAACACCCTGTCTCATCTTCTGCAGAAAAGCACCAGGCCAGTTCTCAGTGCCTGTTGCCAGCAATAAATCTCCTTGAACTAATTTTGTAAAGGACAAAACCAACACTGTGAAAAAAAAAAAACCAAAAAAAAAAAAAAAAAAAAAAAAAAAAAAGAAAAAAAAACCCAAAAAAACCCCACCAAAAAACAAACAAAAAAAAAAACCCACCACAAAAGACCCTTTGCATGTCTGTTGTTTCTGGAAGGGCACCGAGGAGCAGGGCAGCCCTGTCCCACCAAATTCTCAGATTATAGGATTATAGCCCCCAAAAGTGTTGTTTCAGAGACCATATTTAAATAAGAAAAGACAAGATCTTCCAGCAAGCACTGGGGTTGATTTACACTTCTGCATGGACATAGTTGGCTGTGGATGGTGCCTGGCAGAAGCTTATCATGTCCACTCTAAAAATAACAATTTCCAATGGGTAAGATCTGCTCACTCAGACCCAGCCTTGGTTCTCAAACAGTGACATGACATTGAAAAGTGTCTGAGAGAGGCTTTGGCAGGTGTGTGATGCTGAATAATCCAGAGAGGTCATGGCAGCAGGGCTTGAAGCAAGTGGCTCCTGCCCATGGTCAAGCCAGTTTTTTTTTCCCCAAGTCTGAGAGAAGTGGAGGGATGGAGTTTGGGGTTTGGTCTCTGGTTTTTCTTTTCCTTTTCCTTTTTTTTTTTGGTCCCTCACAGATCACTCCTTTCACCCCCATTTCTACCTCCCAACCCTTGCCTTTTCCCTGGATTTTATGGTGGTGCCAGAGATCTGTCTGGTGTGGGGAATGATCAGACCTACCCAGTGCTCTCCACCCAGCCTCAGGTCCTTAATTAAAGCTGTTATTCTTTCTAGCTGATTGACCTGAGCTCTGGAGACCCCTGTTTTGCAGAAAGCTCCAGCCTCTTCACCAGCGTGATGCTTCCTCTTTTTCCACCCCCTTACATCTGAACCCTGGAAGACAAGCTGGGTTTTGTCTATTCATTTGGCAGATGGTTAGATTCAGATCTTACAGGAACATAATGCTAGAAATGGAGCATGTGTATGTTTGTGCTTGTGTGTGGTGAGGAAAGGATCCCAGATAATTTTCTTCCTCTGTGGCCTTATAACTGCTAACAGTTTCACACAATCTCTGGTAGGTAGCAAAAATAAAAAAAGCTGCCTCCCCCTTCTCTTTTTAATTTCACCCCCAAGTCTGTGCTGTATATACCAGCAGTGTGGTCTAGGCCAATGCTGAACATTTGTGCCTTGGACAATAGCACAGCCTGGCCTGACTATTATCAGCTGCTGTTTTCTGGTTAGCTTTCCTTTTATTCAAGTGCACAATGCAAGCCTTTATCACCCTTCAGTCATAGTGACTCTTGAGGAATACATCTGGTTTTCTCTTTCAGCAGCTCTGAAAAGGTCAGTCTGTTCATTTCTTATTCGCAGGACACCACATTTTTTTCTGAGCTGGAAAGACAGGCCTACACCTTTTCATTCCGTCTCGTACATAATTAGACATGGTGTCGCTCTAGAAACCTACCCTTGCAATCCTCCTGAGTAACTCTTTCAGAGACAGAGGAGACGCGGCAAGGGAGCGAGTGAGCGGGGGGGTGAGGGAGGGGGGGACGGGGGGACGGGACGGGACCACTTCCATCCGGTCTTAAATCTCTTTGTGTGGTCACAAAAGCAGTTCCCCAGCATTGCCAGCCTGGCTTTTCCCTCTTCTTCTCCTTCTTCTCCCTCTCCTTTTTCTTCCCCCCACCCCCCTTTTCCCTTCCTAACGCTGGCTGGCACTTTCCACACGGTGCATGGCAGAGGCTCTCACAGGGGGGAAGAAAAAAAAGCCCTCAGTTTATTTGAGCAAGCAAGGTTGCAGTCGTTTTCCTTTCCACAACATCCCACATTCTTCAGGCAGGCTGTAACACAATAACAAGTGTGCCCAAGAGGACAGAGCGTGCAGCAGCTGGTGTCTGACAAATTATCCTGCTCCAGACAGGCAAATGGTGGCTTGAGCTCCAGCCATCCAAGGGATGTGTGTTTTGGTTTCCCCCTCCGTGCTGGGTAGGGTGGGCCAAATCCTCTTGGGGTGGGAATCAGTGCTGTCTCCTTGGAGCCAGAGGGTCTCATCCTTGCTGGAGGTAATTTTCCCTTCCCACATGCTGCTTGTGCATTCCAGTGTGAGGAGCACCAGGCAAGGCTGTCACCACAGCCTCTGTGCTGAGGAGGAAAACAGTCTGAGAACTTGGACAGTTCTTCTCCCCAGCAGTGGCTGCCAATATCACCTGATTTTCTTTGTGCCTGGGCTATTTTTACATGTGTCCGTGGTGACGTGGTTGCAATCCATCAGCACAGTTTCCCCCAGGTTGAAATTTTCCCCTCTCTTGTCCTTGGCAAACACCACAGGACTCACAAACTTAGTGTGGGGCTTCTTCCCAAGCAGAGGCAACCCCTACATTTCGGATCTCTTAAATTAAGTACGAACCTAGAAATCACAATCACCAGGATTTTTGTTTTTTCTTTCTATTAGGAATTTCTCCAAGCCAGATGTGAATATACCTTGAATCCAAGCCATCACCAGCTTGCTGCAATGCACTCAAGGAGAGCAGGAGAAGGAAATGCACAAAACCAGAGCAGCATCAAAGTGGCTGATGCAGATGAGTGCAGAGACATCCCATTTCTTCTCCAGCAGTTTCAGGGAGTTGGGAAATCTCTTCCTGCACATCTCAGCTCAGAGACATTGCCTTGCCCAAAGAAGTATACAGCAGAGTGAAAGGACAAAACTGACTTTAAAAGAGCAAAATTAATTTGCTAGCACAGTACATGAGTTAGCTGTGAGACTAGGAACAGACCTTCCTCCTCCTGCATCTATTTACTGAGTTACTGGACCGTATCTTCTCTAATGGACAGCCCCTCTAGTTAGCTTCACATGGAGGACTTCGATATACTGTTGCAGTATGGCAGATGTGTTTAAATATCCACCTTTCTTATTTAAGTGAGTTTCATATTTTAAAGCAAGGGACAGGCTAAAGACAGAGAATTTATTTTCTGGTATTAAATTTCTTGATTGGTTTAGACATATATATATATATATATATTTCAAATTAAAGCCTTCCAAGACTCTTCAAGATTTACAGTCCTTTAGCTGTGAATAATGGCTTTAGGACACAGAAGGAATATTTAAAATCTTTATTAAACTTTCTGTATGATAGCTTCTCCTACTAATACAGTCACACTTTGGGGTTTATCACAGTTTCTATCAAGAATCCTGATTTTCAGGGGTTTAGAACAATGTGGTCTTAAAACCTGCCCACAGCTAAAACACATTTTTGGTCTTATCACACCAGGCTTATAGTAAATTGGAACAGAAATTAGAAAAGTGCAAAAATAGTTCTGTCATTTCTGGTTACTTCTTGTAGAAAGCCATAAAAGTTCAGAGTCTTGGCCAGCTGTAAAAGATAATGTTCCTTTCATCTCAGCATTGCCTATCTGACAATTTATGTTTTTTCATGATGCTGAATTATCACTGCCTGCACATGGGAAACCACAATGTGGAAAGAAAGAGACCTGGGCCCTGGCTGAGAGCCTGGGGTGCAGTCGTCCTCACCACGCTCTTCTGTCCAGAGGAAAGATGGAAAGCAGGTCTTCCTTGGAAAGACACCTCCCTCTGTAACATCCCGTGGCAGCAAGCTTCACAAGCTTTACACAGAATTTAGCCATTTCACTCTTTGCTGTGTTAGTGTTTCACCGCACTTATTTCTCTTGATTTGTGTTTTTTAGGATGAAGCAAGCTGTGGTGATTCCTTGTTACAGAATATAAAACTACAAAAACCTTTTAAATATTTTTCTTCTTTTTATTTTTTAAAGACTGTTAGGGTTTTTATTTATTCAGTTAGTTAGTTTTTTGGGCCAATGGAGACCTTTGTCTCCATGTGCAGCTGTAACAGGAATAACAACAAATGTAGTGAATTACAAGTATGAGACACACCAGTAGAGGCTGATACAACCACCCATAGCTAAAAGCAATGGATTATTAACATACCTGCCCATCAATAAAATACTGGTGTAATAATTTAAACCTTTCTAAAAAAAGCCCTTTCAATCTCTGTTGATTACTTTGCATCAAAATTGTTTTCAATTTGGAAGATGTTTCTGTGACCAGCTTGAAAGGTGTAAATAATTTTTTTTTTTAAATAACAGCTAGTTTTGTGGTGGTCAAACATGTAAGACCAAAAAGATGCATTGGGAGGGGGAGCTTTGTTGAGGCTTTGCTAGTCTCAGGACATAAGCAAAAGAAAAGTTTATAGTTTCCAATTAACTCTTCTGTCAGAGATGGTCTAACAAATGCATATCTGATTTGGCTCAGAAAATATGTTCTTAGCTTTGAAGTATTTCAAACATAAAGGAAAGTTCTAACAGTGGAAATATTTTCTGCTTTTTTCCAAGTGCACCTGGGTTGTCTATTTAAACAGATGACTACAACTGGCAAATGTTGTCTACAGTGAGGTCAGTTTGATACTTCTGGAACCCTTTATTCAAAAGGACTGCTTTTCCTAAGTAATTTCCAGATTTCATTTCAGCTAGAGATGGGTGATGTCAAACCTGCCAGCATTTCTCAGCAGATGTGAAGTCCCAATTTTCCACCAGGTGTTCTATGCAGACAGACAAGTTTATTCAGACATGGGCACTGTATTTCCCCTGGCAACCTTAAACAGTTGTAGGCATTTCTGGCTTGGCAGGTGCCTGAGCAAGCCTCACTTGTGGGTGAGTAGCCACAGCTCAAAGGTAGAGGTACTTGCCTGAAGCCTGAAGCACTCTGTGTTTCAGAGAACCCTCTCTTCCTGTGAGAAGCCTTGGAGAGCTTTTGAGCATCCTTGCTCCCAGTATTGCTGGAGGTAGAGCCTTGTCTCTGCCTGTCTCTCTCTGGGAAAATGCATCTAAAGGTAGGAAGGAATATGCATTTCCATGTGCAGCCTGTGAATAGGACCACTATTGACTAGCTGGGCAATTTCATATTGAAATTTAGGCTGACTTCAAGCAGGGACAGTGAAATCCTCTCTTTGCTGGAGGCCACTTTTTGCTCCTGCTCTTGATGGATTTCCCTTTTGCATATCCTTCAGTGGCACTCCAGAGTTACACCTTCCACCTCGTGCCTATCCCTCCCCTGAAAATAATGTGTGCATGGACATGTGACATGAGGTTACAGGCTACTCCCATCCCACAAGCTGCAAATTCCACAACCTGGATACGACAGCATCAAAAGGGATTTCTGTTCTTTTGACTTATTTTTCTTCCCTTTCTACAAGTCCTGGTGAGACTGATGCTGAAGTATTTTATTTTCTTTTTTTTTTCCCCCTCTCCAGAATTATTCATATGTTACCATTGTAAATGCTGCTGGATTGCTAATTAAATACTATTTAAAGATGAATGAGACTTTTTTATGATCCTTTTTTTAAACACCAACATTTTTCAAGTATGTTCACAATCAGAAACATATCTTCATTATTTGATTCAGAGGAAACGGCAACAAAAGAATTATCTACAGAGTAGTTTTCAATAATTCATCATTCCATAAATGTGCAGAGCCATCACCTGGGATGGGGATATTAGAGATATTATTTTTTTTGCCCTTTTATTGGAATCATATATATGTGTGCCTGCATAGGTTTGCTGTGCCACTCGGGTGGCCAGGTGAAGTTCAAGGTCCACACGTGCATGGGGTTTTAAAAATTGTTTCCTCTGTCCACCAAAAGATGTAAAGTTCACAAAACCACTGACTAGTCTGTGGGAATGCAAAACTTCAGGTCCAGTTCTGGCCTGTCTTGAAGACCTTTTCACTGTCCCAATGAACAGGTCAGCCAAGGTTACACTTTTGTGGTGTATCAACAGAAGAAAGCTATGTTTTGGGGCTGACCTTGTGCTTTCCTGTGTACTCCAGAAAATCCTGGTATCAGGGACTATAGCAGTCTTTCTAGTTTTTCCTCAGTGACTGTACTCAGAATATGAATGAAGAATTTCACAGTGTTTGGGCCTGTTTTTGTTTTTGTTTTTTGTTTTCCCAGGAAAAAAAAAAGTGTTTGGTCTTTTTTTTTTCCAGGTCTGCCACTCTGTGGCAAAAGATGATGAAGTGAGTGAGCCCTCGCTGGTTGTGATCACAGGAGGAAGGGCTTGAAAACTCAGGATGTGAACCAAAAGCAGCCAGTGTGTTATTTCACTATCACTGGAGGCTTGATTCATGGCACTGCACCACTTGATGACAACGATGGTGGCCTCTTCCACTCCTCTGTCTGTGTCACCCCCATGCTGCATTTTGCTACTAGCTGGAATCCTAAAGCTTGTCAGGGAAGAGATATCTCTTGTGTACACATGTGTGTGGTGCCTGGCAAACAGGACCCCTGCAGGGAGCTCCAGCAGCACTGCTCTGCAGATGTTATAGCAGCTCACTGTGACAAAACACAAAGGACTGGTCTCGCATCTAGGGATGGGCTCAGATCACATTTCTGGACTCAAACACAGCTCCAGGGTGTTGAAAATCCAAGCTCAGCTACGCACAGGATGTCCTTTACACCTGGAAAATCCCAGGCTGATGTTGAAACATCTCTCTTTCCTTGTTGGTGTTTCTACAAGGTGCAGATAACAATGCTACAGGCTGTGAAAAGCTCAGCAAGAAGAAACTGGGAGCTCAGAGTGTGGGGTTTTGTACTCTGAGGGTAAAAATTAAACAGTTCTTGTTGCTTCTTTGCAGTTCCTTATGTGTTAATCCAGCCATCCCCTATCAGTCTGTGAGGGGGGCTACTCTCATAGAGCTCAGCATAATTTGTTTTCCCTATTCCTTGTTCCTATCAGAGGGCAAACACTATTGCTGTCACTTGGAAAAACAGGATTTTGCCTGCTGTGCTTGAGAAATCTTCAGCACCAGTCTGATTGTACAGGCTCCAGGAACTCCTGTTGTAAGGCCGGGATTCAACTGGCTGATCTATAGCTGCAAAGCTTCACTGCTTTACTGCACCAGCATAAAATGGAAATGTTGTAACATTCCCATCTGTGAAGACTTGCCAAAACAGTTTAGTGTTTCAAAAGCTGCGTACTGAACGAAGACAAGATCTCACTACAAGCTGTGGGAGCTGGGAGAGTTTATGAAGCAGAAAGTATGGGCTAAGGGAGAGATCAGCCTGGTGATAGTTTACTGGCCTTGCAATTCTTTTAAGAGGCACTAATGGTAGTGGACTGCTACAGTCGAAGTAGACCCTGACTCATTTAAGGCAGTACCATGAAATTGGTTGCAATAAAATTATGCATTAAATGTGCATTATGTTTAATAAGACTGTATTGCACTCTCAATGTTTACTCTGTGCCCATTGAGGCTGATCCAATTTTCTAAAGTTCTCCAATTGGTTCACTATCAGGTTTTCAGCCAGAAGGTTAAATTTCACTTGCTCTTAGTACATGTCTCCATTACTTTGCTAAGACATTTACACTCCATATTCATTACCTCTTCTTCTTTTTTATGTATCTCCTGTAACTTGACTGCTCCAAAAGGCTCCCTGTAGGTGGCATGTTTGACACAAATGAGATCAGTCTTTAATAGATGTCAACTCAAGAACACACACATGTGTGAACACACACTTACACTAAAGATGCAAAGAGAAGGAGTAGGGGGCAAGGCTATTTCCAGACCCACATTGGAGGTAATTTTATGTTACTTCACTCAAGGTGCATGAGTGACCTCTGTGAAATCACGGGTTTTGGATATGAAACTGGGAAGGTAAGTAGAGAGGCTGTAATATATGTTTAGAGCAGTATGTGATCATGACTATACCAAACTGGGAGCTGGATTGTTTTAATCAGAGGCAATGATAGTTTTAGTGTTCCAAAAAACACATTATTTCCCAACATCTCAGCAAATTCTGTCAGCACTGAGCTCAATGTGGGTAGCACAGGCGAGGAACCAGCAGGCGAAGTTTCTTAGGGCTTTGTGTCTCTCCGTAAATGCTTTAGCAGGAAAATACAAGCCTTCTTGTATTCTGTTCTCCTCTGTCAGGAGATCATGTTGAGAGAATTCAGTGTGCCTAACAAGTCTCAGCCAATAACATGGCATTCATCACTCCAAAACGGACTGTCCCTCTTAGCAAAGCTGGCTGGGCTGCCCAGAAGGAGCCATTGTCCGGGACACTGGGTACTCTGCCTTGGCAGGGAGGTCTGTGCCTTGCCTTCAGCTTGATTAGGTAGGGAAAATGCAGTGGAGGCCCTAAAAAGTCTTGCCAAAGGCTCAGATTATGAAGCGTTTGCATTAGCTGGCTGCAAGGTATGTCCACCCTGCTGTCACTCACTGCTCTGTCTCCAGGCTGGTGCAGATGTGCCCAAAGCTATCTGCTGTCAGGCTGCTAGCTCTACACACACCCAAAACCTGCCCCAGGGTCTGCTGGGAAGCCTGCAGGGTGTAGTGGAACATGGGAGCCTGGACATGAGGCCTTGGCCACCATGGGAGGCCAAAGTCACAGCAGCTGATGCTTTTTGCAGTGTCCCTTCTCCAGGGGATGTCTGGGTACCACTGGGACTGCTCCACACCAGCTGCACACCTCTCCTCACCTGTGTCTCCAGAGGCCACCTCCCTGCATCATTCCAAAACTCACGGGGGCTAGAACAGAGGCATCCATTGCTTTTACCTCCTGAGGTACAGACAGGGTGAAAATTGCTGCCACCTCTGTGCAGACAGAGCCATGTTTTGGTGTCACTCTTCTGCAGACCTCTCAGTTATTATGTGGAATTATCAGTCTATAGGTTCAGCAGCATCATTTGCTGCTGGGAGAAATATTGTACTCTTTTTGAGCTTAAAATGCCTTATTTTCATAAGGTGCTGAGCATCTCACCTATTTTATGAAAGAGCTTTTGGTGTTGTGAGATGGATACCAAAATTGGTCATCTCCCAAAGGCATTGCTTTCAAAAATCCCCAGGGAAACTTTGCTACCCACCTCTCAAAAAGGGAATGGTGTTTCCTGAACACCATCTTTCACATGTGGTGACCCTGACAGAGCATTTGCAAGGGATTACACATGCAGGTCTGGGCACCAGCCCTCCTGTGGTGCTGTTGTTTGGGATTCTGACTCACAGCTTGTAGTGGGAAGGACCAAGAGGCTGAGCAGGAGATCTACCTGCCCTGAGCTGCCCCAACCTCTGCAGTGTGTCTTCAGCCCACATGTGACACAAGTGGGTCCCCAGTCCCTCCAGATGGCCCAGAATAACCTTTGGCAGAGGACTGGGGCAAACAGCTGAGGTGGCGGCTGCCTCAGCTAAATCCATCTGCAGGCATGAGTCAGAGCCCTAAATCCAAGTGCTTCTAGTCCCCACCTGCCCTGCACTTGTCCTTTAATTTTTCCTCAAACTCTGAGCAGTGGGCCTGTTTTCTCCTGGCTCTCTGTCCAGGCTGTCAGGCAGCACTCATCTCATCTTGTTTGAGATATCACATTGCTGAAGAAGGCAGTGCTGCTGTCAACTGACCCCATGCCTGTCCCAAAGGTCTCACCATGGATGGACATGTCAGAGAGCCCTGAGGAAGCAATGGGACAGCTGTTCCTTTGGCTGCATTGGGAATGCTGGAGGAGATATGTGTAGGTAAGACTGCACCTCTCAATGCTCTTCCCACTCTCAGGCAATCAAAGGGTCTTGGCTTCGCCCAGATTTCCTCAGTGGATGTTGTTTTTTTTTGGATGTAGGTATTTCCCACTCAGGAGGATGTGTTCACAAACACATGTAATTATTTTGCTTAGCTTTTCCTCTGGGATGCAGTTTTCTGCTTTGGCCCAGATGTTTGTGTTTGGTACTGCTAAATTGAGGCTGAGGGGTTGAGGAAGGACTAAACCTCTTTGGTGTTTGCTAGTCAGAGACCTACAAAAAAAAAAGGGTACAGTTTTGATTTTGATTTTGGTGTATTAGATTACATTTCTCAGAACAACAAAGGTAGGCAGCCTCAGCTATCTGGTTTCTATGCATAGGAAAGAACAACCTAATCCTTTTCTCCCTGAAATCAGCAGATGGGATCTCCCTGAACCCAGTCTGCATTGTGTCAGGCTAGAAATAAATGCTTCTTATTCTGGTGTTATATTTCTTTATTATTATTATTATTATTATTGTTGTTGTTGTTGTTGTTGTTGTTGTTGTTGTTGTGGCCATCTTTGAATTTTTTTCTTTCTTTTTTCTTTTTCTGATTTACTTTTGCAACACTGTGTTCCACCAGAAGAGTAGGCTGCGGAACATGTTTGCATGATGAAAGATGGTCCGTGCTATTATATTCCATGATTTACATATAATTTTTTAATTTCCATATGGTTCGTAGAAGGCCAGTGCAGTCATGAAAGCATAGTTGATATATACTTTTTGATTAAAATTCCTTTATCAAATAATAGTTGCTCACAAAAAAAAAAAAAAAAAAAAAAAGAAAACATGAAAGAATCTGGCCTCCTTTATATCAAAATAGATTTGGATCTCAATTATTTGTGGTTTGGGCCTATTTTAAATATATATATATAATTTGCCACAAGCATGTCAGTCAACCTTAAATTCTTCCACTGTTCTGTGCAGGAAAAAGTGAACGTTAACTCCATGAAAAAAAAAAAAGTTCCTTGTGACTTGCATGGAGCCAGATTCACTGTAGGAACCCACAATGTCCTTCAGTGCAACCATCAAAGCAGAGGGAGCAAGACACCAAGACATACAGCCTTCAGTTCAAAGGACAATAAAGCCCTGTTTCAGCACAGCACAGGCACACTCATTTCAACCTGAGTCAGTGTGAGGCTGTAATCCAGGAAGGTGCTTACACACATGCCTGCCTGTAAATAAATGCTTAATCCCATTGGAATCAACTGGGCCCCATCTCAGTTTGAGCTTTCTTTGCTGTGCTGAACTTAAACGTATGCAGTGAAGGGAAAATTGCTCACAGCACCCTCATCTTTAACAAGCATGATGGAAAAAGTTTGCAGTGGAATCAGCAGGATTTCAGCTAATGTGATTAAGTGCTTTTTGGAATCCAGATTTCTGCAAACCCAGGCCCGTGGATGCTGTTCAAAGCCTGCTGAGGGCAATGGGTGCTGGACCAGACCCTGAATGCAACTGGGTTTTCTCACACTCCTGCAACTTCAAAAAAAACCCAAAACAAAAAAAAAAACAAAACAAAACAAAAAAAAAAAAAAAACAAAAAAAAAAAAACTGAAAAGATTTGAGAAGGAAAGGGTAATCAAGGGTGTGTTTTATTGCTTCACCACCTTTCAAAAAAACAGCTGGTGAATGAAACAAATGAGGTTATGAGAAAGGAGCTTGTTCCAAACCGATTGTTTTATTTCTCTTCTCTGAACAACCTGCAGGCTGCTGGCTCTGGTTTCTGTTCTCCCCAGAACTAACTGAGATCAGCAGGCTGAGGATCATGTGAAGAGCAAAGATTATGCAGGAATAAGCTTTTCTCTCACTCCTTCCACCCCTGCTCTTTTCTGTGTTCCCTGTTGAAAAATACGGTTCCTTCTCTTTGTGTTTAAAAGGAAGGATCTTTGTGTCTGATTAAAACTAAATAGAAACTGGAGGACTAGATGTTGTCTGTGGCTCATACCCATATGTCCTATAAACCTCTGGCAAGCATTTGAAGAGTTCTCCTAACTGACAGTGCACACAATGTCCAAATCTAATTTGAACTGCATGGTGCAGCTTCAGCTTTCAATCACACAGCACTTCCTCTAAAACACTGTCTGCAGCTACATTTCCAAATTGGGACATTTTTGAAATTGCTCATCACGCAGCTCCCTCAATAGACCAACATATGTTTCAGCAGAATCAACAGGCTGACAAACTCCAGGCCACTGAGAATTTTATGTATCAGGGAGCGCGTGTCGCACATGAATCAAAGTGTATGTCATGCTTTGAGACTTGGTGCGTGTACATCTAGAAACATTTTCCAGCAATGGTTATTAATTATTGAGATGCTGTAAACAAGTCACCCTTCCTCACACATCTTGTTTCAGCTCTATGAAGCAACAGAGAGCTCATGCCAAAATGACATAGTCAACCCGGAAAAGGGCTCACCCCACCTGCTTCACTCCGAGCACTGTGAATGATCTTATTGTGCTTGGTGGCACATGCTTGTTAAAATTAAGGACTGTTGTCAGTTTTTTGTGGGATTGACATGTGAAACACTTGGAGAAGCCAGGGTGGGGGGTGGGAGGCTAAAGGAGACCAGTCATCTGCATAGTACAAAGGAAAGGAGCTCCAGAGGTCTGGGGATCAGCTCCCATTTCCATCTGAGGTTTGGCCTTGTGGCTTCTGCTCTGAGTCTCAGCAGTGAGGACACTACTTGTGACTAACCTCTGGGAAGTGCTCAGAGACAAAGGCTGAGTAGTGCTGTTAAAACAAAAAATGGCTATAAATAATAAATGAAATAAGTTTCCTTCTGCTGACTAATACATGTTGTCCTCTAGCTTCTACAAATGCACAGTTTAACCACTACACAAAATCACTGAGGTAAAAATTTGGATTCCATATGGTTTGGAAAATGAAATGCTGTAAACAGGGAGTAGGGAAAAAAGGGACCTGTGAACTGAAGAGTTTCTTTGAGATGGAAACCCATTTCTGCTTCATCACTGCTTGCAACAAAACCATCTTTTACATAGCTAGTTGATCTTCTTCATGAAAAGCTTTATTTTGCCTTCAGTTGGGGGTTAATTTTAAGACAAAATTGTGGTTTTGCTTGTTTTTCTGATGACAATGTCTCCCAGAACAAGTGGCAAGTGGTGACGATGGTGAGTTTTCATTTCACTTTCTTCTGTAGGGGCATCTATGAAATATTTACTGATGTCTGTCACAGATGGGCCATCAGAGATTGTATCATGAAAAGCAACTCCTCTGCCAGACAGACCTTCTGTCTGAATAGGACTGAATGCCTTCATTTCCTACACAGTCAAAAAAAAAAAAAAGAAAAGATTTTTTGTTTTGTTTTGTTTTTTTTTTTAATAGAGGGGATCTATTGGGAGAGTGAATTAACATCTGTATTTGGAATTCTGTAACTATAATTTCATTTCCTCTCTGCTGATGGATGGTCCTTCTGTCATTTTAAAACACAGTGGCTGACCTGAGCTGTGCATTGCAGATCTCAGAAGGTGGAAACTGGGAATCTCAAGGTTTGGTTTGGATTCTGAGGTATCTTAACAAATGCTGACTGCATTGGGAAGTCAATCCTTTTTTTAGGGCTGCAGGATGTCTAAGTAAGCACACTAGTTTCTATACACCTCTTGGGGCACATGTGGGGAGAAAACACTTCACTGAAAGGCTTGAGGGCTGTATTCCTCCAGTTGTGCTGCTGTTATGCCATGTTATTTAGGAAACAGAGACTCAGCTTCCCTACCTGAAAATTTCAATGTTTATATCAATCTTCTACTGTAGGAAGTTTAAAGTGATGCCATGCAAAAGCTATGGAATAATTATTTTATGTATATATCACATATAAACAAAGAAAATTAGTGACACCTCCCAAAAGCATTGCTTAATCTAGTGACATGTATGCACCAACATGCCAAGTTGGATATCCCTAAAATTTTTCCTCCTCTGACTTTTGTTTCCAAAAATTGTCTCCTGTTACTTGTCTCACTCAACCACGTCAAAGAGGAGACAGAAAATTCCATGAGGAGGGCTCATCACGAGGATGAGCTCATCTTCCTAAGGTGCTTATCCAACGTTTCTTTTTGGTTAGGAAAATTGCCAAGCTGTGCTTAAGAATGCCAACTCCCTCTCCTTGGGTAGTATTCTCAAATGTCTGGCTTTTGCTCCTGGCATATTACTTCAGGTCAGCTGCAGCAATCTAGAGCAGGTCCTGCTGTTGGTGTGGTGGCGATGAGGGTGAAGAAATGTTTTCCAATGCTGGGAAACAGAATGTCCACAGAATGAAATGCTGTTTTCCATGTTCTGAGCAGAGGAAGATGAGAATATCTTGAACTGTGCAGGGACTTGGACTCCTTGGGCTTTGGTCTGGGGAAGCTGGCTGGGGTTTGGCTTCCCCAGTGTCCCAGCTGGCACAGCATTGTAGTCACACACAGGGGAATATGTACCCAGCAAAGTAGTCCTTCACATAATGGATATAAATATGATTCTTGGAATTTACCAAACAATAGGCAAGAGCAGTATTCCCAAAAGGCTGGAGGGGAGCAGTTAAGTATGAAGGAAACACCTGCAGAAGTGGGTATCCATTGTTTCCTTTTGATGTTTATCACTGTGCCTAAATCTGGAAAGAATAGGCTTTTGGCCTTCAAAAACAATTTCCTTCCTAGTCTTTATTGCCTGGAGGAATCTGTCCTTCTAGAGCATTCCTGTTTTGGAGACAGGGAAAATTATCTCCCTGCCTGGGTGAAATTTCATCTCCGACTCCTCTCAAGACTGAGCAGGTAACTTTTATGGATCAGGTCATTCAAAATGAAGGGCAGTGGTGAGTGACACTGGTGAGGTGCCTCTCGTGGTGGCACATGCTGGTACTCCAGGACAGTGGGGCAGCAGCAGCACCAGCAGGAAGGCGTGGAGGTGGATGAAGATTGGGACCAGGTTGAGGCTGCCATGTGAAGGTTTCCAGACCAGGGGCTTGACAGGCACAGTCCCATCCTCCAGCATTTCTTTAGCACTCTGACGGATGAAAACCACCAGGAAACAAAGGGACAGGCCAGTCCTCATGCATTTTTGATCAGCAGAAGGGCCTGACCCCCGCATGGTGAGGGGTCATGGGCAGGCCCTCCCTTTGCCCTGTCACCTCTGGAGACAGAAAGCATGTCTCCAAAGCCAGCCACCTCTGCAAGGCCCTAAGTGCTCACACAGCTACAGGAGTCCAGCTCTGCCCACTCTCCTTTCTGCCCAGTCCCACCGCTGCTCTGACTGCCTGAGATTTGTCTTCTCTTTATAGCACCTTTTATTATTCTTTTGACAAGCCTTGAATAGTGACGATGAGGAGGCAGGGGCAGCCGTCCAGTGCTCCCAGTGGTGCTGTTCAGCTGCACGGTTGTTTTTTCTCAAGCTGCCAGCTGGTCCTGACACTCTGCTTGTTTTCTCCCCCCTTAGGAGGCATTCTTTTGGCGGAAGCTACCTTGCTGACATTTAAATGGAGCAGGGAGTGCTGCTGAGCTGCCCTCTCCTCCTCTTCCACAGGAGCTGTGCTGCCAGCTTTCTCTCTGACCGTGCCCCACCACTCCTCACCTGGTTCCACTGCTTGCACAACAACCCAGATGCTTTTAGCTTCTCTCCCACCCCCTTCTTTATCCAAAATCTTCCTTCTTTTCACTCTTCTGCTTATCTTTCCTCGGGCTTTAAAAACTCTGGAAGGAAAGTCATGGTTCTCTTCTCCTTTATGCTGATAGAAACAGGAGCAGGGCAGAAAATGGATGCAAACAGGACAGGCTATCTCAGCAAGGCTCTGCACAGGGCTGTAGTCCTCTCCCTTCTGCTCCTTCAGCCCCTGATGGTTTATTTAGGCTGCCCCAAAGCATAGATGACAACCATATGCACAGTGCATGGCTGACCAGATCTCAGCTCCCCCTGCCTAAACAGGAGATCAGTCATTGCAGTCACCCCACAGTCATTTGTGCCCTGCACTGGGTTATTATCTCAGGCACGGTGCTGTGTACTTACTTTCTTGATGTCTCACAGGCTTAATAAATTTTGGGCAGTGCAAGCCTGTGGCTGTTTGCAGTTTTCTTAGTGGATATGGTTGAAGTGATGTCTTTTTCCAGGCAAGGATCACAAAAGCACATAGATTTGGTAGCCATACACCTCCCACTGAGCACCACCACACACACTTTCCCCCCAGGCTTCAAATTCCTCTTCTGCTGTTGCTTAACGTGGTGAAAACCTCAAAGTTGTTGAGATAGCCAAGAGGGCACCAATCACACCCACAGACCAAGAAGGGCTCTGAGAAGAAGAGATGTGGCTGGGAGGCACGGCCAGAGGATAATAGCTGGTGCATGTCAGGTGTGTGATGAAGGTGTGTCTTGGTTTGAAAAGACACGTGTCTTCTAAGAAAGGCAGAAGCCTCCGTTGAAATGGAAAATGTCAACCCCCACCCTTCAAATTATTATAATTTTGAAATTAAGGGACTCTCGGGCAAAGATATGGGAGCAGGAATAACAGTTCTTTATTAGGGAAGAAAAGAAAAATAAAATAAAAAACATAGTAGTGCAAAGCAACACTGAAAGACTCAGAATACAGCCTGACACCCTGTTGGCCAGGGGGCTGGTAGCAGCCTGATGAAATGTTGGCTGCAGTCCTCCTGGAGTGGCAGCTGTGGTTCTGTTGGAGCAGTGATCCTGTAGAAGGGTGTAGTCTTCCTCTGAAGATGCAGTGGTGGTGTAGATGGGCCTGGTCTTCCTCTGGGAATCCAGTGGAAAAGGCTGTCCTGGTGTCCCAAAAGCTCAGATTATATCCAGGTAGGAATGCTTGGCTCCTCCCTCTGGGCAGAGCATCTCACAAGGGGATGATGTAATTTTATCAGTCCTGCAGTGAGGCTCAATGGCCCATGAACAGCAGATGTCTCCCCAGAGGGAGGATTGGTTTGTGGAAGAGATAAAGAAAACTGCCTAATTAACAGAAGACAACTGCCACACCTCTAACAGATGGTGGTAGAATTCACACCCCCACCCACATCTTGCAACCCAGGACAAGACCATATTCCTGCTGTGGCTTTTCCACCTGACCTCCTCTGCTGGTCCCTTACATCACCACTGCAGAGATGCTTTCACTGACCAGAAGTGGATTTATTGATAAAATCAAACCAGAAAAAGAAATAAAATCTTAATCTCTTTCAAGATCATTTATCTTACAGTGAATATGCATGATAGGGAATTAATGTGACACACTGTATATTGGATATATTTGGTATTATGTGTTGGAATGTATTTTACATATCATGTTTTTTTTTTTTTATTCTTTTTTTTTCTTTTTTTTTTTCCCCAGCATGTTCTGGCCCCTGTTAGCACAGTGCACCAGGTTTGCTGATGTCACCTTTGATTAGCAGGGTTTAGCAGCCATCAGAAAGCACCAGCCAGAACAGGTCAAAATGTGCCTCACCCTCCAGGTTTATTTATAGTAACAGCATAAATCCATATGAGACAGCACGAGACTGTCATCCCATTCAGACTGTAACAACCACCTGAAAACCAAATCCATCTCCCTGCTGCTGTGGCAAATCAGCCTAAGAAGTCTCCGAGGCTCCCTCTCTTCAGCAGGATAACCAGGAGGCATTCATGCAGCTGCATTTGAGTTTGCAGTGCACAGCAAGGCAACCAGGAAAATGCACGAAACCACCCCAACAGGTTGGTCAACTACACGAATCTGTAAGTATTTTTGGATTGGTCCTAAATTAATTGCAAGTTTTTCCCCAGCATTTGTCATGTCTGCTCATGGAGTAAACACCAGTGTGCCACTGCAGCATTTCTATGCATTTATGCAGCCAGAAGAGTAGGGATCCTTGAAAATTTCAACCTCTGGTGTTTTTAAATACATACTTACAATTACCTAAATCTCTCTGACATATGCTGTGGCCTGCCAATGCATCCTTTTGATGTTAATTGTGCCAGCATCACCAGCAGACCCCACCCACAGCTGATTCCCACTGAGTTCATCCCTGGATGTATCATGAGAGAGAATCCAGCACCAAGACCTTCATCTAAGGACAGAGATGGGAAAGCTGCTGAGATGTGCCTGGCTCTGCTTTAACTCTGGCCACAGAGCACTGACTTCCTCCTGAGCACTGAGGTGACAGAGCTTTCAATTTCTAAGTGTTTTCCTTGGACCTTTATGTACTTTTTTTTTTTTTTTTTTTTTTTTTTTTTTTTTTTTTTTTTGTGCTGGAGCAGTTGTCTTGCTTACTCTCAGTCTCTCTGAGCCTTCTGAGAAGACTTTTAAGCTTTTAAGTCACTAATTAATGCAGCCACAGGAGCACTTCACCAAAGCACAGCAGTGCTGGGATTAAAGCAGTGCAGAGAAAAAATGCCTTTGCAACTGGAGCAGGGTCTTCTGTATCTACCAGCAGCAAAATAAAAAACTCTTGGGATGCAATAACCTGAAAGGGAATATGACATGGTTCAGTGGTTGGTTTGCAAGCTGTTCATGTGGTCTTTCCCCAGCCAGATCCAGAGAGCCTGACTCAGTTGTCATTATGCTTTACACTCCAGAAGATGCACTGGAAGAAGTGCAGTGATTCAGGTTTGAATGAGGTCAACATTTTACTGAGGGTACTACCTGTGAAGAAAGTAAGGGATGTGCAGATTACTATAAATTTCGTTGATGTAGAGGGAGACTGGAACATTGGTCAGGATTCCAAACTTCTGGTGCAAGTTGTGTAAAAGCGACCCAACAATTCTCACTTAACCTCTTTCATCTGAAACTTGCCACCTAACCTGCCTTGTTCTCTTTCAGCACTCTCCTACAAACACCTCATCTCCTCTGCAGTGTTTCAGCAGATAAAGTTACTCTCTTTCATTCCTACCACTGCCCCAGAAAAACTCCCAAAGGGATATAGCCATGCTGACACTGAACAGCTTTCTTTGGTTTACCCCTCATCCTTTGAAGGGGTGATGTAACCAGACTAACAGGATAACTCTTCCTCTTGCTGTCTGTGCTTGGAAGTGACCACAGCACAGGGTCTGTAGCCTCAAGGAATTCTCAGTGAATCAAATCCCCGTGATCAGAGTTGGGCTAGAGCTCCAAACAGCCAGCTGGGCAAAGGCACATAATGTCCAGTGAGCAGCATTTCTAAATTACGCATATAACATCCATCAGAAACATTTGTTTGTCTTTATGGTGATGACTGGCTAAGTTTCTCTTTGTTTGTCTCTGGTTCACCACTCTACCTACAGAACATCTGAAGGTTCTAGAAGGACCAACTTACTTATATCCTTCATGTTTTTGCACATTACAACAGTACTTTGCATGAATTTTTGAGCAATATTGTCTTTATTTTTTTAATGTATGCTAAACCTTGTATCTTACTCCCCTTTTGCCCACTCTTTAGGAACAAAATATAAGCCTTTTTATTCACTTAGTTTTTCACAACCAGGGGAAAAAAGATTATTTTTTTCACTGCAGACATTAGTGATTGTGTGAAAACTCTTTATTAGTCTGGATTATTCCACCACTCAAGGTAGTTTTAAGCAAGCCTCAGCTGGCCTCATAATGATTACAATGAAACAGCAGGCCTTGCAAACCTCATAAGAGTTGCAATTAAGGATTCCTGAGAGATACAAGCTGATATTCCTCTGTTGGCTTCTTGGGCATTTCCCCAGATTTATTGGGTTTTGTGATCATATACGCAAGCTGTGATTATGCTTTAAAAAAATAAATGGAAGAAATTAAAATTCAAAATGTTGAAAATCCTGGAAATAAATAGTAAAAATGATGAGTGTTCTGGCTTGGCTTACAGCAAGCACCAAGCTTTTCCTTCTGCCACTTAAGCAGCGCACAGTTTAGAAATCTGTGTATGAATCTTCCACGTCTCTGTCTATGGCTTTACAATGAAACGATACTTGGCCATATTCCAGGTCCCAGGGAGCTCAGCAGTTTCGTGCAGGATATGTCAAGTTAAGGGAAATTTGGTGGGGGCTGGAAGCTCGGTAGGAGAGGAGACAACAGTTGTTTGAGCCTCCCTCGAATTGTAAAGCACAGTGCAGATGTACACAAGGCCGCGGTAAAGCAGCAGCACAACTTTGTCTTAATCAGCTGACTGCATTTATGGGGTGCTTTGTCAAAGAGGATTGTTCACTGGGCTCCAGCCAGAGGAACTGCACCATGAAAAAGGCTGAGAGCCCCGGGGGATCTGCACTGGGCAGCAGGAGCCGTGTCCAGGGTCATTTCTGTGCAGCTCCAGCTCTGCAAGGGGAGGCTCTGGTGCTGCTCAGGTGTGGCTGCAGCACAGCCTGGGGCAGGCAGATCCATCCACCCCACTCCAACCTGATCCAGACTCACTGCTGCTCATTGTCCAGCCTCAGCAGCGTGCTGGCACACCCCATATTTTGTGTTGCATTCACAGGGAAATGGACCTGATGTCGGGGCGAGCGTCCTTTCCTCATCATTTCAGAACCCCTTTAAGACCGTGGCAAGTGGTTTGCTGCTGGATGACAGCAGAGACAGAGTGATTACACGTCCCTCAAATTCTGAGGGAGGCTTCCAGAATAAGGTCTCCTCAGAAAAGCCATCCTACCTGCTGTATGAACATGCCTAGAGGCAACCAAGCGCAGTTATTTTGGGATTTAGAACTGTTAGAATTCAACAGTGAAACCACTTTTCTCTGTTTTAGTCACTTGTCATGGTGACTTTTGTAGGTTATGACAAAATAGGAACATATATTAATGGAAACAAAGAACTTTCACTCTTTTTTCAAATATAGGGTTTTTACCTCCTCAGGCAACAATTTCTACCTTATTACAATATTCACCAGTTTGTAAGTATTTCATTAAATAAAAAAAAAAAAAAAACTTTTTCAAAAGTTGTTTTAACCAAGCTTTATAAGCTTTATTGCTCAATGAAACTTAGTTTATAAGGTATGTGACTGGGAGTCATTCTTCAAATCCCAATTAAAATACATATATAGTTTGGTATTTTTTAATTATCTCAATGTAAAACAAAACTGAGCATTTATAAGTTTCAGATGGATTCTTGAGGGTTTATAACTTTGATCTAAAAATGAAATCACACTCCTACCATTTTCTTAAGACAAAAACAGAAAAAAAAAATATCAGTGAAAACTGAGAAAAATGTTTTGATTTTAAAACTGATTACGGCAGGTATGCAGTAAATTTTGTCCACACGTTTTATAAGGATTTTTACTGGCATGGATCCTAGCCATGGCACCACATCAAAATCTATAATCAGTCCACAGGTGCTGATCCATTCCCCTACTCATACTTCACTCAGAAGACTACTGGTAGTCTGTGGCTTCCAGGGCTGGACTCTGCTGTCATGCCCAATGGTGCAAATCCACAGACAGTTCAATTAAAACCTACAGATGGTTTCTTCTGCCAAGAAACAAAACCACCCAAAGCCGCCATCCCCGCTTCCCCTCGGATGCTGTCCCCCAGTGGAATGGGCTCTGGTGTCAC
The DNA here is from genome assembly GCF_031753505.1 of Anomalospiza imberbis. NCBI lineage: Eukaryota > Metazoa > Chordata > Aves > Passeriformes > Viduidae > Anomalospiza > Anomalospiza imberbis. Next base: position 69,540,507 of record NC_089721.1, read on the forward strand.
AGTGTGACACAGGGAGCCCCATGTGCTGAATCTCTTCCCTGTAAAAGACAGAAAACAGCCTATGAAAGCAGGGCTTCACCCACTGAGTGCCAGCAGTGAAGCTGGCAGATGTGATGGATCCAGAGCTAAGCATCAGATGCATGTGAGGCACTGTCAAGTTTGGGATGAAGCCAGAGCAGCCTGGGTGAGAGAGGGGGGAAAAATGGAGAGCTGCCTGCTGGACCAAGCACAGGCTCTCCCAGCAGACAGGCAATGAGCATCAGGAGGAAACACAGCTCATTCAAGATTTTTTAATAGCCAGCTCCCCAACTGGCTGTAATTTTAGCAGGCAGTTTAACTAGGCTGGACTGAGCTTTTTCCAACACAGCCCTGTTCAAAGAAAGCTGGAGAAATCCCTTTGCCTGCCTAAGGCCAGATGAGAAGCACATTTCTCAAAGGAAGCTTTTACAGTGTCAAAAATGAGACCCAATACTGCAATTACCACCTCAAGCACTATGTGTATCCTTCTGTTGGTAGCATGCATTTTCCCCACTTCTCAGTCTCCTGCATCTGATTATGCTCTTATATCATGCATACAACAGTTTTGTTCTGATCACATTCCTTTCAGGAGGTAATTTTTGGGAAATAAATACGATTTCACTCAAGGATGGACTATGGTATACACATATTTTCCCACTTTTCAAGGGTCATTTTATTGCACCATAATCCTGTTTTGCCTGGAGAGTGGATCTGTTTCCTCAAGGCCTGTACAGCAGAATCTTCTGAGCACTGCTCAGAGTCTTGGCTTCAAATTAAATGTCTGAGAACAACCCCTTGTGGGTCAGACTGTCCCCTCCTTACTCAGTTTCATCCCTTGGTGAGCAGATTATTACTGTGTTGGTCTTTGCTGTAGACCCACAGCAAAGGTGGGCGGAAAAGCATTTGGTAGAGATTCTTGTCTACAAATGGGACCAGTGGAAGGGTGCTGGAAGTCTCAGCTCTTCTTGCAATGGACAAAGGGCATAAAACTCACAGCCAGATCACCTTCTGGTGGTCCCTCGCTTTTGTGGCTCACCTCACAAGCCCAGAGGTTTCCAGTTTCTCTAGAATGTGGCTTGTTTTGTCAGCAGGCCCAAAGCTGGCACCACAAGCCAACATCTGAATCACCATCCCAAATCTCCTTGGCCCACGTAAATTAAACACTTCCCTACTGCAAGTTTAATCATGCCGGGGTCTCAGTGCACGCCGATGAATGCCAGAGTATCCGGGCTAAAGGTGACCAACTTATTTCTCTGTGCTATCCTGCTCCTCCTCTTTTTCTCACAACACCCAAGAGTTAGCACATTACATCATCAAGCCTTTGAATTTCCCCGCTCTTGTCATGTTTAAGCTTGATTGTCTAACACTCGCCTCTCGCGCCGTTGCCTCCAAGCTCTTGCAGTCAGCAAACCCACTGCTGACAGATGGTGGGGAAAAGTGGGTTGAGCTGGACAGCTTCCAAAAACTATGTCTAGCCACATGATAAGCAAAACACAGGCTCTCATTTAAAATCTGGTCCATTTTTGTTTCTGTTGATCTTTTAGAACTATTTTTATTTCAGGGAGGGTTATTTTCTGTTGGGGATCTTTGTTTGTTTGTTTGGGCCAATGACAAGAGCCTACTTTCTGGCTTCTGTGCCCTGCTTTTGGCAGTTTCTGAACTACCAGACAGGAAATTCTCCAAAGTATTGCAGCTGATAATTGGCCCCTTTTACTGGAGCAGAGATAAATTGGAATAGTTTTCTCAGGTCCTTCCCTTCATATGGAGAAACCCACAATAATACATATAAAAATATTCACCCCAGAAATCCTCAGCAAGGGCCACTGATTGATGAAATCTCTGCCAGCCAACGATCTGACCGTTGTAAAGACAGCATCTGGAGTTGTAGCTTATTATTTCTCTTTTTTCCTCCCCCTAAATATTTCCCTCTGAACACTGTAATACTTCAAAGAGTTCCCAGTAAAACCTCTGAGAAGGCAACATTACTCCAACATAAGGATATGACTTTCCATCAGGCCTCAAAAAATATTTATGAGATGATTTTGTATTTATTTACTTATTTGTTCAGAAACATTTTTTTCCTTTCCCAAGTTAAAATTAAGGCATGTATCATGAAATGTCACAGCTCATTTTCGTGGAGGACCTAAGGCTAGGAAGGAATGCAAGCATGGTAGAATATTATATTTGCTACACTTTCATGTTTTTAAAAGATCATTTCAACCCCCAAGATGAACATATAAAATAACAAAAAAAGGCCCGAATACATTACTGATACAGTATTGTGTTGGAAAAAATCTTGAATGATCCCTTAGTATCCTTTTCAGACGGCTTTATTTTCCACCAGGGACGGGATGTGAAAAGGACAACCCCACTTTTACTTGTTCCTTTGTATCTAATCAGGCATTTGGATTGCCTCAGTGGGAATGGGGACCACAGGTGAAAGCAAATATTGGAAATTTTGTTCCTAAAATTGGAATATTGTTCCTAAACAGAAGTGTAATGGGCGAGGCATTGTGTTACATAAATGACCTCTCTTGTGGTGAAAATTGGCATCTGCTGTAGGGTTGTGTGCTGCTGTACTGTTAATGATATCAGGCCATAAAAAAGGATATTAATTAATTCTATGAGAAGATAACACCAATTTCAAAGTTCCTTCCAAAACAGCTGGAATGTGATCCTGGGAACTTTCCTGCACCATCCATGCACAGCAAAAAAGTCCTAACTCCTAATTACGAAATGCCTACATCACATAAAAGCAAAAGCAGATCAGGAAGTAATCAGGAGAAAAAAAAAATTTGCAGAGATGTATTTCCTTGGTTTTTTATGCAAGTAGTTGGAATGGTTTCATATATAATTTTAAAGATAATTCTCAGTGAATAAAGAGCTTACTTAAATTTTTCTTTTAAAAGAATTCAAAACACCACATTTTAGTGATGTTTTTAATGCCTAAGATTCAAATTATGTGCTTCCATAAAAATGAAAAATAAATTAAAAATTAATGTATTTTTCAAAAATGTTGTCATCATGACTTAGAGAGAAAAAGTGGAAGTCTTAAGGAATTTGGAAAGAATCTCTAAAAATATTTTCAGAAATATTATTTTCAGAAAATTATAAGCGTTATTTGGTGACCACAACTGACCACTCTGTGAATGAATAATGGGTTTATAACATTCACAACTGTTGGCTTCTATATATGCAAAAACACCATGTCATGGGAAAAAAAAAAGCATAATTTTAGAGTTTAAATATATGCAAAACTGTATTGTGCATGCTCTCACATTTAAAGCCTTACTGGCCCTGTGTTGGAACCTGAGAAATATTCAAATTGATTGAGTGCTACTCTCAGAGGGCTTTCCAAACTTAGAGGGAAAAAAAATAGGAAAGAAATGACAATTTGAATCTGCTTTCAAATTGTTAGTATAACCACAGATATGGTGCAAGGAAAGTCATAAGGCTGAATATATTTCCTCTGTGTGATGATAAGGTCTGTGTGATAATTCATAGAGCTGTACAATAGTAGGATGTATTCAGGGCTTGAAAATATAAATAGATATGGACTCTTCAATTTTTATTTTAATGTTTTGGTTTATTGTCTTTCCTTGGTTTGCAAAAAGATGCAGTTTTATTTTGAATGAATTATATATATATATATATATATATATATATATATATAATATATTGATGACATTTTGATTTAACAAGTTCCACAATTACAAGTTCCAGGGTTCTGCTGTAAAGCTGAGCTATCAGAGCAAGAAAAGAAAGATTGACTTGGGGACAGAAACTGAACAAGGACATCACCTTACTTTATTTTTTCCCCCTTTTTTCCTCTATATGCTTTAGGTCCCTCAGATTGTCAACCAGGCCTTCTCATTGGCCATAAACACCCTCTGGAGCAGATCAACAGCAGCATTTGACTGTCACAAGTGAAATCCCCTCATTTCATTGTGCCCCACATCATGGGATCTGTGGCCTTGCTATGCTTTGCAATGGTTGTGAAACACAAAGAAGAAGAGGAGTAAAAAAGGAATACAAAAGTAGTTGGTGGGCAACCAGAACCAAGAAATTATTCTGTGAGAGGTCAGAACATAAAGGCAGGGAGGAAGGGAAGAGTAAGGCCAAGAAGCATCCCAGGGAATACATACAGACGTGCATTCTCCTTTTATGCATCTGGCACAAGGTGTCAAACGGCCTTTCAGAAATTATTTCAGATCAGTCAGAAAATGGGCACTACAGGGATTGCTCCACTCTGTCCTTCAGCACCAGGAGATGCAGCACCTGGTGAAAATGGATGTGCACAGTCACCCCACCAGCTGCCTTGGAAATCATTGCAATTAAGACCTGAGTAACCAGTTGGAATTAAGTCATGAAGAAGTCAAGGCAGGAAAAAAAAAACATACTGGAAAGAAAACTCATCTAATATCTAATATCTAATAAATAAGTAAAGGCTCTGAGATAGGGGCTAGCTAAGGAAAAGTAGGCCCTGATCCAGAAGCACTCTTAAGACACTGTAAATTACTCGAAGCATGGGAGGAGGCAAGTACTCAGGAGCCAGAGTGCTCTGCTGGAGCACATAATAGGACAGCTGGATCCTGAATATGATAGGATGTGTTTTTAGTGCTGGAATAGGTTAGCCCTGAACTTTTCTATCCAAGCTAGGTGTTATTATTTCCTCAGCTCGAAAGCAGTCTGGTCGGTGCAGTGGGAGGTGTCTGAAGGAATTACTCTCCAGTGGGAAGCAGAGGGAGATTCAGCAGGATCAGAGATCAGCTGCAGGAGAGCAGCAGACGGGAAGGCTCATCAGCATGCCCCAGTCAAACTGAAGCTTTCAGCAGTGCCAGCAGAACTCCTGCCAAGGAGCCAGCCTCCCTCAGAGTGAGGGAGGACAGATCCGTCCTGCTGCACAACTGGCCCGGTGTCCTGTTTCACAGGGACAGAAAAGGCGAGTTCTTCCAGTGGTCTTGCAATTCCTGCAGTATGTTTTTTGATCTCACAGCTGATGGTTCCAACTCTGATGGCACACTCGGATCCATAATATTTCACGGGAAGCAGGCAGAAACAAATACACACTCATCTAGGCACTAATTGCCAGTGAAACAGCATCTCCCACCATTTGCCAGCCCTGTCCCTGGTGTGCCTGTCAGCAGCTCTGTTGCTTGAGGAATCAGACAAAGAGGAAGGCAGGAAAGAAGACACTCCTCAGTGCATTTTACAGCAATCCATGGTTATGAAACTCCCCCACCAGTGCCAGAAAATTGACTTCAAGCTGGCGCTGTTGGTTACTGAAATGTTGGCAGGGTAATCCCGTTCCCATTGAGAATGAAGAAAGTTTTGCCATAGGCATGGGGAGGAAGATAATGATCTCTTCATAGGAAAAGGTGTAGCCATAACTTAGATTTTTGTGGAAAAGCCCTTTAGATGCAGAGCCTCCTGCTACCCTGAGGCTGGTGTTTACGTGGTGGCTGGCTGCTGTAAAAAAACAGTGGCTGCCATCCCCTGAATCCTTGGTTGTACAGACACTGGAATATGGGAAGTCTCGAGCTCACAGCAAGATGTCCAAACTGGGGAACCCCACTGGTTACTAAAGCTTTTCATATAATGGCTGAAAAAGTGGAGGGGGAAATCTCTGATTCAAATGCAGTAGCTTTTTTGAGAGGTTGTTTTTTTCCTACTAGACAGTATATGTAAAAACAAATTTCAGTCTGCTTCAATCCAGAATATTTGATTTGAAGAAAAGCTTTTGCTTAACTTTTTCTTTTATTTCAGAAATCTTTAGGCTGGTTGCCCTCTTCTTGTTTTTGATGATAAATGTTTTGAATGATAGTCAAAAGAAAATATCCACCATCTTCTCCATCCTAAACTGTCAAAACAAATTAATCCAGCCTTTTGTTTTGGGGGGGGACACCAAAACAAAAATAAATAAACAAAAAAACTCACAGCTGCATACACACAGACACACACCTAAAAATGTAATCAAATTGCTGGAACATAATATTGCAACACAAAAATCAAATCCTCCCTCATCCCCTTCCCCAGGCCAAAATAATTAACTGAATTTATGTTCCAAGATGCAAATATTTGTGGCCACCTGAAGTTTCCTAGGGGAAATGTGCAACTGGTTCAGAGCTCTCCTCTATACCCTGCACTTCCCTCTATCACTTTTCTTGTGCCTGCTCTGTGGATTTTATGGGGAGGGTGGACAGCCAAGGAGAGGTGGCCTTTGGAAGGGGGCTGCCCTGCCTTGCTAGCCACCAGCAGCTCTTCTGCCACGTGGCCTGGGGCTGCCAGGCTTGGGACCAGCACTGCCCTGCCAGCCCTGTCCCCACCCCGGGTCCAGCCTGCTCTCCAGGCTGGCAGCAGTGGTGGGAAGCAAGCTGTGGAGAGTGAGATGTTGCCAAAATCATTAAAAGGCAGGAAGAATTGGCTGACAAGTGAGGAGGGGCAGTCTTGGGCAGCTGTTGAAAGAGGGCTTCATCTCTTCCACTGCTTATACCTGGGGAGATTAGGGATAAAGCAGAGAGGAAGGAAAAAGTGTTTTCTTAGGCTGTGAGAATTGAAAGCGAGGGGCATCAAAGCAACAGAGGACTGAAAGCCAAGTTTTCTTGGCAATCATCCCTCAGCTTTAAATTCGCTGAGAATTCTCATCCTCAGCATTTGAAGGGCTTATTAATAGTTTTCCTGTAGTTGGATTTAAATCTGCATCCTAGGTTGTCAAGTCTGAATTAAAAAAACAAGTGGAAGAGGAGGAATGTCTCATGATGGGCTCTGAGCCAGCTTGGAGGGGTGCTGGTGGGAGGTTTCACTGCCTCTAACATGAGCTGGATCCTTTTGATGTGGGAAGCATCTGCCGAGAGACAAATGGTTGGGCTTGGGATGTCCCGGTCTAAAAATATCCGAGCAGTTCACATCGGGGAAGCTGCTCTTTGGCAAACTCCGTTTTCACCTGGATTTGCATCTTGAATTCACCTATTCAGCATCGTGTTCCAGCTCTACTGATGGCACAGAGAGAGCAGGCAAACAATCACCTGGGATTTTATTGCATGTAATAGCAGATACTCCTCTATCTGTTGATATGTTGATATATACCATCACTTCTCTTTCCTAGGCATCCTCACTGCCAAGTGCCCCGTGCCACGGAGCAAAGTACCTTAAACTGTTTTGTAATTCACAGTAGAAAGACAGCCAGGAACACATTTTTTAACTATCAAAAAGAAAGAAATAAAAAGGAAAAAAGGAAAAGAAAAAAAGTAAGTTGCCCAGTGTCTGAATGTTGCCCCTACAGACTCATTTATTCAAGCCAGATCGAGGCGTTTGCAGCCCACTTGGTAGAGGGCAGCAGGGCTCTTTGTCCCCGGAATCACCGGGCAGGGAGAAAGGGAATGACCTGCACTTCACACTGCCAGCAGCACCAGGAAAGACGCTGAAACACTGGCGGAGAGAAGCAATATCCTGTTTTCACTGAGGAGCCAAAACTGTGTTAAAAACTACACTTTGCCTCCCATTCGGGCACAAAGCCAAAGGCTTCTGCAGATAAGGTGCTTGCAAAGTCCTTGGAAAGCCTGGAACAGTGGTGTTTAGGGTATGTTATTTTGGGTTTTTGTAGAGATAAACAGGGAGGCTTCCTGACTAATAAGGCTCATCTCCTTGGTAATTAAAATAAAATAAAATAAACAAAAAACCAAACCCAAACAACCAAAATAATAACAATTTTAAAAACCCAAGACAAAACCAAACAAACTCAAATTAAAAAACCACAACAAACCACCTCTGAGCTAAACAACTTTACAAGAAGTAAGGAATGACCCAACGCTACCAAAACACTTTTCTACAACTAGTGAAAAGACAGTTTCTGTACTGACTATCAGAATTTTGGCATAAAACTACAAAGCATTGGTCCTGCTAAGGGGATGTTCCTGCTTTGGGAAGCAGTGCAGGGAATGCCCATTGATTCAGGTGAATAGCTCATGAAATGACTTTTCCTTCTAATCACAGCTGTGTTCCTTTGGAAGACAAAAAAATTTTTGTTATGTTTGTGTGTTAGCACTGTGGGCTGATCATTTTGGATGCATTTTGGTTAATTCAAAGCCTCAGAGTGCCAGGATTCTGCTCCACCTTTGTAATGTTAGACTTCTCTGACACAGGTGGATGTCAGATCTGACCCGAGTGATGTTCATTGAGCCAATAATTTCCGCTCTGCTTCTGCACTCCATTTGATGGGACCTGGAGCAGTTCAGGGCATGCAGGCTTGCTGAGCACAGAGTAGCAAATCTGTTTGATAACATAGCTGCCTTTCAAAAACTCCAAAGAGAGAAAAAAAAGAGGAAAAAAAAATACTTCTCCAGATTGCACGGAACTTTCTATTCAATCCAAAACATGTTATCTAAAATTTCAGAGTTTCTGTCATATTTTTCTCAAGCTAAGAAAGGATTGTTAGTTTGTTTTCACTTTGAGCTATTTTGTTTTTTTTAGTGGGGGGCTTAGACTCAGGAGGACGAATTCATGCCTTTGTTCTGTAAATCTTTAGGACAGTTGTCTGTCCCCAGAACCATGAGGTGTTTGAGGTGGGGCTATCTAGAGCCACAGTTCAGTGAACTTTTTGTTCATTTGCAGCTCTGGCATGACTCTTACCCATCTTTCTGCTGTTCTCTTCTCCCTCCTAGCTGCTTGCCCAGTTGTGTTATTACAACTGCTTGCAAGGTTAAGGATAAAACAAACAAAACTAAACACACAAAAGCACCCTCCAAAACCAAACTAAAAGAAGGACGTTTTTAAATGAGATAATTTTCCTCTTTCAGTTCAGTTGCAACAAACTTGACTGAGTGGGCAGGAGTGAGAGGTAAAGGACAAACTATGAACAAGTTGTCCTTTTTGGAAGCAGCCAGTGTATCAAATCACAGCCTTGATTTTTTTTTTTCCCCTGTTGGAGCTGTTCAGTTTTTTCAAGTAGCTCCTGGTGTATGGGGACAACAAAAAGAGAGGGAAGGACTTAGCAAGCTGGTGAGCAGGAGAAGAAAAGAGGTGCATTTAAGGCTTTACTTGGCAAAGCAGCAAAGCAAAGCAGCCCTTGAACGAAGTCTCCTGTTTCTGAGGAAGGAAAGGAATAACCTCTGGGATTCCTTCCCCTCTTCCCTGTGCCCAAAGAAGGTGGAAATTTGCCATGAGCAGTGAAATAAATATATTAAGGAAAGCAGGAGGCACAGACACATGGAAGGAAGGCAGCATCATGTCAGCTTCAGCCACGTGCAAAAGCAGGTAGGCAGGCCTGCAAGTCTGTCACCATCCACCAGTTTCTGATACTTTCTTCTACATGACAGACCAGGTAAAAAGCAAAACTGAGTGAGAGGGATGTGAAGCATGACAAAATTAGAGGAGAAACATGGGGGAGGATATCAGTGAAATGACTGGTTAGGTAATTTGCTAGTTTCTTCTGTCTGAACAGGTAATGTGCAATTCAGGTTATGGATTTACAGGAGAACTTGTTGGGATAGACTCTTGGAATCACCTGAGGTGAAAGAGACAGAACAAGTGACTGTGCTTGCCCTTGTGTGCTGTAATATCCATGCGAAGCACAAATAAACCAATTGGCAAGGACAAAGGATGATTAAGAATATCTTCCAGCATTGCCAGTGCTTTCACTGAAAGTTCTGATCACAGAGGTTTTCTGCTTGATAGCAGCAGTGGAAACTTCCAGGCAAGCTTACGCCCAAGATATTTGGACATCCTAGTTTCCATATGTACTTCAGTTCCTTCTCTCAGCCACCCTGCAGAAAACCATATTGCTGAACCCTCAGAAAGCAGGGAATTTTTGTTTTGTCTGGATGTCTGAGTGGCCATGGAGAAGGACAAGGAAGCCTTCTGGGAGGACACTTATGAAAGGTTAATTACAGTCTGTTCAGAGGAGAAATACTTGGTGTATCTACTTAACAGACAGCAGCACCGTGAAAAGACCTTCAGAGATTACTGATACTAGAAAACAGAACAATTCAAGGCCAGTGTGGGCGAGTAATATTTTAAAACATATGACACTTTCACTTAGCCTGGTGATTCTGCTGATAGGAAATGTCTGGTTATGCTGCTGATTGGAAATTTTAGAGGTCCTTGTCCAGAATACAGCCTTACTAGGATAATGTTTTTAGAATCTACATGGCATTAAAAATGAAAAACAAAGAAAAGATGCTGCCTTTATGCATCACCAGGGACTCATTTATGAAGAACTGCATTCCCCCCGCCTCAAAAAAATACCACATTAACAAATGTACATTTCACTCTTGTCTAGGAATTTGCTTTCTTTTCCTCAAAAGACATAAATAGATGAATTGAGAGCCCTAGATTCAGTTTTGAATTGCTTGAAGCACATTTTCATATTCTCTTTGGCATTTCTGGTGAATAACATAAATACAAAGCACAGTATAACAGTATATGTATACAGCTGGCAGTGTAATGCAAAATCAAAAATGTCTGAAAAAATGGTATATGATTACCACTAATTAATTACTAAAATGCTCATGTCAGCAAGTCTCTGTGGCTCACTGACTGCAAAGCACTGAAGGAGTTAATAAAAGATGCCTATAGTATCTCTGTGAGAGCTGGCAGAATGCACAGGTAGAAGGAGGACAGCCCACTGCAAGGCCTATTCATGTGGGTTATTTTGTTTAAACACCTGCCTGTCTGACTCTTTGGCCATTATCACAGATTTTCCAGGAAAGCTTACACGTAAAATGTGGGAGAAGCCACACTCACCCACTGGGAGATCTCTTTCCTTTGTGTCTCGTTGTGGCTCCACCTTTGGAGAAGAGTGTACCCCTTAATAGCCACCTGAAATGTTGCTTGCTTGCACAAGGATTGCCATAGTGGGAATTTTGAGTGCTTTGGGGTTTTTTTTTTTGGTTCGTTGGTTGGTTTGGTTTTTGTGGTGTTGGCGGTTTTCTTTGTTTTGTTTGTTTGTTTGTTTTTTGTTTCTTTGTGATTTGATTTTGTTTTGGTTTTTTGGGGGGCACTGTTGTGTATTTTGTTTGTTTTGTTTTTTGGTTTGCTTTGTTTTTTGGTTTTGCTTTTGGTTTTTTGGGTTTTTTTTATTTGGTTCTATAGGGGTTTTGGGGTTTTTTGTTTGGTTTGTTGGGTTTTTTTTTGGTGGGTTTTTCGGCCTTTTTTTGATCACCTGGGGCCTTCTGTGTTGTGGACAGGAGGACTCTTTGGAAGGGGAGCAGCTCCATGGCAGTCACTCTTTGTTCTCTGTGTTTAGAAAGCAGAGGGTGAGGGATTGGTCTCTCAGGCTCTGTAAAACACAGGCACTGATTTCCTGGATTTCACTGTCAGGAATGCCTTGCTGGTCTCAAAGTGGGCTAAAGTAACCTATGAAAATGAGTGCTTATTCTTAAGAAAAACATTCCTGCATGGAGTTGATTTGGAATAGCTGCACGAACAGAAGCTCTTAATAGCCTGAAGACAAAAAGGGAAGCAACGACTGGGAGGTGGTCTTATTCACTCTAAAAAATATCCCTTCAGCATCAAAACCAAACAGAAGAATTAGGACTTCTGCCCACCTCCTAACTGCTAGCCTTCACCACCTCAAGGAAGAATGAACCTCAAATATTTGTTTGCAAGCAGTTTTTACAGAAAAAAACGTATGGCTGTCCTTGGTTCTCCTTTTGTGTGACATTGAATTAGCTCAAATGTGGGATCCTTTCTGAATTGTGATGTGCCAACCTAAAAACCTGTAGTGTTCAGAATTATATCCTGTCCTCAGCAGAAAGCCCAAAGTTTAACCCAGCTCCATCCACCACATCTTTCACACATCACTGACTTCACTGATACCTTGACTTGGACTTCAGAAGTAGAAGTGGCTCCCCATCAGAGTTACCACAGTGAGTACAGCATGAGTAATTATAGATATATATAATTTATTTCTATATAATATTTGAATCTATGGGTTTTATATATATATATAGACGAGGTTATTGTGGTGTCATAAAAGCTTGCATATTTACTTTCAGGAAACCTGAACTGAAAATAATTGAAACATAAACCATTGTGGCCTCATTTGAAAAACCAATGTGCCCTCAATCAAGATGTTGTCAACTCTGTGGGTTTTCCTGGGTGCTCTGTGAGACCCCCCCTGAACTCTCACTGCTAAGGGAAACCACACCCCTGTGACACATAATGCACTCTTCCTTACATGTGACAGCAGCCTGCTTTGCTTTAGATAATACCAACAGACTGGAAATCTCTTTTTTCCCCTCTGAAAACTGTTTAAGAAACAGTGCCTGCAGACTGGCTGGCTCCGTCAATAAACCCAAATCCTACACAATCTAAGAACCTACCTGCTAAAAACAGCATCACAAGATACCATTTAGGCATGAGGAACACAGCTCTGAAGGGAACTGGATGAGTCCACATGAAATAAATGTTCTCTCACAGCACTCTTGGGTAGTTTTCCCCGGTCTCTGGTAGGTAGCTTTGAGCTTAAAAGAAGGGAATTCATCTAAATATAAAAATTGATGTAACTGGTTAAAAAGTTTAGTTATCAAAACAAAATACTCCTTCAGTCTTGCATATTTAAAAAACTTCTGAGAATCTAAAGGTATGTGGAATAAATTCACACAATGAAAGAAATCCTATAGACCTCTTGGTCTAACCCATGACCAATATTAACAATGGTTGAAAGGGCAGAGCATGGTTTTATTATAATTTTTTTAGGGCAGGGCTCTCCTTTTGAAGAGGAAAGAAGAATTAATAAGCCTAAATAAAAATGGATTTCTTATCTGGTGCGGGAACCATTGTTGGTCTTTTTTTCCTTTGGAGGAATGAAAACTTTGTGTGGGAATTCAGAAAGCCAGGTGAAATTGTTTGCCCCAAAGAACTTGTTTACACCCCTCTGCTATCGTAGGTGAATATTCTTACATGCAGACAGAGCATTAGTGGGAGCCGGCGCACCAGGCTGTGAATGAAGAATTCACTGCAGACACCGCGGGTCCAAGAGCTGGGCTCTTGGTGGTGTGGAAGGTCTCAGCATGAGGTGGAGGCTCTGCCATTCCTGCGTGCTGCTTCCCAAATCTCTGCTGCAGCAGAAATGCCTTTTCCAGCACGTGGCAGGGGGAGAGCAGGATTTGTCATCTCTTGGCCCGTGTGCCCCAGGGATGGGTGGCAGAGGAAGGAGCTGCAGCGCTGCCTTTACTCCATCTGGACAGACAACCATAAGAAATAGGATTTGATCTTTGGGGTGATCTCTTAAACAAATGCTTCAAGTCCTTGCAATCTTGCATGTATGTTCCTTGACCCATTTCTCTCTCCAGGGCTCAGAGGGTCCTGGAGGTGGAGGCTGAAGCATGCTGGAGACACCTAATGACCCTCCAAAACACAACCACCCATCTGCAGCCTCCAGCTGGGTCTGGCCTCGTCCAGACGACTTTGTTCCAGTGATGAAAACACCGAAGTTCCACAGCATTATTTCAGCTGTGGCCAGGTAACACCGCCCAGCGATCACCTTGACCCTCTGACACTGTAGAATGAGCGGGTCATAATGGCAGTGGATTGCCATCCATTGTTGAGAGAGAATTTGCAAAGCAGCCTAAGGGAATTTGGCGCCCCATTCCTATTGAATTACAATAGGATTTGGGCATTGAATTTCCTCAGTTAGTCCTTTCAAACTTCCCCTCCTTTTTAAAGTAATAAAGGTGGCATTTTCATAAGGACTCTTGTGCTGGCTTCTCTTGAAACTGCTAGACGTTTTTTACCACTCACTTCAATGAAAGCATCATTTGGGCAACGCTGTGCAATTTTGAAAAACTCACGGAGGGGATTTTGAATCATTTGCCCTTAAATTTATGACCTAAAAGTTTGTCCAAAAGATTAATTTAAGAAAAAAAAAAAAAAAAAAGAAGGAAAACATTTAGAAGACATGAAGGAAGGAACTGAGCTCAGTGGAGAGAAGGGAACTTGATGAGATTTAATAAGTAAATTCCAAGGTGCACTCCAAATTCATCTTGGTTATCTCAGCCTCAAATAGCTTTTGAAAGCCATAATATTTATTTAACTATGGAAGATATGAAGGGGTTTCCAAGACACTTTCCAGCTATGATACACCAGTATACTAGAAAATCAGCTTTGAAGACAAGAGACCTAATTAACTTTCTTGAAGATGCTTTATCATCTTCATCTAGGTATTTGTTAAAAGCCTCTTTTAAACTACATATATGGATTATTAGCTATTAACTTAATTGTGTGACCTTTAGTCAAATCAGAAAACCTCTGAAGTCAAATGTAAACCAGAGTCCACTGGCACAGTTGCATATCTGGAAATGGCTTGAGGTTTTTATTAATTCTGCTTGAAAATGCAGGACTTTGACAGACTGGGCCATCCCTGAAAGTAGGCAATTATCCCTCTTGGCCGTGTTTTTATCACAGTTTTAAACTAAGATTGCACGGGGGGGGGGGGTGGGGGGGTGACACATGGTTAACAATAGGAGATCATTACCTTAAACATCTTCCATTTGTGTGGAAACATCGGTAATTCGAGGGGAAGGATGAGGCCATAAGTCTGTGCTGAGGGCAGGCTCCAGGCTGTGGAATTTTCCTGGAGCCAGAACAAAAGGAGCCAGGTATCAATGCAGGCATCTAAAGAAGCATAAGGGATGAGATTCAGGAGACAAAGCTCCAGGATGAGGAGGACCCCTGAGCAGGATGTGCTTACTTGGCAGGTGGCTTTTGTTTACTTGCAGGATCAGCCAAGCTAGAAGGAAACTGGGCTGGGCTGCAGAGAAGCTGCTGCAGGATTCAGAGCAGGGCTTTTGTGGAGAAAGGAACATCCTGAGCTCCTTAGTGGATGCCTCAGGCCAGAAAGGAACAATAGGGTGAGGCATCCAGGCAGAAAGAGCAGTGTTTAATTTGGTCTGAAGCTGTTTTCCTTCCAGGAGACAAAGTGCTGGAAGGGTGGCACGGAGCTCCCAGAAAGGAGCTGTACCTCGCTGCCCGCAGATATCTCCGGATATTCTGAACAATGCCCCGTGCTGGGAGGTCGGCATGGGCAGCATTGCTCCGGGGCTCTGAGCTGCCCGGGTCAAATTCCCATTTTTGTGCAGATCTTCAAGCGTTCTGCCAAGCAGGGAGGGCCAAAGGAGAATGGTGTAATTTAGGCCACTGTAATTTCATGAGAGCAAAACTCCGCCAGTTATATCTAAGTCCTAAGCAAGCAGCTTAATGAAGTGTGCGGGCCTGGGAACTGCAACTGGGTTTCATAGACCAGTGTCTTCAAGGACCAGCAAGTGAACTTTAATAATGAAATAAACTCACCTGGATCTGATCAACTCTTTGTATCATTTGTAATTAGCATCATAGTGAACTGAGACTCCTGCAGTGCCTTACATTGTTTGTTCCTCCATCCATTTAAAAAGTTATTCACTCAGATTCTGAAGCCCCCTTACCTCACCAGACTCTGGCCCTGGCTCTACCAGCAGATTGGATTGATTTTCTTGCACTTGTAGTGTTTAGAAGCAGGACCAAACAGGAAATAATGTAGTTTCAGTATATATGGAAACTTTTTTTCTTTGTAGTGGGCAGAAGCAAGCTCAATGCACAGAGAAATAACGTCTCCACTCCAGCAAATATGCTCTAAAAAAACTCCTCCAAAATGTGGAGGTAAGTATAAATTTGCAAATAGGTTCTACAGAAAAAGTTGAACTAAAAGGAAAAATGTTTTTCAATGGGAGTGAAGGAAGGCAGGAGAACAAGGTCTGGTTTTATATATTTTTTTTTATTTCCGTGAAGATGATAAATATAATAACTAAAACAACCCCTGCAAGAGATTATTAGAATTTAGGCTCAGCACTTCTATTAGCATTTAATGCTGCAAAAATATGTGCAAACATATCCAGAGGAAACAGAACATCTCACCTACTGTCTGCCCTTCAGCTAACAGGATTTTGTTAGTTAGATGCATATATTTGAGCAACTGTACTATTTGGACTCTGCTCCAAGAAAACCAAATTTGCACACAAGGAGAAACTGCAGCGATCAAAGAGAGGTCTCTGATTTGGCAGCAACAGATTCCTCTCTGTAGCTTAGCAGTGAGGCACATATCTGCTGAAGATTTGATACTGCAGACAGCAGTTCTCCTCCTGAATGTTGCAAGAGATGTTTCTTACACTGAGGCAAAGGCTGATGCAGCAAGCAGGACCCAAGGTCTGACACAAGCTGTTCCTTCCTGGTCTCAGTTCAAGGCACTGCCCTCCACCTCCCATGTAGGTTTAACTGTCTGATGGGTCTGATTGTGGATGCAGGACAAATTCTCTTTGATTCTTCCTTAGATGATAGAATTAAAAAAATCCCCCCACTCCCCCCCCCCCCAAAAAAAAAAAAAAAGAAAAAAAAGAAAGGAAAAAAAAAAAAAAAAGCCCACCCAACAGAGGAATTTATTAATTCCAGTGGCACTGGCAGTTTATTACAAGACTCCTTCGTGTAGACAGCCAATTCCAATAGGAGGATTCTAGACTTGCTTACAAGTGCTCTGAGATCAGAGTTGCCCGGAGCTGTTCAATCACACTTAGGCCAAGACATATTAGTAATGCCATTTATATTATTTGATATATTAATAATGCCAATAAACATTTTGAGTAATACCTTTGTTAAAAAGATAAGAGGGGAGAGTCATCTGACATTTGTGTATGTGCAGGGCCCATCTACTTTTTCCTTGAATATGGAATTTATAACCCTGGCAGCTCAATTCAGCATTCCAGGAGGAAAACTCAAATGGCTTATGTGATCATCTGCACCCTCTTGCTCCTCTATGAGTTAATGGGGTCACAGCTCCACAGCTCCACTCCCGGGCTCCTCATTTCCCCTCTGCTCTATTGATTGTCTGTCCATCCCTGCAAAACATTTCTGTGCTCACAGCTGCAGTTCCTCCTCAGAGCCCAGCAGAGAGGCCAGTCCCAACTGGTGTTTCTAGGATCTCCTCCCCTGCAAACAGTGCTGAGTGGATGTCCCAGCACGTGACTTTTCCACAAACCTTTTTCTGCTACAACTCTCCTGTGGCTCAGTTCTACCTTTTTTTGAGTCCTGGTATGAGAGGTGTGACTAAAGAGGGACCTTATTGCAGATTTCAGCCTTTCAGTAAGCAGAGGGAGGACAGAGCCAGACTCCTCTCAGAGCTGCACAGCAAGAGGGTGAAAGGCAATGCAGCGAGCTGAGTTTTGCCTACACATGGAGGAAGAGAAAAACCCACAGGGTGGGTAGTTAAACACTGGAACAGAGGCCCTGTGTTCTCATGGGACCTTTGCTCTTGGTTTTAAAATTCAACTTGTCAAGACTTGGAGCAAAAGTGACCTAACTGAGTAAGATGTTGAACCATCAGATGGCCTCCAGAGCTGCCTTCCAACCCAAATTATTCTGTTAATCTATATATATTTATTATCTTACATACTTAGGCTACTGGGGTTTTAGAGAACACAGCAATATTAAAATTTTGACAACATACTGTACTAATGAATAAATAAACATACTTTCCTCCTATCTTGGCGTTAATGAAATTTTATCTAAAGCTGAACAAGACTAATTCTATTTTGCAAAAAATGCAGGCTGATAAAGTGTGGCTTTTAGAGAAATGTACGTCAGAAACATTTCTGCAGCAGTTTCTTTCTTTTTTTCATCCCCAATTACAAATGCAGAAAGAATCAAAGGGAGCTCATTTTGTTGGTATCTGTGGTTTGTAAATCAAATCATGTTTGGTGTTTTTTCTCAGTGACTGTTGGGCATCTTTGTGGTTTTCTGCTTGGTTTTTTAAAAAATGCATAAAGAGTGGCTATGGCCACAGTAATTACTGTTTCTTCCAAAATTTTCCATGCACTCTCATTTCAGTGGGAAATGGTAGCTGAAGTGAAGGGCTGCCCAAGAAATGACAGGGAGACACAGGATTTTAAAGACCCCAAACATGTGTTTGCCATCTTAACTCCTCATTTATGTCATTGCAGATTTTGCTCTCTCTGGTTAATTTTAGTGTAACCTATACTACAAATATGTGAAATATGCTAATTAATTAACTTCTGCTTTAATTCTTGAAATGAAAACTGACCCAGCATTGTCTTTGAAAGTGAATCTCCCCATATTTATGATGACAAAACATTAACTCATTTTATTGGGCTTTCATGGTGAAGCTAATAAGGAAATGCTGCTAGGTAAGTTTTCCAAAACTTATTGTACATTGAGGTATAATAAACCCCTGGCTTGTATGTGCTGAAAAATTGTTTGGATGTAACAAATGGATACTCTTGTTGCTTTTCTTGTCTCTAATGGAGAAGAGTCAGGATATTGTGGTTGTTGGAGGTCTTGATAAACATGTTGAAATCAGAGGAAGAACATTTACTGACTTCAGGACTACATGAGCAAAACAACAATCCTATTTTTTTAGGATTTCTTATGCTCCTGTTCAGCCTTTGTTTAATCCAGATGTTCTAAAAAGTTAGCATGGTCTCAAATTATCCATAAGTCTCCTCAATCTTAAAGCTTTCTTTCCTCCCCCCTCTCTTTGAATAGAAGAACAGGCAGCTTTATAAAAAACTAAAGTACACAATTTATGGCATTCCATCACCAGAACAGAGAGGATAACTCTCACAAATTACATGAAGCTGGGTGACTGGTTCCCAAAGACTTCCTTTTATTTTATTTTTTCATTTGGTGGAAGCCATGCAGACACCAGCCCCCCCGCCCCCCCCAAAAAAAAAAAAAAAAAAACAAACCTGTGGGAACCAGCTCTCCAGCCGTAGGTAGGAGAATGGGCAGCCTAAAACCCTGGCCAGACCAAAGCAGCAGACAAATCCCTGGAGAGCAGCTTTTCCATTCAAGCAAGCTTGAGGAAGGGAATATCTGCACAAAAGCAAATTTACTTTGCTGGTGGCTGTTTTGTTGGTGAATACCAGCCAGGACACAAGCGCCTGCATTTCTCCCAGCCCAGGTTTCCTTTCAGCCTGACCTCCTGTCACATGGCTGGGATAGTCTGATGCTGCCACGGGTTGCCATGGCAATGACAGTGATGATGGCATGTGCTCAGCATAGCCAAATTTCAACCGAATGAGAGCAGATGTGATGTGGAGCTCTTGTGCCCGAGGAGCAGACCTGGTTATATCTCCATATCTTTTCTTGGGAGTTGTGGAGACTTAAATGCAACTTAAATGCAACTCTCTGTGCATGCATTAGCTGTGAACACCAGCATGGATGGATGAAAATAATTTCTGCCCGCTGTAAACATCATCTCATGAACCTGAGCACACACCCACGTGAGGAGAGCTGAGAAAGAGGACAAGCCATGAGGAAAACAAGAAGACCCTTCCATCTACAGCTCCCTCTTCCTGATGTGCATTGTCTTCCTTTAAGCATAAGCAGATTCCTGTATATTGCTGTGTGTTACAAGTTTTGGTCTCTGCACTTTCCTAAGAAAATAACTACTTCCAGTTGCTGTGGGCCTGTGTGACATGCTATGCAGAGCTGCAAAGCACCATGAATAAATTATGGCTGTCACCAACTTCTCTGTCTAAACAGGACTATTACAAAAATAAATTAGCGCTGCCCTTGAGCGCTGCTAAGAGTAAACATCTCACACACGACTTTGCTAACGAAAAGAGCGAGACCTGCGCTCCACCACAGTCTAGCCTACACAGACAGTGTGCTCTCGACGTGAAAGAACAGCCACTGCTCTAAACAACCACAGGGAGATAAAGGGTCCTGCGTGCCATAAAATAACATTGAACCCAAATGCTTTAGAGCCAGTTCCACCCCTGTTAACTTGGGTAAGGATCAAGGACTCACAATCAGGAGAGAAGTGTACGGCTGTTTCTTAACTACCCTAAAGTCTCTCGAGGAGAGACTGAACCTCCAAAACTCCCCCTGCTCTTGGTGTGTTGTCACATGGGGATGCCTGAAATGAAGCAGCTCTGAACCTCACCCATCACAATGAGTGAGTTGTCTCATATTGCAAGAATTGTGGCTTTATCTCTAGGTTTGTAGAAAACAACTCCACCTTTGGCGGCGGGAACAGCATTTGGAAAAGTTCTATATGCATACTGGGGTGGAATAAATCAACCTTTGTATGTGGAGTCCTCCCTGTCTACACTTTTTCTTGAGGTTTTTCAAAAGACCTGATTCTCAACCAGAAGTTCATATGAAAATATTAGTTGCTGTGAGCACTTTCTACTAAAGCTGCCCAGTGGATTTTCCAGCAGTGGACAGGTTATTCAGAGGTTATTTGAGAAGCCAATAATTGTCCACATTGGACTAAAACTAACTACGGCAAACCTGGCAATTCCCAATGAAAAACTAAGGCACACACCATCCACATTTGTTTCCAAATGTGAAAACCAGACAAGCCAAAAGAACAGGAGGAAGAGTACCATATAATTTTCTGCTCTTAATCTTCCATCATGTGACGAGAAGACATCTCTGTAGAGATGTTACACCTTGCCTAAAAGGCAGCAGACGACCGTGTTGATCTTCCAAACATTTGCTGCCGTTTTCCTTATTCTCCCTGCAGCTCCTTTTCCCTCTGTTAAGAAACTGATCACAAGCTAACCCAACTCCTATTTCCAGACTCTGACTTCACGGGAGTCAAAGTTCAAGGGAGCAGCAGGAGGGAGGGAAGGCAAGCTGCACTTTCACATGGAGGCCTTACCCCTCAAACTCCACTTCCCCACATTCACATCTCTGAGGGATGGTAGCCCTGATAGCCCTTCAGGAGAGTGGACTCCACTGTGCCCCTGCTGAGCATCCTGGAGGGAAGGGCAGGCTCACCACCAGCCTGGATCCCTGCCTGCTGCTCCCACCGAGGCCATGGGGCTCGTGCTCCTGCCTCAGGCAGGACAGACAGACAGCAGGACATGGGGCTGGGCAGAGAGCGGTCAGAGCCAGGCACTGGATAGATGGGTGGGTGGGTCGGTGGATGGATGGATGGATGGATGGATGGATGGATGGATGGATGGATGATGGATGGATGGGTGGATGGATGATGGATGGATCCATGGATGGATCCATGGATGGATGGATGGGTGATGGATGGATGGATGGATGAATGGATGGATGGATGGAGGGAGGGATGATGGGTGAAGGATGGATGGATCCATGGATGGATGGTTGATGGATTGATGGACCCAGGGATGGTGGAAGGATGGATGGATGGATGGATGGATGGATGGATGGATGGATGGATGGACGGAAGGATGGATGGACGGATGGATGGATGGATGGATGGATGGACGGAAGGATGGATGGACGGAAGGATGGATGGATCCATGGATGGATCCATGGATGGATGGATGGATCCATGGATGGATCCATGGATGGATGGATCCATGGACGGTGGAAGGATGGATGGATGGATGGATGGATGGATGGATGGGTGGATGGATGGATGGATCCATGGATGGATGGATGGATCCATGGATGGATGGATCCATGGACGGTGGAAGGATGGATGGATGGATGGATGGATGGATGATGGATGGATCCATGGATGGATGGATGGATGGATGAAGGATGGATGGATGGATGAATGGATGGATGGATGGTTGTTGCATGGATGTATGTATGTATGGATGAATGCATGGATGAAGGATGGATGGATGGATGAATGGATGGATGGATGGATGGTTGTTGCATGGATGTATGTATGTATGGATGGATGGATGGATATATGGATGATGGATGAATGGCTGGCTGGATGGATGGATGGATCCATGGACGGTGGAAGGATGAATGGATGGATGGATGGATCTGTGGATGGATGGATGGATATATGGATGATGGATGAATGGATGGATGGATGGATCCATGG